>NC_089230.1:30096664-30401992 GCF_963924675.1 Phocoena phocoena | reverse complement strand
CTCTAGGCCATTATTAAGACAGTCAGCATTTTAATGAAAACTTTATCAGGTGTTGGCAAGACAGGTCTGAACTCTGAGCCTTAAACCAAAGAATAAGTTATGCACATTTGTTTGCTAATATGTGAATCACGTTCATTTTTTTTTTTACATCTATCATGGTAAATAAACTACTTTGAAGTCCTGTAGACAGAAATGCCACCTCCCATCAGCCCCGCCTCCTGACTGGATCTTCAAAGCTGGTCTTACCCTAAAAGGTCTCTTCCTGCTGGCAGCCCCACGCTGTGAGACGGCCCTCCGTGCCCAGCAGGCACCAACTCTACCCGTGCAAGGTCGTGATGCTCAGGACCTTTGTTTCAGGAGGTTTGCTATCTTACAGAAGTGAAAAATGCAATCAACCTTAACCACACGGACCCTGCAGGGAACGTTGCAGTGGACAGATGTGCTTTGGTTCTAGCAGGGTATTTACTCCCTGAAGTGTTATATGTCAGTTTCAAAAGTAACTAATTTGAATAGAAGTCTTTCTCAACAGCTTTTTATGTTTTCTTCTTCTTGAACCAGTAATCAAATGTCACTTGAGATTTTCTTCATCACTTAGTATCACCCACATGGACATTTCTTAATGAGCTCTGTTGCAAGGATATGATGGTTCTGGGGTTTATTAAAATTGATAAGGATTTGGACCCTTGCACTAAACTTATAAGCATGGGTTTTTTTCCATTTAGCTCTTTTCTCATCATTTCCTGTGGATTCACTCTCTTCTGTGAATATAGAAGTCAACGACTGCAGATCTGAATTGCCTTGGATTTGGAAACAATTTACATCTATAGTAACCATAAATAAGTTGTGTGATATGGTAATAATTGTGATGTATGTGTGATGATAGTAAATACAGTTGAAGTGAGGGCCAGCTATGCCCACCCAAGGATACGGTAACTGTGCCTTAGTGCCTTGATTGTGTGTGTTTTCAGCAGCTCGCAGCTGCTGTATTTTTTTTATTCCTGGTTTGCAATTATACTCCAAATATATAAGATTGCCAAGTCGATGGGTTCCTTAACAGACCAGGTACTAAAGCAGTGAGCTCATTTCTCTCATTCCTGTACTATTATGTTCATCTGTAGAGTTCAAAACAGAGCTTGTACCATGTGGTACAGGGTAAGAGACTGGGCTCTGTAACCTGGCCTGGCAGCTCGCATATCCTTTCTCAACCACTCATCAGCTGTGTGACTTTAGGCAGGTTGTTTAACTTTTCTGTGCCATGATTGTCTTCTTATAAAATAAAGGTAATGAAAGTGCCTAACTAAGGGGCTATTGTGAAGAATAAATACGAGGCATCCGTAGCGCCATGCTTGGTACATAGTAAGCATTCAGTGAATGTTGGCTTTTATTAACATTGTTAGGGCAAACCGGAATAGTAGATACTTGGTGTTTCATTGAGTCACTACAGGTGTTCCATATACATGATCCATCTTTAATTCTACTTCCTGCAAAGACATTTTCCAAATGTAACAGACCCTGTCTTTAAAATACCAGGGGAGCTTTGATCTGCTTTTCTTTTGGTGCTTATCTTGCTGTACCTACCATTGCAGTTATGGAAGAAAGCTCAGAAGAGAGCAAGAGCCACTGTATTGATCACCAGGACCTGAAGCACCCAAGGCTGATCAAATACTAGTTTTGAACTGACAAGAGACATATATTTATATATCAGGCAGCTCTTTCACTCAACAGTCATATATCAATTACTTCTTGAGGAATATCCCCAATTAATAATATTCCCACAGAGGAACACTTGCCTTGAGGGTGAGTAATGTTTACCAGAAAAATAAAATTTTCCAAGTGCTTTTTTGGGCTGCTAAATCTCAGCTATGCACATCAGTAGAAAAACCAACCACCTCAAAGAATGTGATTCAGTAATAGCAACAGGACTTTCCTCTCATGCCCAGACCTTTTGCTGGGAAAAGGAAAACCAATACCCCACAGGGGATCCTCCAGGTTGACTTCCTCCGGGGTTGCCCTGCTCTGCCAATGTGAGTGGACAGCCCAGATGGAACATGTTGAAACACCTGGATGCTCTTCCAACAATGTCAAGCTGAAGCCTGCGGAACATCTCTCTGATATAACTACCCTTTCACATACTCTCCCAGTTCCCTTAAGTGAAGAGGGAGGAATGTGGATTAAAGGCATAACACCTGATCAGTGGTAACTAGTCTCTTTGGATCGTTGGTTATAGCTTGCAGTACCGGGCAGTTCACAGTCTATGAAAATATTCATGGACTCCACTCAAAAATGTGTTATGACTGAAGAAGAAAAGTTGCACTCCATAGGGTATATGTATTGTGTGGTCACTTCTAAAGACAAAAATCGTCTTTGAGGGAGGTTTAGAAAGAAAAAGAGAGATTCATGTTAGTTAGGAGGTGACCTGAAGAGAAGCATGACTGTCCTGAGGAGAGGGGGGATCTCGGCCTCGGGAGAAAGTACTACAGGCAGGACCCAAGTTTCCTGATTTGCAAATAAACTTACCACCACTTCCCCCCGCCCACTCCAACACCAGCACCCCCAGTTCCAGCTGCCCTGCTTTACCTCTTCTGAGGGGGACTCTTTCCCCCTTTAACCTCCCTTAGCCTCTCCTTGCTGCAAGACAACCAGGCTAGACTGGACTCTTTACACCACCTTCTGGCAACACCTAGAAACGTTTTAAAAGGGTGTGTTTTTGTTTCTTTTACTCAGAAGTATTCCCAAAGGTTTCACTTAGCTCTTCCTTTCCTAATTAAATAAGCTTTAAAAAAGAAAAAAACATTTAAGATAACTAGAAATTGGTTTCGTATTATCAAATAGTGTAACATATACTATTCTGTACTCTAGTAGCATAAGTTGTTGTTAAGGATCCTTTATCACCATTCTTATCTGTTTCACAAAACTATTCTTAGTTTTGTGCTACTGATTAGCAATGAACTTCTATGATGTAAGCTTCTTTTTTCAGTTGAAAAAAAGCAGAACTACCACTGAAACAATGAAGCAATAGTAATATGAAATAAAAATAATAAATAAAATTTTAATGTCAGGAAGGATGTAGGGACAGAATCGTATTCTGGTCTTGGTGAGCTCTGTTTAGGGTTTCAGAACTTCATTCTCAGATGTCACGGAGAAGCACGAGATAATTGGATGCACTTCTGCTTTCCTAAGCAAAGCCCTCCTCAAATCGTCTACAACAACCATAGACTGCTATTATTCCCCTCCCTTCCAATACAATCTCTACAAATTATTGATATCTTTCAGACTCTCCTTTGTTCCCAAAGTTCAGTAACTTGGAAAATATATGGTGTGTCCTACTTAAAGACTAAAGCTTCCATACAAGAGAATGGTTGAATTTGAAGAAACCTCATTAGAGTGTTTGGATTGTTCAAGATAGAAGGGATGTGAACAAATAGCTAAAGTCATGGAGGTGTCCATGGATGAAAAGAAATGTTGACTTAAAAGAAAGTAACAAAAAAGAGGGTTTTAGATTTAGAAAGAAATTTCCAAACTCTCATTCATTGGCTGGAGAAATAAAGAGACATAACCAAGGTCATACATGGCTTATTGGTAGCTGTGTGGGACAAGAGCCAAGAATCTCTGATCTCCAGCTCATTGGACCTTCCTACAATAGAGAAGGAGATTCGGGCCATGTTGAAATAATGCCAGTGAAGTTAAACAGGACAGTGACAGCAGTGGTCCCCCTCTAAATCTAGACTTATCTGGATACATTGTTCTAGGCTGCATGCAATATATAGAATTCTATGTAGGAGAAGGGGAAGATCTAATCATAATTGGATGTACATCAAACCGCCTTGCCCACAGTTTTGGATAACTCCATGAATAAAGAGACAAGGCCTTTTATATCTTCTTCTTAAAGTTTGATATATATACGCAATGGAATATTACTCAGCCATAAAAAAGAATGAAATATTGCCATTTGCAGCAACAGGATGGACCTAGAGATTATCCTACTAAGTGAAGTAAGTCAGATAAAGACAAATACTGTATGATATCACTTATATGTGGAATCTAAAAAAATAATACAAATGAATCTATTTACAAAACAGAAACAGACTCACAGACATAGAAAACAAACTTATGGTGACCAAAAGGGAAAGGGGGAGGATAAATTAGGGGTATAGGATTAACGGATACACACTACTGTATATAAAATGGACAAGCAACAAGGATTTACTGTATAATACAGGGAATAGTATTCAATATTGTATAATAACCTATAATAGAAAATAATCTGCAAATAATGTATATATATATATATACAACCGAATCACTTTGCTGTATATCTGAAACTAACACAATACTGTAAATCAACTATATTTCAATTAAAAAAAAAGAAACAAGGGCTACTTTTGGATTTCTTGCCAATCACAGAAACAGATTTCAGCAGGTTGTTACGCTAAACGTTAATTAGGTGAATTCTGAAGCTGTTTTACTCTTGGACGTGTAGCAGCTGCAGACATGGTCCTCCAGTTTGCACAAGGAACCTCTGGTGCAGGCTTCAAATGAGGCAGCTGATGGGTAACATCCCTCTTGCATATCTCAGTTCCAGCAAAGCCAAACTTCTGTGTAACCGTTGTCTGTTCTAATCTCTCTCAGGCAAGGATTTCGATGAAAGTTCTACTTCTGTAGATAGGAAAACATCACATCTGATTTTTATCATATTGAGCTAAGGAGAATTTCCTTCTTGTAATGGTTCTCTCATTAAAACTAGGACACTCTTACTATTTTTCAAATGACTTTTGCATCTGCACTTGAGGAGTAAGCGAGGAGGAAGACCCATGGCTGTCTGGAATCCAGCATGCTTCCCCAGCATAGAAGGTACTGTGCTCAATGGCACTCTTGTTGAACACATTAGAGGCAGACATGCTGGGACATCCTCAGTCGTGTGAAGTCAAAGAAGCGTTTGCTGCAGGCTTTGGCTTGACAAGCTTTGAAACATTCCCCAGCTTTTCGGAGGTATTATTATATTCTCCACACATAATGGATCCACTTTTTTATGCTGCCAAAATGTGGTATCTGGGAAAGACAAGATGGAAAGTTGCCTATGTTTACAGAATTCTAGTTACTGTATGTTTCTGTGATCTACACACACAAGTTAGGACCTGGGCTCAATCAGGAGAGCAATTACCACTGACATATCACATTACTGAGTCACTGATTGGTATATGAAATGGGGTACCTAGGCATTCAGAGAACAAAGCATAAGTAGTACAAAATAGTGGCTAAGTATGTGACCTCAGATGCATTGTTGCCGACATATGAAATAGAACATTTATCCTTTGGATTTGTTGCAAGTATTAAATGGTATAATGCAAGTATAGCAGTACAGGTGCGGTATTCTAAAAATGTTACCTACCATCAGCATTACATGATACTAGAAGCCTGGGCTGAAAGTGGGAACAAGACATTAATCCAGACTTTATTTAAATGATTAGGAATATGAAAATATTTGAAATCATTTGATCATGATCTTTTAAAGATTTGGAATAGCACTGGCTTATCCTTAAATTGCCTTCTTTACAGAGTTCATTTCACATCAGGTGCCTAGCATAGTGTTTTGCATGTAGTATTGGTACAATAATTGTTTGTCAAATAAATGAATTTTAAAATGAATGAACAAATGTATTGTTATCCATCACATAGTATATGATTTGTTCTTTCATGAAAAAATTGTGTAGAAATTTATCTTTACCCTCCATTTGTCTGAGCATATATGAGAGCTGTAGAAAGATTTGAATACAAGTCCGTGAATTTCTGGCCCTCATTTATATGAATATGTTCATTTCTAGCGATAATATGTTAGTCATAATATCTTACTATTGTAGGGTAACTCAACAGTTTTCAAAGCACTCTCACATAGACTTCATGGGAGAAGTAGATGGGGATCATTGTCATTATTTTACAGAAAATAAAAAATGTTCAACCAGATTGTAAATTAAATGAGTAAATGAAAGAAAGGGAAGAGTGTCCGCACATGACTAGCTCTCAATACATGTTTCTTGGATGGGTGGAATACATCTTTCACCATAACAAAGCCAGTTATACATATTCTAAACCTACTGCTTTTTCTACTACATCAAAACAAAGAGATTAAAGAACTATATCTTAGTGCTTGTATCTATTTCTAATTTTAACATCTTTTTATAAGTTTATGGCAAAATTATTTACCATATTTGAAAAGCAAGTTAATCCGTGCACAAATAATTATCAGTACCTACTAAGTATTAGATATTGGTGATATAAATGTGGAAAGGAAGAACTTCTTCAACGAGTTCATATTCTATTTGGGAGTTGCAGAGCACTGACGGGAAACACTACAACAGAAGCATAAATGTAACCTTTTCCATTATTGCTAATTTATGGAGAAGATAAAATGGAATAATATGATAGAGTCTAGAATAAAGGACACGGGGTTGGGGAAGGTTAATGTTTTGCACAGTTAATTGAGAAGTCTTTTCTGAAGAGGCGAATGGGAAGAAGGCTGTTGTGAAGATGTTGCGAAAGAGTATTAGTTTTTCTTTCAATAAACCTTCGTTTGTAAATGGCTTTAAGATATCTGTATTTATATACTTCTTCATATATTATTCAACATGATTACAGAAGCCTATTAATGTATAAAATCTTCATACCTTATTATTATTACTTATAAGCATTCTATATTAATTTTTAAAACACTGCTAATTCTCAGTACTTTTAAAGCTACTTAATAATTATATTTTACAGTGAGATTGTTTATGCATATATTTTAAAATCTCTTTTGTCTCTTTCTATTTCTTGCTCTAATTGGATTAAGTCAAATTATAGGAACTAAAATTTTCCTTTTCTCCTTTTTAAAAAATTCCATTCGGATCAAAACAGTCTGATAAAAATATTGGTACCAAACGATTTAAGACCAGCTGGAGTAAGATAAGATCAGGAAGGCAGGAACAAATGACTGTGCCTTTTTTCAAAGATTTTGATTGGATACTCTTTATTAGTTTTTTTTTGTTTGTTTTTTGGGGGTTTTTTTTGCGGTACGCGGGCCTCTCACTGCTGTGGCCTCTCCCGTTGCGGAGCACAGGCTCCGGACGCACAGGCTCAGCGGCCATGGCTCACGGGCTCAGCCGCTCCGCGGCATGTGGGACCTTCCCGGACCGGGGCACGAACCCGTGTGCCCTGCATCGGCAGGCGGACTCCCAACCACTGTGCCACCAGGGAAGCCCCTCGTTATTAGTTTTGATGTAAATAATGGTTAGTGAAATTCATGATTCAAGCAAAGCTCAAGAGATCTGGCATCTTTCACCACAACAAGACTAAATTTATAGTAAATCTGAAATAGAACCCCAAGGAAAGTCTTACAAAGAGCCTGTAACTTTACAGTTGTTGAAGATTTTTGCAATGAAAATAACACAAAACAAAACAAATTGTAGCATGCATGGGATCGTCTCCTGACCAGCTTGATGCGCCTCGGTGGATGCATCATGATGGCACGTTAGGGGACAGAATCCGTGGGCTGCTCTCTGCTGTGTATTTCAGGCAGAGGAACAACCTGCAGACGAGAGAACCCCGTCTGTCCAGTCCACTGATTCAATGGCAAATTCTAAGAATTCTGTTTGCAATTTTCAAACATACATACAATATAGTGCCTAAATTGACGGTAAAAAATTAAACTATGGTGTTTCTGTGTTCAGGAATAAACAAGGTAAAAAATGTACAACAAGGATAATAAGAAGTGATTAAAGCAGCATGGTGGGAGTGGGGGTAGGGGCTGTGAAGATACAGACATTTATTCACTATATAACTTAAGAATTTTAAGACACCAAACTCAGTCTTCTCAAAGGCATGTAACGCAATTCAACTCAATTCAATATAATATTGAGTGTTTAGTATGTGCCAGAACTTGGATGCAGGTCAATTTTAGCAATATCTCTAAAACCAAGCCTAATGCCTAGTATATGCACCGTAAATACTTCTGAATGAATAAAAGAATGAGTGAAAAAAACTGCACGGCCCATTCAAGGATCTGATTCCAAAACTAAAATCAACCATGCTTTTTTTTCTTTTTATCTGATTCCGTCTCTTATGTTCACTATCTCACTTAAAGATGGTCGTACGTTTCCAGTCACACAAGTTGACTTTAGCTATTTCCTCACCTGGATTGGTTTTCCCATTACTGTTACAACACTTGACCACAAACTTATTGGCTTATAACAAAACCCATCTATTATTCCACTGTTCTGTAGGTCAAAAGTCCCAGTGAGCTCATCTGAATTCTCAGCTCAGGGTCTCAAAAGGCTGAAATCAAGGTACTCGCTGGGCTGGCTCTTTTTGGAGGTTCTGGGTGAAGAATCGCCATCCAAACCCATTCAAGTTGTTGGCTGAATTTATTTGCTTACAGTTGCAGGATAGAGGTCATCATTCTCTTGCTGGCTGATAGCTGGGAGTCACTTGCAGCTTCTAGAGGCAGTCTCAGCTCTGCCATTCCATCATCAACCAGCAGTGACCAGTCATCCAGTCCTTCTCATGGGTGACTTGAGTGCTTCTCATTCTTTAAATCTTTCTGACTTTCTCCTCTGCTCCCAGGCAGAGAAAACTGATTTTCAAGGGCTTATGTGATTAGACTAGCCCTATCTGGACAATCTCCCCTTTGTCATACAGCAAGACATAATCACAGGAACAGTATCAGGGGGTGAGGGTTGTGAAGGCCATCCTGAAATTCTGCTTACTATACTCCCTATAACTTCTCACTTTGAATTGTCAAGCGTTACAGATTCCCACATTCACTTCCTTGCGTTACTACTACATACAAATTAAGGAAGTGGCCTCGTGTATTTGCCAGGAAGTGGTAGGAACTAAAGAACAGATGTCTCCCCTAGGCAGTAGCCCAATGTTAGGTTTTAAATAAAAGCCTAAAAATCCATATTTGGAGAGAAAAGTATCTATTTTAACTATATCAATATAATTTTTTAAATCTATACAGATCAAAACAAACATTTTTGCTGGCTCTATCTAACCCTGGTTTATCATGTTATAATTTCCACACTAGACTCTGCACAGATTTTTAGCTCTTCTCAAAACAGGGGCTGTAAATGCATATCTCCAACATCTGGAATTTCTCTGACACCTGTTAGGTGCTCAATTAATGTGTATTCAATGAATTAATGGCAACGTTAATCTTTTAGTTAAAATAGGGTAATGGTGTGTGTCATCTGCCTCTTTCACAGGAATGTAATGAGAATCAGATATTTTTTTAATCTCCTTAGATAATAGACACTGCACCTGATTTACGATCACAAGAGTTATTTTAATAAATGAGGAGTATGGTGTGTTTCAAGGTACAACTCTACCACTGAAATTGAGATTGCTCAAGAAAATTAATTAGGCCTTTGACAATATTTATATCCACATTATTTAGAGATTGCCCAAAAGCATTTATTCTGTGTATGAAGCCATACTTTAAATACCCACAACCGCCAAGCTAGTTTATTGGATACTTTACAAATGGACTTTTTACTCTACCTGAGGCCCAGCGTTTTGAGTACGTTATCAATCCCTGCTACACCAAGAATTTCTCACGTGGCTTTTTACCAGTGTAATGGTCTTACCTAATATTATATTTAGCGGCAACTTTGATGTCTCTTCCAAACTTGAAATGTTATGTTTTCAAAAAATAAAACAGCCGAAATGATTGAGTGGGTGCTGGGTAGGAAAGGATTAAGAGCATGAACGAGGACTTCACTGAATTATCTCAGTCAATGACATAGATAAAAGGTCCATCAACAAAGCAACATGCAATAAATTTTGAACTCCTGGGACAATTATCATGCTTCATTTCCTTGGACCCTCATGCTATTTGTTTCCACAGCAAAGAAAATGCATCGTTGAGCTCAGAAGCTATCAACAAGGAAAGGGAGAAGAACTGCCAATGTTATTGCTACCGTACAAAGATGAATGGCATCCGCTGGATTAGCCTGAAAATAAATTCGGGGCTAGAATGTTGTCACAGTGTCACTTACTGTCAAAATTAAAGTATATGGGCTTAGATAAAAGACTAAAAACAAAAGCTTGCTCTGGGTTCATCAATAAATATATGGTTTCACAGATGTTGTCTCCCAGCAGATACATAAAAGTGTTATTATTCTCTCTTTAATACCCAAATAGTAAGTTCCAAAGGGGCAAGGCACTGGATTCAGATAAATCATTAGCCATTTTCAGCAGGCAAGTCTTAATTTTTCATTTGAAGTTTATGTGCTTTATGAAAAGAATGACATCTATAAACTGAAAGGAAACCTGGCATTCTTAAAAATTGTGGAGAAATTTAACCTATACTTTGAAAGAGAACATTCCGATTTTTCTTTTATGATTACCTGTACAAAACTAAATTTAGTTAACCCTCCAATAATGTCTAGTATGCTATGCCAATTGAATTAATACTGAGTTCTCAGAAAAATAAATGAAACGAAATGAGTTATTTTAAGGGAAATAAATCTCAATCATATAAGATAGCTGCTTTTCAAATAATATCAGTTGGAATTTTAATAAAACTTATGAGAATTTTGTTTTCTTCCTTTTGGAGTGGATGTTTTAAGTCAAATATAGTAACCAAAATCTACAGTTTGGCTTTCTTCCCTCCAGGCATTCTTATGTTCAATTCCCACTATTTTTAGCTTTCGGCAGTTGTTCCAAGAACATACCTTTTCTCAGAGAGCAATATTTTCTCCATTCAACGAGAAAAATTCAGAAGTTCAGAAAATGCAGACGCCTTAAAAATGTACTTGGCCTGCTTCTTCTTAGAAATGAAAAACAATTGGGTCTCTTCAGTTCAGCCTCTCTAAAGAACAAAGGCAACAGTAGAATTTGTTGTAACTAACTTGACCAACGATAATCTATTAAACTTAGACTTCAATACCTTCAAACCACTTATGTCCCCTACTGTTAGCTGACTTACCTTATTGTCACCGATTCTGACAGTCAAGACTGGTCTTGATAGTCTACAACATTTTAGCCCAAAAGGCTCCACTGCCTTTTTAGTTTTTCTGTTTAAGAAAATTGGGAGCTTGGCAGTATAAGCATATCTGACTAGCATGTGATGACCAGGCAGGGTACACAGTAATAGAATTTTTGTCTTATTGTAGGGATGTGATATAATGATATAGAGATGTGATATAACGTGGTATGTGCTATAATGAGTTACAAATAAACAAGAACAGGTGATACTAGTATAAAAATACCTAGAAAAGTATGAGGTCGGGTGTCAAGTATAATTCATAGGAATGAAAATGATTAAAAATGAAAACTGTGGTGATTTCTACTTTCTAGGGGGTAGAGTAGTTGTTTGGATAATTAATAGTGAAAGAATAAATTTCTATTCTGTTCCCTTCCACGTACAGAAGCTGTTGCAGGGGCATGGGCGGGGGAGTGGGGGAACGTTTTAAAGCCTCCACTGTATGAGGATGTGGTTAGGTGGATCTTTGTTGATTGCTGTGTATCAGTGAGTCCTTTGGAGGTAAGAGGAGGCTCAGAGGTGAGTGGATCATGGAGGGTTAACTTGAAAGACACTATAAGGTGTTGGGCCAAAAAATAAAGGAGTAGAGTGTAGTAGGGGAGGCCTTAAGAAAGGGATGGATCTGAGTACCATGACTACAGTAGTAAAGGCAACCAGAAGACTTAAGAACAGGGATGGGCAATAATTAATTTTGAGTTACATGCATTCCACAGCGGTAAAAAAGTCACTGTGTCGTACATAAACTTGGGTACAATCTGAGCTAAACACAGTGCCACCAGTCTGGTGAACGCAATCATTTTCAAGCCTTAGCTCAAATGTCATCCTCTCTTTGTGACTTCACCTGACCCACCCATCTCCTGGGAAGTCCATCAGAGAAAATTAACTGTTTGCCTTTTTTTATCGATGTTCATTGAAATATAGTTCATTTACAATGTTGTGTTTAGTTTCAGGTGTACAGCAAAGTGATTCAGTTATATATATTCTTTGTTAGGTTCTTTTCCATTATAGGTTATTATAAGATATTGAGTATGGTTCCCTGTGCTATACAGTAGGTCCTTGTTGCTTATCTATTTTATATGTAGCAGTGTTTATATTTTAGTCCCAAACTCCTAATTTATCCCTCCCTCACCCCCTTTCCCCTTTGGTAACCACAAGTTTGTTTCTATGTTTGTGAGTCTATTTCTGTTTTGTAGATAAGTTCTTTGGTATCATTTTTTAGATTCCACATATAAGAGATATCATATGATACTTGTCTTTCTCTGGCTGACTTACTTCACTTAGTATGACAAATCTCTAAGTCCATCCACGTTGCTGCAAATGGCATTATTCTTTCCTTTTTATGGCTGAGTAATATTCCTTTGTATATAGGTGCCACATCTTCTTTATCCATTCCTCTGTTGCTGGACACTTAGGTTGCTTCTATGTCCTGGCTACTGTAAATAGGCCTGCTGTGAACATTGGAGTGCATGTATCTTTTTGAATTAGAGTTTTCTCTGAAAAGTAACCTTCTCTTGCTCTGTGTTCTCATAGTACCTCATCCATAACTTCTAGAACTTACCTACCTGAATTATATGGTATTGCTTTGAAAATCTGTCTCATCCATAATACCATGAACTATTTTAAGTCAGGGGCCCTTTCTAGTCATCTGTGTAACCCTGAAATCCTAGCACTATGCCTGGCTGGCACATAATAACCATTCAACACATCGTGGCAATCTTCTACAAGTGAACTTTTTAAAAAGAAAGAAAAGGTAAAAAATAAAAATCTTCAAAAACCACTTATTGGGCTTCCCTGGTGGCGCAGTGGTTGAGAGTCTGCCTGCCGATGCAGGGGACACGGGTTCGTGCCCTGGTCCAGGAAGATCCCACATGCTGCGGAGCGGCTGGGCCCGTGAGCCATGGCCGCTGAGCCTGCACGTCTGGAGCCTGTGCTCTGCAACGGGAGAGGCCACAACAGTGAGAGGCCCGCGTACCGCAAAAACAAAAAAAACAAACAAAACAAAACAAAAAAAACCCACTTATTGATCAGATAGAGAGATAAATTAGCTTAAAAAGAGAGAGAGAGAGAGAGACCAAAATTGTATTGTATTGTATTGGTACTTTCATTGTATTAAAGTACCAATTAGTGTGGACCTCTAATGTTTGGCAGGTCATTGTCTAGGACACAGGTCACTTTGTACACGAGTTCCTTGTAGTATTTAGAAGGTTGTATTGCTACTAATTGTTTTCAAATCTTTCACTAGACTGTAAACCCTGTTGATGCCAAGACTGTTTTATATACCTGTATACATCCCCAGCAGCACAGTACCTGACATATATAATAAGGGTCTAGAAAAGTTTGAGAAAGGAAGAAGGAAAGGGAAGAAAGAAAAGGGAAAAGTTTAAAAGGGTGGGAAAAAAAAAAAGACAAAGAGTGAACCCTTAAAACTGTAGTACAGTTTTTTTTGCCAGGTTGGGGGTGTCTAGGCCAAATAAGGCTCTCAGACATGTAAGAGATTCCAAGTTGACAGTGACTGAGCCAAAAGAAAATCTGATTCTTTCCCGTCTCCTCTTTGTTCCTCAGGTGCCACATGTGTATCTGACTAACGTCAAAACAGAAAGCTGGACTCCTTGTACAAAAATGTGCTGGCGAGCCATCCAGTGACCTTTATGAATCAATCATCGCAAACGAGCATCGGAGCAAGAGGAAATGATCTTCAGCTGGGCCATTTCTCTTCTGCACACACTGGCTGGCGAAGGGGCAAGCATACAGTTACAAGGAGCACAATTTTTGTTTTCAAACTGCCTGCCCAAACCTTCCAGTATTTTCCATAGCTTTACTGCAAAAAATAACACAAGTCTAACAGGATGTGAAAACTCCCTCCATGTCTTGAGACAGTTCCCCTCCCCTCAGCTCAGCCTACTGGCCTCTTCTTAGCCAGTGTGATCTGCGTCAATTGTTTTAGCAGCCAGATACTGAGAACAAATATTGGCCTTTCTCCTTCCTGTGTCCCTGAGTTCTCCCTTTATCCACGTGCACCTGGCAATTCCCCAAAGTCAGGAGGTATTGCCTAGTTCGTATTTGCTAGCTCAGTGTGGATAAACACAGCTCATCAGTAGCTACCAGCCCTACTTCCTTCCTCAACCCTCCTCTGTCTTTCCCAGTGTAGGGTCCAGCTGCCTACCTGAAGCTCTTACCTGGGCCTTTTAAAAAAATACCTTGTAGAGTGGGATGGTAGGCTCATACCTTTCCAGACCTCTAAAAACAGGTAGAAAATATTGTTTGTAGAATAATATTACTCCTTTGACGTTTGTCAAAGTTCTGGCTCACAAGCTTATACATTGTTTGCCATTGAATAGTTAATGGGAATCGTCAGTTCCTGTTATTCTTCTAATGAAGATACAAGTGCTGCAGGAAATGTGTTTTGTTTATTTCTTTGTTTCTCTGTTGTTTGCTTTTGAAACAGAAGGAGGAGGTGAGGAAAGGAAGTTGCTTTGTTTTTTAGAATACATTCTTTTAAGGTTAAAAAAAAAATCTGGTGCATCAGCTTTCAAAAATCATACTGTATCAGTCAGAACTTTGGATATAGGTCATTTTTTCCTAAAAGATAAATTTGTAGTTTAAGGAGGTCAGTCAGAAATGAAGGTAAGCTGCTTCTGCTACTGCAAACATTTAAGAAGCAATGTTATATTAGAATAATTCGACTTTGGATATAAGATTTTGTCAACAGCTGATGATAAGTAACTGCCTAGCCGAAGAAGTTTACATGATGTTCAGAAGTGAATCTAATGTTGTAGGCACAATACCGTTGATTAAAACTATTTTTCCATTTTGAACAAATCTGTAAACTATAGTACCTGTAATAGTCACTGTATATCTAGCTGTGAATAAAACGTGAAGATGTAAATGCTTGTGAAAAAAATCCGTATTATATCCCCTGCTAAAAAACTTTATTAGCTTTGTCTTTTCTTTTTCAGATATCATATGGGAAATACATTTCAAAAATCTCTTCATCTTTGTCCTCCGCTGTTCTTATTTCTTCTTAGAAATTTTCTGAATGCGTCTTTTGAGCTTTAAGAATGCATTTCTATGAGCTCAAAGCCTACCTAAGCAGAGGGAGAGGCTTCTTTTCAACAAGCTGGTATAAAACTAGGTTTGTCATACAATACAGTTGACATCACTCGACTGGTAGGAGACATCATTAATTAAGGAAGCTACTTTCTCCTGCGGAGTACAGATGAGACTCAACCCTGCCAAATACAGAGCTCAGACAGCTAAGGAAACCTAGCCCCTGGACTGGTTATAGAGCTGGAGGAGGTCAGTTTGATTCTCTAAATTCCTTCTTAATGCCTTATACAAGCATATTTTGTTTTATTCCACTTCACAGATACTGCATTTTTTACAAACTGAAGGTTTGTGGCAACACTGCAAAGCTATTCGGCACCATTTTCCAGCATTATTTATTTATTTCCATTGAGATGAGACAAGCTCTTTATTATGACTCGTGTATGTACACGATCATATATTTATATTTCCACACTGTGAGCAGATCTGAATACTTCAGAAAATCAAAGAAGGAATAAGAAACCCAAGATTAAAGTATTGAAATCTAATAAAATTAATTTTTTCACAGTTTGTACACGCACATAAGATTTTGAATACTTAAAGTCTAAGTACATTAAGCTAAGCAGGATGGGTTTCCACATCAATTTATATTTTTGAATGTTGATGTTGAATTCAGTGGTGCTGTATTACTGAAATAGAATATCATATATCCCACATAAAAGAGATTGAGAATCACATGGCAATATATGCTTGAGATCTTTATGACCCCATTACACGATGTTGCTAGATGGCAAATGGCACATGTCTATACTCTATTTTCTTTTCTTTTAATTAATTAATTTATTTTTAACATCTTTACTGGAGTATAACTGCTTTACAATGGTGTGTTAGTTTCTGCTTTATAACAAAGTGAATCAGCTATACATATACATATATCCCCATATCTCCTCCCTCTTGTATCTCCCTCCCACTCCCCCTATCTCACCCCTCTAGGTGGTCACAAGCAGTGACCTGATCTCCATGTGCTAGGTGGCTACTTCCCACTAGCTATCTATTTTACATTTGGTAGTATATATATGTCCATGCCACTCTCTCACTTCGTCCAGGCTCACCCTTCCGCCTCCCCATGTCCTCAAGTCCATTCTCTAGTAGGTCTGCATCTTTATCCCTGTCCTGTGCCTACGTTTTTCAGAACCATTTTTTTTTTCTAGATTCCATATATATGTGTTAGCACACGGTATTTGTTTTTCTCTTTCTGACTTACTTCATTCTGTATGACAGACTCTAGGTCCATCCACCTCAGTACAAATAACTCAATTTCATTTCTTTTTATGGCTGAGTGATATTCCATTGTATATATGTGCCACATCTTCTTTATCCATTCATCTGTAGATGGACACTTAGGTTGCTTCCATGTCCTGGCTATTGTAAATAGTGCTGCAATGAACATTGTGGTACATGACTCTTTTTGAATTATGGTTTTCTCAGGGTATATGCCCAGTAGTGGGATTGCTGGGTCATATGATAATTCTATTTTTAGTATTTTAAGGAACCTCCATACTGTTCTCCACAGTGACTGTATCAATTTACATTCCCACCAAGAGTGCAGGAGGGTTCCCTTTTCTCCACACCCTCTCCAGCATTTGTTGTTTGTAGATGTTTTGATGATGGCCATTCTGACTGGTATGAGGTGATACCTCACTGTAGTTTTGATTTGCATTTCTCTAATGATTAGTGACATTGAGCATCCTTTCAGGTGTTTGTTGGCAATCTGTATATCTTCTTTGGAGAAATGTCTGTTTAGGTCTTCTGCCCATTTTTGGATTGGGTTTTTTGTTTTATTTATATTGACCTGCATGAGCTGCTTGTAAATTTTGGAGATTAATCCTTTGCCAGTTGCTTCATTTACAAATATTTTCTCCCATCCTGAGGGTTGTCTTTTCATCATGTTTATGGTTTCCTTTGCTGTGCAAAAGATTTCAGTTTCATTAGGTCCCATTTGTTTATTTTTATTTCTCTAGGAGGTGGGTCAAAAAGTATCTTGCTGTGATTTATGTCATAGAGTGTTCTGCCTATGTTTTCCTCTAAGAGTTTGATAGTGTCTGGCCTTACATTTAGGTCTTTAATCCATTTTGAGTTTATTTTTCTGTATGGTGTTAGGGAGTGTTCTAATTTCATTCTCTTACATGTATCTGTCCAGTTTACCCAGCACCACTTAATGAAGAGGCTGTCTTTTCTCCACTGTATATTCTTGCCTCATTTATCAAAAATAAGGTGACCATATGTGCGTGGGTTTATCTCTGGGCTTTCTATCCTATTCCATTGATCTATATTTCTGTTTTTGTGCCAGTACCATACTGTCTTGATTACTGTAGCTTTGTAGTATAGTCTGAATTCTGGGAGCCTGATTCCTCCAGCTCCATTTTTCTTTCCCAAGACTGCTTTGGCTATTCGGGATCTTTTATGTTTCCATACAAATTGTGCAAATTTGTATTTTGTTCAATTTGTTTTTTGTTTTGTTTCGTTTTGTTCAATTTGTATTTTGCAATTTTGTGCAAATTGTTCTAGTTCTGTGAAAAATGCCATTGGTAGCTTGATAGGGATTGCATTGAATCTGTAGATAGCTTTGGGTAGTATAGTCATCTTCACAATGTTGATTCTTCCAATCCCAGAACATGGTATATCTCTCCGTCTGTTTGTATCATCTTTAATTTCTTTCATCAGTGTCTTATAGTTTTCTGCATAAGGAGTCTTTTGTCTCCTTAGGTACGTTTATTCCTAGGTATTTTATTCTTTTTGTTGCAGTGGTAAATGAGAGTATTTCTTTAATTTGTCTTTCAGATTTTTCATCATTAGTGTACAGGAATGCAAGAGATTTCCCAACAGCATTATTTTTTAATTAAAGTGTATGCATCATTTTGTTAATGATGTTATTTGTTAATAATACTATCACACACTTAACAGACTACAGTATAGTGTCAACAGAGCCTTTATATACATTGGGAAGCCAAAAATTTGGTGTGACTCCTACTATATTTAAATATGTAACCAACAAAGACCTACTCTATAGCTTAGGGAGCTCTGCTTAATATTCTGTAATAACCTAAATGGGAAAAGAATTTTAATAAGAATAAATACTTGCATATGTATAACTGAATCACTTTGCTCTACACCTGAAACTAACCCAACATTGCTAATCAGCTATACTCTAACATAAAATTAAAATTTTCAAATAAAATAAAAAGCAAAAAATATAAATAAACCACAAAAGAATTGATGTGACTCACTTTACTGTGATATCTGCTTTATTGCGGTGATCTGGAACCAAACCCATGATGTCTCCAAGGTCTGCCTGTCACTGTGGTTTCTTATCTATTACGATCACTCTGGGCATTCCTCATGGCCAATTTGAGAAATATGGTCATATTATGATTACCTACAGCTTTTCTACAGTACTGTAATGGATAGAAAAGGGTTTCTGACCTCTTCAGTGTTACAAGTCAGAGAACTTTCCAGAATATTAATAATGCTAGACAAGACCTTCTCCTGGAGCAGCAAGTGCCATGACAGGAGGGTCCTGCAGCTGTGGAAGGAGCACATTCTGTTCCTTTCCTTGATCAGCCAGATTAAACTAGAGCAGGGCTCCCCTCATCTCTGCAACTGCGTTCCAGCGTGGACTGGAGAGGTGCCCCTGACACACGGTGTTTCCAGCTAAGAAATGTGCTAAAATTATCCCGAAGTTCCTCAAGTCCTGGCTCAGAGGATGCCACACAATCAGCATCACTCCCTTCTCCTCTTCAGCACTGTTTTCCTTGCTATTTCTGGAGCAAGTTACCTTTGGCATTTTGGAGGATTTATCATTGTTGGTCTTAAACGTGGAACTCTCCAGTAATGACCAAATAGTGGAAATTTCAGTGAACACAATTTTTGACTATATGAATTCCAGGCATGAGCTGCTGGAGTCTGTTTGTGGATTTTTCCTCCACAGGCCCTACCTGGTGTTTGAAGCCTGAGTCCAAGGAAACCTCATGAAATAAAAGCTCCTGATGGTCACATGTGTTATCTATTGGGCCACCCCTTTAGTATTGTCTCTTTGGGGCAAAGGTGCCCTTCTTTCTAGTAAACCATCTGGGGGTGAGGGGTGAGGGGGCCTGCTCCTCTAAGACCAAGTCAGAGGCATCACACACAACATGGCCTCATGCAGCTGAGGCAGGGAGCCTGCTCCCTGTGAGAGCAGCCATGCTTGTGCCAGCCCCCAAGCCCTCCAAGTGAATGTCACCTAGTCTCCTTGTTACTGAGTCTAAGCCCTTACCCCACAGCAGGCCAATCAATGGAGAGACAAGGTGTGGAGGCAAGGAATGGCAACTTTATTCAGAAAGCCAGCAGACCTAGAAGATGCTGGACTAATGTCCTAAAGAACCATCTTGCCTGGGTTTGGATACTACTTTCTTTTATGATACAGAAAGACGGAAGTAAGGAGGTAAAGTAAAAAAGGCCATAAGTTGCTGCAGCTATTTCCTGCTTCCGGCCAGACTCCAGAGGGAATGTGTTAAAATTCTTCTTTCCTGCAGCTCTTCGCTGGTGGACCTGGTCAGGATGTTTCCTGTGAGCTAAACAAAGGCATTTTAGCTTAACATTCAGGCATGGTGGGCAGGGTTCACGGAGATGGATCATTACGTATGTTTTAAGCTACAGGCAAACTTTCTTCAGGGATTCACTTGCAGCAAAGGCAATAGAAAACAAAGGCTGAAGTCAAAGCAACAGATCTAATATGGAGTCAGATTTGCTGTTTCCTATTATAGCCTCACAGAGGTGGTCCAGGCCAAGGGAGACAGCTGAGGGCTTCCCCTACCTATCCCAGGCTGACTCCACACCCCAACACAAACACTTGTTGGATTGCTCACCCCACCCACTCTAGCTCTCACTTCGGCCTGACGTGACTTCCCACCCTCCGCTCCAGCCTGCTTGGTGCCCTCACCTCGCCATGACTAGCTTCTCTTCTGTG
The DNA here is from genome assembly GCF_963924675.1 of Phocoena phocoena. Lineage (NCBI taxonomy): Eukaryota > Metazoa > Chordata > Mammalia > Artiodactyla > Phocoenidae > Phocoena > Phocoena phocoena. Next base: position 30,381,926 of record NC_089230.1, on the reverse strand, counting down.
TCCCTCACAGACCTACAGTCCTGCCTTCCTGCTAACAAGATAGACCTCTGTTCCAGGGCCCTTTCTCTCCAGGTCTCTAGTGTCTGTCTGGAACCTTCAAATCAAGATTCTGCTTCCCAGAAAGCAGGAAGTTGGGACAGAGCCCAGAAGAATGGCTGCTTGTGGGGTGAGGGGCCAGGGAGGAGTATGGTGCTGGGTGATGAGCATGGCCTGGAGAGCATGAACTCCTTGGCTCCCAACCGTATGCAGGTCTCTTACCTGCTCTGCGGCTTGGCTTTTACATCCTAAAAACGTGACCCTACTAACAGGCAAGGATGAATTAAACAATCTCTTCAAAGCCTCGAGTCCTGGCTTGGTACGTGGTGCCTCTCCGTATTAGTTTTTATTATTACAGGGGTATTTACCAATGCATCTCCTAAAGAAAGCAGGCTTGTGATTGCCACACCAAAACATGTTCCAAGTTCAAATATGCCTGGGAAATGGTATGAACTGAAACTTACCCAAGGTCAAGGGAGATTTGTAAATTTCAGAGTCAGTTCTTCCACAGAGGAGCCTGGATAAGTTTCTTAACTGCTCTGCTTCCATAAAATGGGGCCAGTAATAGTCTCTTCTTCCTATTATTTTGTTAGCATGAAATCAGGGGCCATATATTAAACATTTAGCAAAATACTTGACAAATCATATGTGCTTGATACATGTTAACAGGGAATATTAAAATTATTACTATTACTACAACTATTTAATGATACTGAGAATTCCTCAACTTAAAAAAAAAACAAAACAACTTGTATATGTTGTTGAACCAAGTGTTTCCCAAACTTACTTGACCACATGGATCTTCTTTCTGGTGACAAGTAGAAAACACAGGCTAAAGAACTGAACCCTTTAGAGATGTGTGGTTTTCAACAAGAACCTCTGGACCCAAAGAACCTTTCAGGCTACAGTAATATTCACTGAACTCTTCTTGGCATGGATGGTTCATGCTGCAGAAGGAGAAATGTTGAAGAGGGCACAGTAGTGGCAAAATTATGAGCTTCAGAGCCCAGATGTGAGAGCATCCCAGCAGAGCGCCAGGAGCATGAGCCTATGATTCAGCTGGAACTGACTCTAAATCCTCAGTGAGCCATTTTTTATTCTTTTGGGGGTAATAAAGGGGAATTACTTAATCTCCCTAAACTTCAGTTTTCTCACCTGCAAAATAAGAATGATTGTGCCTACTTCACAGACCTGTTATCTAGTATAATAAATGATATATAACTGAACCTCAAAAAAACTATATCTTCAGCTTCCCTGGTGGTGCAGTGGTTAAGAATCCGCCTGCCAATGCAGGGGACACGGGTTCAAGCCCTGGTCGGGGAAAATCCCACATGCTGCAGAGCAACTAAGCCCACGAGCCACAACTACTGAGCCCGTGTGCCCCAACTACTGAAGCTTGCATGCCTAGAGCCCGTGCTCTGCAACAAGAGAAGCCACCGCAATGAGAAGCCCGTGCACCACAATGAAGAGGAGCCCCGCTCGCCACAACTAGAGAAAGCCTGGGCTCAGCAACAAAGACCCAATGCAGCCAAAAATAAATAAAATAGAATAAATAAATGTATTAAAAAAAACACAACTATATCTTCTTGTTATAAAAATTGTATTATTTTTATCTTTGTTATTTGTACCCCAGGTTCTCTACAGAGCTAGTGTATGACCTTTGGCATGAAATATTTTTGTTAGGGAACCATTCACCGAAACTGCCTGCCTCGGCCAGGCATGATGATGATGACTTGCCTGAGTTGTCTCACAGCAGGAGGTCCTGAGAAGGAACATGGTGCTGCCGAAAACTAATCAGGAGATTTCGGGAGGGGCCAAAAGGAGAGAGGAGACACCAGCCCATAATATGTCCTACCAACCTCCCAGAACCCTTCGCACTGGAACCCATCTTGTCTGAGAGATGCATGTGCCACTGAGAAGGACCCTAAGTCAGACCAAATATGGGCCAAGCAGGATGACTGGCCAGAGACAACCCAGAAACTAACCTCATCACCATAAAACCTGAGACTGCAAGCCACGAGGCAGAGCAGCTCTCCTGGGTTCCCTGACTTTGCTGCTCTCCGCCATGGGCACCCCTTCCCAATAAAGTCTTTTGCTTTGTCAGTATGTGTGTCTCCTCAGACATTTCATTTCCAGGTGTTAGACAAGAGCCCACTCTCTTGGTCCCCCTTTCTATAACACTTTTATGTGTTGACTTTTGAGGGTTAAGTGAGAAAATGTGCATGAAGAGGTGGCACTGGGAAAGTACTGACTATAACTCTGATCCTTCCCCCTGCCTGTACCTTCCTGTGACACTGATTTTCATTTTCTGCTGGTCTCCATTGTTTCTTTTTTTTTTTTTTTTTTTTGCGGTACTCGGGCCTCTCGCTGTTGTGGCCTTTCCCGTTGCTGAGCACAGGCTCCGGACGCGCAGGCTCAGCAGCCATGGCTCACGGCCCTAGCCGCTCCGCGGCATGTGGGATCTTCCCGGACCGGGACACGAACCCGTGTCCCCTGAATCGGCAGGCAGACTCTCAACCACTGCGCCACCAGGGAAGCCCCACATTTTTTCTTATATTGAGACTTTTTTTTTTTTTTGACCAGACTATAGATCCTGAAAAGCAAATTGTGAATTCTCTCCCCTCACTCTACTCTTTTCTAAGTGCTTAGAATGTGCTAAGCATATAGGAAAGTGTCTGTGACTCTGTGTGAAAGGAATAATGGAATGTCAGGCATTAAACCAGACCAGTGTGGAAGAATTTTTCAAAGTAGCATCTTTTTAGAACACTGCAAATCAAAACCAAGGAGAAAATACCTTTTCTAGTTTTGTGTTCCGAAGTGAACCGGCATCACCTCTCCTGTGGAAAAGAGCAAACATAACTCTTGGTGTACTTTATTCTTCCTGAATCAAAGTATCATTATGTTGGATATGCCTTAAGTTCAGCCGCAGAGTCCCCAAGTTGAGAGAAAAAAAATCTGACAAGCATTCTATTCCGCAGAATCCTATCTTCCCAGAACTAGTCTGCTAATTTCCAGGCCCTCTGCAGCTTCCAGAAAGCTGCAGAATGGTTACCCCTAGGGTGGAGTCAGTGGCCCCTACTTTGTCCTGAAGGGTTTGTGCTAAGGTAATTATATGGAAAAGGGAAACTCTTCTATCTGAATGTCTTGTGATCTCAAGTTTCTGTGTTCTATAACTATTCAAAAGGCAAGAATGGGCCCTGTTCATTTTATGTGTCAACGTGACTGGGCTAAGGGATATCCAGACAGCTGGTAAAACATTTTGTATTTCTGGGCGTGTCCGTGAGGGTGTGTAGGGAGGAGATTAGCATTTGAATCGGTGAACTGAGTAAAGCAAGTTTTCTTCACCAATGCTGCAGGTCATCCAATCCACTGAGGGCCTGAATAGAACAAAAAGGCAAAGGAAGGGTGAACTTGATCTCTGTCTATGTCTCTGTCTCTCTTTATGTCTGTCTCTCTCTGTTCCTCTCTCTTTCTCTCTCTCTCTCTATCTCTACCTCTCTCTCAGCTAAGACCTCCATCTTCTTCTGCCCTTGGGCCATCGATGTTTCTGGTTCTTGGGCCTTGGATTCAGATAGGGACTTACACCAACCTCCAATTCTCAGGCCTTCAGACTCAGACTGAATTACACCAGCAGCTTTCCGGCTTCTCTAGCCTGCAGACAGTCCTCTCCACTCCCATAACCCTGTGAACCATTTCCTATAATAAATTTCCTCTTATAAATATCTATATATATCTTATTCATTCTGTTATTCTGGAGAACCTTGACTTATCCAGGCCTCATAGGATGGCCATATTGTGCAAACAGTTTCATATTAAAATTTTATTTTCACTCTATTTTGGAAGTTTAAAAAATAGAAAAATCAGCCATAAAAGTATACTTTTTGGGGGGAGAAACTAAATTAATATATAGCTTATTTTTAAACAAATCTGTGATTTGTTTAAAAGCAAACATTCATTTTTTAAAAAGTAAAACAGAGTGGGTAGATATTTGCTTCATTGGTCAGTGCACTCCTTAAAAAGTAAGGACTTTTTCTTTTCTCTCTATACTCTCTATACTTTTCTCTCTATACAATTTGTATGCAGTATAATTCTGACATGTAGCAGGCACTAAATACATGTTTAACACAATAAACTCCTTGCAGGTGCATTTAAAATACAAAAGTGAATTTACACAGCTTTCTTTGCCTACCCATCTATTTCATGAGAAAGATGGTATCTGAATTCTAGCAGACAGGTAATATAAGGTGAAGCTTTCTATTTATTCATTAAACAAAATTCAATGAAACCAGTATGTTTTTATTATGCCAGACCCCTGCTAAACATTCAGGTTCTTGAGATAGAAAATTTTAATTTAGTAGCATTTCTCACAAATAAATATTGACAATTAATTTGGGGAAGTTTTATTGTTTGTTTCTATTTGAAGTAGCTAGAAACACTTAGCCATGTCACTATTTTTCATGAACACCAGATGAGAGAAGACAAGGGAAGGAAACATTGAGTTCAAAACCAATACTTTATAACAAATGTTTTTTAACAGGCTGTATTAAGATGAACTTTCTTGTTCTTCTTACGTAATGCTAATAGGAAATGTGAAATTCTATTAGGATTGCATTCAAGGTATCTATGCATTTCCTCAAATGCCCACCCGCCCTTTTGGCAATATTTAAATTCTTACGTTGGGAGTCCGTCCAGAGAAATTTATCACTCTCTTTGCAAAGTGACATATCTACCACAAGAGGGCAGTGTCCTTCTAATTCAATCTAAAAGAAGCTAAAATTCGAAACAGCACTGTGTCCTAGCTTACCGGAGAGAAGGTTTCAGCTGTTGCAAAAGAAACACTTGCATGTGTCTATTGTATTTGAATGGAGATAAAAGAGAGAAGTCATTATTAGCTCAATAGTTCCAAAGGCAAGAAAAGAAGTGGAATGAGAACTGTTGGTTTGTCAGCACTTCTGGTCATTTTTATTCATGCTACAAGAGGGCACCACCTCTTCCCCCATCACAGCTGTGCTGCCAGCCCTGAGCCAGTCAGTTTCTTTTTCAAAACTCTGGGTTGGCAGTCAGCGCTGTCATTTTGAAGAAAGAATATTTCTTGTAAGTAGAAGCTTAATTAAGAAACTTTAGAATTTTTTTTTCATCTACTTATGAAAATGTTCTATTTTTCAAGGATGGGTTTCTGTCAAAGATGATTAAATGTTAGAACAATGAAATGAAGAGATATTTTCACTCTACTTGAGGGATTTTCTCCAGCCCCTGAGCACAGCCTCATTTAATACAGGTAATGCTGGGTTTCACATGGTCCTTAGCTTCCAGTACAAGGTTAAAACCCTCCCACCAAAACCAACAGAAATACTTTGTTTAAACAATAGCAATTCATCCATGAAAAAGGTAAATTATTTTTTGAGGAAAATGATTTCATTATTTAGTGTTACAATTAGGTTTTCAATTCTTCTGAGTTTAGCTGGATAATTTTCTAGCTGGAATGTCTGCCTTCACTGTGCCTTTTGACTTGCAGGGTCCATTATTAAAGTCCTCAAGCCTGAGGCACTTCTGGGCTCTACAGCAGCACCTGGGACTATGGTTCCTCTTTGTCGCATTAGGGTGCTGCCTGCTCTTTAGGAAGAGGAATAAAGAGAGCAGTATGGCTGCCAATGGTTTCAGTAAGAAGTATAGACTGATGATATAACAGTAAGAATATTGATGAGCATTTTTAAGTCACTGCATTGCTTTAATGAACCAACTGTGAATGTTCTAGGCCCATCCCTGAGATTATGCTTCAGTAGGTATGATGTGGTGACTGGGACTAGGGATCTTTATTTTTACAAAATTCCGCAGGTGACTCTGACACACATCCAGGTTTTTGGAATCACTGACAAGGAGACTATGGCAAAAAGATCAAATGAGAGATAATAAGGACTTGAGTTAAACTCCTAACAGTGAGAATGGCAGAGAGCATTCAAGGGGGTCTACAAGACATAGGGACAGACAGACCGTGAGGATTGAAGAAATGGGTAAAATTGATGATGAGTTCAAATTCCAGTTCAGGTGAATGAGAGGACTGTGTGGCCAATTCACAAAAAAGGAAATAGATAAGAACATAGACGTTTTGGGGCAAGAGGAGTTCTATCTGGGGTATAATAAATTTGAGATTTGAAATTAGAAATATATAATTACATATACCTTAATGTATATTATATATAATTATCATATAGATGATATGTAGATATTATATATAATTATAATTGTATAACATAATTGTGTATGTATATTTCTGTTGCTATGTCTAGTCCAATATGTTTGAGGCCAGGAATTATCATAATACAAACACTCATGAACACCAGGGAAGACAGAACCCTAAAGAGCAGGAAGGTGCTAAATCACATAAATGCATGTAGAAGGTCTGCTCAACACTTTTTTAGTTAAAAAAAAAATCAAAACCTTCAGTTGAGTTTTGTGTTCTCCGATTTGGACCCAGACCTCTTCATTCCACATTTTCTTACGATCATCAAGTAAAATCCTTATTTAAGTTACCCGCTTTGTCACCATCGTTATGGCATTTCCCTCCTCGATTCAAGGACTGTGTAGGGTTTAAGAAAAGATAAAAGTCCAGGAAAGAACAAAGAGAGAATTGTAATGCCCAGCCAAGGGGGGGGGGGAAATATGAAGAAGACGGAAGGAGATCACTGTGTTAAATACAGCAGAGACATTAGATGCGATTGATCTCAGAAGCAACCTGACTTTTCATCTGATAATTTATGATAGAATGCATTTATGCAACAAATGTTTATTGAGCATTTTCTCCGTACCTGGTAGTATGTTAGGAACAAGTGAGACAACAAAGCTATAATTCTTGTCTTCATGGAATTCACAGGCCAGAGGACATAGAAAAATATATAAGGAACAATAAATCCCCCAATGATGACATCTTATATAATCATAGTATATTGTCAAAAGTGGTAAATCAATATTGTTACAATACAATTAACTCAACTATAGACAATGTTTACATTTCACCAGTATTTGCATGTACTTTTTTTTTTTAAGGAGAGGGGTGCATAGTTCTATGAAGTCTTATTACCGGTACGTATTTGTGCAACTATCACAATTAAAGGACAGAACTATTCCATCACCACAAAGAAACTTCCTCGTTTTACCCCTTTACAGTCAAATCCTACACCCAGCCCTAATTTCCAGCAACCACTGGTCCTCCATCGCTATAATTGTGTCATTTTGATAATATTATATAAATGGAATCATACATTATGTAATCTTTTGAGATTTTCTTTTTCACTTGGCATATGACATTGAGAAGTATCCAAGTCCTTGTAGCAATAGTTCACTCCTTTTTACTGCTGAGTGGTAATTCATAAGTTGCATGTACCCAGTTTATTTTTCCATTCGCCCATTTAAGAACATTTGGTTTGTTTCCAGTTTTTAGTTATTATAAATAAAGCTTCTACAAACATTCATGTAGGGCTTTATGTGAACATGAGGTTTCCTTTCTCTAGTGTAAACACCCAGGAATGTGATGGCTAAATGAATGAGTTGTAGGCTAAATGAATGCTTTTCTTTATAAGAAACTGTGACCTTTGATCAAAGTGGCTGTACCACTTTACATTCCCACCAGCAATGTATAAGTTTATATATTTTTGTTTCAGACCCTCATCAGCATTTTTTTTCTGTGTTTTTGATTTTAGCCGTTCTAATATACGAACAGTGGTATTTGCGTGGTGGTTGTTCATGGTACTGCTTTCCCTTGAGGCTGTCAATTCTGCAAAATCAGGAAATTTGTCTTGTTGATAACCCGGCCAAGTTTGGTGCTCAGTAAATGTGTGCTGTCTAGCTGAGAGTTTGCAAGACAGAATGAAGACAGGAGGGGAGAAATGGAAGGTGGAAGGGAGGGTGGGGAGAGAACATGGAAGAAAGGAAGAAGAAAGATGAGAAATCTGTGGGACCACAGTGTCTGCTCAAACCCCAGACTATTGTTCTGTCTGCAAGAGCGGACTGCTGGACCCTCTAGGATCGAGAATATTTCTGTAGCTGCCTGGGCATCTGTCCCCACAGTGGCACCCATGTCCTTTAAAACAAAATGGGAACTTCAACGACGTGTTATTCCTTCTAATCTTTGGGAAGGTCACACCTACCACAAAAAGGGGAGAAGGAACACTGTTATCCTTTGATGTTTCACCCCATAACCTTTATTCTTGATTAATTAAGGCCATTTCTACTCACAGAAGACTGAAAGAAAATGTAGCTGTTGTATATGGGGACCCATTTTAAACTTTGCATTAGACTTTTCCTCATGTTAAACCACAGGCTCCTATTTTATACTGAAGTAAATATCTTGCTGCTTTTACGGATGACAGGAGAGAATGCATTAAATGCAAATTACCTTGACAAATCCTGGTTGTGTGGCTCAGGCACACATATAGTGCTAACTACAGAAATTGGAGAGAAGGTTGTCTTAGATTCTGTTTAGTGTCCATTACTTTTTTTGCAGGTAGTCTTGTTCATTCTTTCATCTGAATACTCGACCCACTTCATCTCCTCCAACCTTCTTACGTCCACCACATTCCATTAAGTTCCTTCCTTCTGGGCTTCCCTGGTGGCGCAGTGGTTGAGAGTCCGCCTGCCGATGCAGGGGACACGGCTTCATGCCCCAGTCCGGGAAGATCCCACGTGCCGCGGAGCGGCTGGGCCCGTGAGCCATGGCCGCTGAGCCTGCGCGTCCCGAGCCTGTGCTCCGCAACGGGAGAGGACACAACAGTGAGAGGCAAAAAAAAAAAAAAAAAATCCTTCTTTCCTAGGAAGGAATAATATTTAATGTATTAGCTTTCCAGTGACCAAACAATAATGTTCTCTTTTTGAAATTTTAGGCAATAGCCAGCTAGGCAGAGTTTTTCTATTCATCCTCTAACTATCTGAATTCATAAAGCTAGCTCACATGACGGTTATCCTTTTGCCTATTTACAAAGCAAGCCCTTAAGCTAGTCTCATAGTTCTGGTTACTGTGTTTTTCTACCAACAGTAAGATATCCCATAAAAGAACTTTATAGGAAAAAGTTTGATTTACTTAGTCTGACATTATGTGCTTTATGTCACTTTTGGTACAAAACAAATTCAAAATTTTTTAAGTTTTAAATACTAAACATATTTAGCCTACTGGAGATTAGCAACCTACTTTTTAAAAAAATTTTATTTATTTATTTATTTTTGGCTGTGTTGGGTCTTCGTTTCTGTGCAAGGGCTTTCTCTAGTTGCGGCGAGTGGGGGCCACTCTTCATCGCGGTGCGCAGGCCTCTCACTGTCGTGGCCTCTCTTGTTGCGGAGCACAGGCTCCGGACGCACAGGCTCAGCGGCCATGGCTCACAGGCCCAGTTGCTCCGTGGCATGTGGGATCTTCCCAGACCAGGGCTAAAACCCGTGTCCCCTGCATCGGCAGGCAGATTCTCAACCACTGCGCCACCAGGGAAGCCCAACCTACTTTTAAAAAACTTTAAAAGCATAATTGGAGATACTCTAAAACTATTTCAGAATTCTTTAACTAATACTTATAATGAAATTACTATAGGCAGTTCACTGTGCTAAACTGTATAGGGGTTACAAAGGAAAATGATGAAAAATTTTCAGTTAAATCCCATTAGACAGTCTAACGGACATGAATTTTAAAACGAGGATTTAAAGAGGATTTTAGAAAATTTAATCTTATTCTAGCTTCTTCATTGTACTTGGGTCAACTTTAAATCAATCTTATGTTCATTGTAATGAAGTAAGGCAATGATTTAATGTCAAGTCATCACATCAGAATAAGTACTAAAAGCTGCTATGACCCGGAGACTAAGCATTGCGTAACAGTTCCAAGCGAAAGTGTTTTTCTGTAGATATGGAATATGAGCCACAGAACACAACCCGAGCTCTCCTCCTCAGAGAGCTCTCTGCTCGCTCCTCCTACCCTTCTTACTCTTGTAAGCAGAGTGCTCACAAGTATAATTTATAAATTAAAGCTGAATGGATCCACATCACATGAAAAATAATATTCTTATTAGAGATGCAGGCATATCTCACTTAAAGGAAGCCCTTTTAACTGTTAAATAAACTCATCTGTAAATAATACAGAAAACAAGTTAACAGTCCTAAAAATATCACTAACATTGAGGGTAAATACAACACTTAATTGTAAGCAATATATAGGTCAAACATTACGATAAGTAAAGCTGTAAAGTATATGTAAAAAAAAACTATGTCCCATGGCTATCAGAATTGATGCTGTATTAACTATGCAAAGAAAAGTTAAAAATAAAAGATTTGTTTAAAGCTGTACCTACAATCTTTTTCTCCTGAGATTTGAACTTGAGCTTTCTTGTTCACCAGTGTATTTCAAGTCTGTAGCAGCATGTCTGGCTGAAGGGTAAGTGATGGATGAAAAGTTAAAATTGTTTAAAGGCTGCACACGGACTTCCTGCAGAGCTCATATGTACAACCACATCTCAATTATGCAAAGGACAGACTGCAGGAAATCTTTGTTAATTGTAAAAATGGACGATTTTAATAAAGAAAAAAAGAAAATTTCTCCAGTTCATTAGCAATCACAAAAAGTGACAGAAAAAAACAGGCAACCCCAGGAGTAGGCCTAGTTACCATATTCGCTCATTTCTCCAAGTGCACTGCCCATATACAGCTCCTGGCTAGGGGAATGAAAGTGTCATAGTTTACCCCAAATCCTGTGCTTTTATAATTTGGAGACTATGGAGTTGTAAAGAACAGAGTATTTCATTTGAGCACTAAATGATCCGTAAAAAGTAACACTATCCTTGCAAATCCAGTGTGCCATCTGAGCGATAGGGTTTATGACTCTAGAAAGATTAACCAATGACTTCAAGCACTGAAGACAGCCTCATCTGCCCTGGGAAACCCTGTACAGGGAGCCAGTGATGTAGATGCAGAGAGTTTGGGGCAAAATTTCCTCCACTTTTCCTTGTTTACACAATGTGTTCTCACTACTGCTCACAATCCCACTTAAGGGCATCAAGCTATTATTAAAGAAGTCTATATATATAGTTTTTTTTGATGGAGAACTAATGGACTTAATAATAAAGAGATTGGGAAGAAATGATTAAGATGGTTAGGTCAGAACTGAAACTGGAATTAAATTTTAAAAACGAAAAGAAAACAGTGAGAGATAAGAGAACAGAAAGTTAAAGATCTAAATAAACCCAAAATCGAAGGTGAAAGTATAAAACACAAGCTACAGTAAAATGACAATTTGGAAATTTTAGAAAGAGGCTTAGAATCATCACAGTAAAAGGTTAAGAAACTTAAGATTGACCTTCGAGCTAAACCCTCAAAAAGAAAGCTTAAACTTTAGGTAACTGAATTTAGAATTAGCAAGAATAAAGGTAATATGGAAGGAAGTAGGAAGAGTCCAGCATGTGAATCCTCAGAGCAGCCGGACGAAGCCAGCATGTTCAAATCCTGCTCCAGAGCTGACAGGATTGACGAGAGATACACAAAGCGCCCTCTAGTGGCGAATAGAAACACGTTCCTTGTTTACTATGGATCTCTCTCACCCCACACTTTTATTTCCCCCATCTTTCCTTATTTTTGGTTAACAGAGTATCATTATATTTAGTAGGATTATTTAGAAGAGCCCATTTTTCCAGAAATACCTTAATAAGAGAAGACAATTTATAAAATAATTTCTCAAGGTGAGGTGAAGTTACTGTAATCAAATATGGAAGAAAAAGTCTCATGAAGCAATAAAAAATAGAGAACTTTAAAGCTATTCACATAAAAACTAATCACATAAAAGACAAGAAACAGTTCATTTGAACTCTGAAATATCATTAGTTTCAATGAGAACAGATTATTTTCAAGAGGAAATAAAAGAGCAAAACAGTATTTTACCTCTTTGGAAACATAAAACATAACGAGTAGACAGTCATTAAAGGTTTTTCTTTTTGAGGGCGTGATTGCCAAATTCACCCAGACTAATGTTCATTTGATTACGTATCATTCACTCAGCAAAAGTGGTTTGGTTAAAGTCAACTTTCAGTTGATTATGTCTGTAAGGCAGGAGAGAAAATCTGCATTTGTTATCAGATACTGTGCACCTGAAATGTGAGATCTTGCAAAGCGAGGACAAAAACTAATATTGACAACTCATTGTGCCAGGTGCTCTACCTTCATTATCACATTTAATCCACAAGCAATTTTATTAGGTTAGAAATTATTATCCCTACTTTACCAATGGGAAACAGAAGCTTAGTAAATCCAAGTAATTTGGATCTAATTTACACACGTGTAGTTTGTAAAGTGATTGAAACTTAGGTCTGCTATGATTACTGCAGTACAACGCGCTGTCTGCTTAGCTTTTCTGAATACAAATTCTCACTTGTAAAAGCAGTTTTAAACACTGAGAAATGTGAAAGCACTTTGCAAATTCCAAAGCGTTGTATAAATATATGGAATTATTTTGGTTGTCAAGATTTAATGGGCTTATTTAAAAATATTAAGGGAGAAATTGGTTCAATTCAGGATTGCATTCTACATTTGTAGATGGTTATTCCCAATTTTAATTTTTTTTCATTACATCAATTCCACACCATTAGTCTGTGTCTATAGGTCTGAAACTTTCCAAAAATATAGTCTTGTCAACACTTCTCAGATACCTTATTCATGCCATGTAATTCATTTTAGTGTATTTTTTTAATTAAAAAAAGTTAATTCCCTTTTCTTTATTCTCCGTAAATTGTACTAACTCTAGATTAATAAAAAATAGTGTTTGTTGGCAAAAAGAACAGCAAATAAGGAATAGACCAATGAACACACGTGGAAGGCCCGTGTCTGTTGGGCTATGCTTTGCAGCTAGCCACGAACACGTTGCAATCTTCAGAAAAATTGTTCCATAAACCTGGACATGCTCTGCGGGGAAAAGTGTGTGCCCCAAAGTTTGTTCCTTAGGGAACATTGCTCCACTACAACGTGGTAGAGTGGTCAATGAGTTCGGGAAATGTTTCATACTATATAGCTTGGACTTTCAAATGTACATTCATATATTCGAAACTCTGAAAAGTGGAACAGTAACCCTCTTTAACTTTGTATCAATTTTCCACCGCTATTCATATTTTACATGGAACACACCTCTCACCAGGGGGGTAGGGGATGCTGCCATAAGTCTATTCAGTTGACCATTTTCTTCTCATAAACTACCAGTTTGACTATGCTGGATTTGGATACAACTGTCAATCAAGATCTTGTAAGACTAAGATGACCCAAAATAGATAAAACTATATAAACTATGTTTGTGGTCCAAATAATCTATGGAAAAGGGATGGTTCAGGATGATGAATAAGCATTTCATAAAGCTAAATTTATTCAGTTTGAAGGACTGACACTTATTCTGAATCCTTCCATTTAAAAAATAAATAAATAAAGATAGGAGATTTTGTTTGGCTCAGCTATGAGCTTTACCATGCGGCTATAATCTCCATCATGGCAGAGACAATATCTGTTTTTACTCCCAATCATAAGCTCAACATTCTAGCAAGAGCCTGGCTCCAAGTAGGCTTCCAAAAAAATTGTTAAATAAATACTAATTATCCTGTTTAGTGACCTACTTGACAAATATATATATAGTTGACAACACTATACTGGTCTGATAATTGTCTCTAAAACTCAAAACTCTTGGAATTTACTGGATTAGATGGAAGTCAATTTTGCTAAAAATATCTATTGCATCAGAGCTTCTCTTCTGTAGTGCTATCGTTAGGAGGCAGCTATCCAAACAGACATTACGTTCCCAGCCCCTTTCACATTCCAGTGAAGCCACGTGACTAATTTTAATCAGCAAAGTGAAAGTGGTCATTTGTGTCACTCTAGTTCAGGTCTTTCTCTGTTAGCTGGCTGAGTAGATAGATAGGATTCTTCTTTGAACCATTTGAGAATAATTTGAACAGTAAGTTGAAGGCATCTGGCAGTATTCATCAAAATTCTCAAAAATATGCAATTATTAGTATGTAATTCCACTTATAGTAACTTATAAGGCAATACTTATAGAAATGCGAGTTTTAATTATAAGAACGTTAATCACAGCAATGTTTATCATACTGAAAAACGGGAAATGGCCTGTACGTCCAACAATAAGAGTTTAGTTGAGCAAATCGTACAGTGCAGTTATATCCTGCTTCCAAATGTCCTGCTATTTGCTATTCATCATTGGCCTCCGTAGCCGTTAAGATAAAGTCCAGAGCTCTTAATTCATCTGCCTCTGTTGACTGCATCACCCTAATCACTCTTATCACCCTTGACCCCGCCTGAGACCACTCCAGAGAAAATGATCACCCAAGATACTTTCAACCTCACGTGGCTTTGGTGAATTTTGGTTTTATCATGGCTGCTTCTCTGACCCTCCCCACACGGAGGCTCAAACCAGGGACCATTGTACATGGAGACTCTGTCCTCCCTTGAGTCTCAGGCACTCCTCCCTGACAGCCTAGGAAACAGGTACTGTGACCTGATCCAGGGCAGCAGTAAAAAGCCTGGGCTGTTCAGGAAGGTCTGCTCAACTAAAGAGCAAACTAACTTGGAATATAATCAGAATCCTACCAAATATTCAACAGATAACCTATCCCAATTTCAAAGAAAGAGTCAGTGCCTCAAAATTATATATATTCATGAGAATTCCTACCAGAAGAATGTAGCTTTATTCTTAGCAACATTAAGTAGAAAAATAGATTCCCCAGGCTCCAAAGATTTGAGTTTCCAAAAGCTGTGTACCCTTTTCTAGCCAGTATGTGCACCTTCCTTACTAAGAACAATGAAAACAAATATAATATTACACAATTTCCAAAGGAAATCATTTTACTTTGATATCTCAGATTCAGAAATTCTGAAGTAAAAATAAACATGAAATTTCAAATAGGGAGTGTTTGAGATGATCATATTTCTTACATAAATATTTAGAAGGAAAATCATAGAATCTGATATAACACTTATGAAATAAAAAGAATTGAAGTTAACAATAAAATATTCCTCAAAAACATTACAAGTATCTCATTAGATGGACAAATTCTGAGAATCAAGAAGGAGAAACTCCGAAACATAATATTTATGTAAAAGATAATACAGTTTGTGTTGAAGACATTGTTTGCTAGGGAGAAATGGCCTAAAAATGGAATGGAAAAATGCAACATTCTTAATTGATTGGACTGGCAAAGCAAGCGGTATTGGACCACTTGATTCTGTCAAGGAGTATGCAAGATACCACACAAAAATTTAATTTTATTTAGTTTATTAATATGATCCAAACAGACTTAGTTTAAGAAATGAGCAAAAGACACAAAACAAGATTTGGCTAATCTATACTATACCAAGAGAACCAAATAAGGTGACAAGATTTTCAGTTGGTGACAATTTTACGATGGAAAGTTAGGTTATTATCTAATATGAAAATACATCTACAATAGCAACTGTGACTCAGATCGAGCCAGTATGCAACACGTGTGACACCCACCATGGTCAGAGAGGGACCTCACACCCTCCTCAGCTGGTTCTCACTATCTGGCCTTTGCCCTGGAGCCCCACAAAACACCCCTCACAGCACAGAGTTTGCGGCCAATTACATTTTCTCCTCAGCCTACAATCAGTTATGTACCATTTCTATGTTTCCCATAGCCTCTTTCTTTTTAGATAGTGACAGAGCTCAAGGAAAAAACTCACCTGGCCAGTGCTGAGCAAGGAAGGGTTGGGAAAAAAAGTACTTTGAGATGGATTCAGGGTAGTTTGGGACTCAGACTCAGAATGGGCACCATCAGAAAGCATTGAGGTCTGTGGGTAATGCACAGAAAAGGACAGAACCAGGTAACGCGGAAAGGTAGGAAGGACCACTGTTACATCTGGGAAGTCACACCAGAGAGCAATAAAGAGGAAGACAGCTGGAAGGGAGAGTACTTCCTTTTACACCTTTAAGATGAAAACATAAAAAAAAAAAAAGGAATATAGAAACCAAATCAATTTTAAAAAGTAAAATAACAAGGAGTATTTCAATAAAATGAAATACAGAAGGATATTAAAGAATTCTTTTACTTCCACTTGACTTTATCCATAGTTTTTAAGAGGTTGTATTAAGTCAGGCCAGCTTTGCTCTATTTGGGGGTCGATACATTTTATCAGATGTTTCTGAGGAAAAGACGAGAACCCGACTGACATCTCTCAGGCAGCCTGGGAAGAGGGGGAGGGGAGGAAGGGAACATGTGAAAGGAAAGTCTCCAAGAGCTTCACCCTCACCCTTCACGCCCAAAGTGTCTTTAACCTGCACGTTAAATGTCAGGTTCGGATCTCAGAAAACCACGGTGAGGGAGCACGACAGGATTACGTGCTTCGTGGTGCACGTAATTACAAGCTCGCGGTGCTTAGCGTGCCGCCCAGAACCATGAAGCCCAGGAGCAGCTCGAGAGACACATTTCCACGCAGAGAAGTGGAAGAAGCTCCACACATCAAAGGCTCCGCTTTATAGGGTCTTTCTATATCTGGAGGTAATGCTGTCATCCCTTGAATCTGCAAAGGAAAGAGCAGACATTGCCACTGAGTGTGTGATTTAAGAGCAGGACTGCGGCCAAGCTTGCTCAGCCTTTGCGCTTCTGCAGGGCTTAAAGGGGTGGCGGTATGGATGCTGAAGCTGTGCACCGTCCCGGTGTCAGAACCTTAAGGATTCCCAGCGAGGGGGCGAAGAGGGCCGGACACGCCCTTGGGAAAGAAGAGATAGAAAACACGCTCTGTCTTTTTTTGAAGCTCTCATCCCATTTCATTCCTTCTTCACCCCAACTTTAGTTTTAGAATAGATTGCCTTCTTCAAAGGAAGTGGAATCAGGAGTTTGGGGCCAATCTAAGTAATCACTGAATAAATTCGCAGACATATCAAAAGACAAGATTTGGCTAATCTATACTATACCAAGAGAACCAAAAAAGGTGACAAGAGCTGGACCACTGGGTTTACGGATATCTGTCTGTTCCTTTGATTGTACCTGTTGCGGATTCAGGTAAGATGTAACATCTGGTTTCCCCGAAGATTAAAACAAAGTGGGGCTTACCGACCACTCTGCGTTGTCTGTCTTGGAACACCTCACATTCACCGGCAGGCTAAGGACAATCTTATTGAAGGCAAGACCTTCCTTTTTAGTCCATTTAAACTTATTCATTGCATCCATGAAAGAAAGGTTTTTATACTGCTTGGGGCTTTTAATAATGAAAGGCCAGGTCCTGAATTTAAAATAAATAACCATAATTAGTCATATTCAGAACAAAAGCATTACATGTTTCCATCACTTTTCAACATTCTAAAATAGACTTCATACTTGTTCATTTTTACACACACACATAACCTAATGCAAGGCACTGATGAACTCTTAAGCAGTTGCTAGAAGAAATATATATAAAATAAGGAGTCTTTTAAAAAAAACAAAATTCCTCGGTTTAGTAACAGATGGGTATTACTTTTAAACACATCGTTTTGGCTTAGAAAGCTTCCCCAGAGCCTCGTAATTCCTCACATACTTGTTTTGGCTCTAGTTAACAGTATAACTGGTAAGCATTCAGTTCTGACGAGTATAATGCTAATAGTGTAATGAAGAAACGTACAGAATCTCAAAAGGTACTGAACAACGTTGGAAATTTCAATTCCATGCTGTTGAAAAGCCTGACCGCTGCTGGCTGCCCTGTTTTAGCTTGCCTAAGTGACAAAAAGTTTCGAAAAATTTGCAATTGAACCAGTGTTTTTAATATTCCATTGAGAAAAAAATACTCTACAGATGATACATTCTGCTTCTACTTGCTGCTCTAAAAAAATATATGTTAAATGTCCAAGAAAGAAGGACGAAATCACAGAAGAATGACATGACGAGCTTCAAGAGGTACTCTTCAGGTGATGCCTTTCATTAAATATAAGTTTGATATTATTGATTCTTGAAAAAAGGAAAAGTGTAAGTGTTGACATAGCTTAGAAATTTACACAAACTACTCCACGGACCTTCCAGGAGATTAACCAGTAGGTATGTGGCTCCCTTGACACCCCAAGAGGAAGTTCCAGTGATTTTCAGTAATTAACAATGAATTAACATCCAGCTGAGGAATCTATATCTTTAATATTTGATCTTCACAATTTCTTCATTTAATTATGTCACTACCGACTCTCTCTCTTACACACATAACCTACTCAGGCACATTGAATATTATCTTTTTAATTAAATTAAACATCCTTTATTAATCTTTTACAGTTACGAAGATAAATTTTTAATGTTTAAAACAAAATCATTTCCTCTGTACTCTAATAAGACAATGAATAATAGGTCACATATGAGAATCTTTATATTCTTTATTCCTAACCTTCTTTTTCCTTTAATTAAAGTCAATATATCTTTGTTGAGTTTTAAATGTACTATTTTGCACAGAGACCTTAAAGTACCATAGAGAGCAATCACCATCATACTACATTAAACATATCTAGCAATGACCTTAGATCTATAACATTGTAAATTAAATACACTGTGAAGACTTGCAGAGATACAATCCAGAATTAGTATAAAATAAAACTTGTACATGTAAAAACTTGCATAAAGTAAAAATTTGACTTGAAAGTAAAAATTTGACCATTATATTTACATACAATGTCCTTTTAAATACACTAAAAACTTTATATTTCATTAAATATAAAATAACTTTAAATCATATTAAAAATCAAATTTACATTTCAAAGAGCTAAGATATTTGTCTTGAAAAAAGGAAAATCAACTTCATCACCAGGGAAATGCTGGGGGTTAGCGGGGTGGGAGTGGGGGGGGTGTGGAGATCATCAGCCTGTAATCACCTAAAACACCACAAGGTGGCAATGGAATCTCTGCTAAAGCACTAAGGTGGACGAAGGGCCCTAAATTTTCCGCAGCCTTGTTGGTAAGAGTGAATACTGTATTACATACGTAGATGAAATCTTAAAAAGTTTTACTGCTAAAACAAATTAGTAAACTAGTATATGTTTGAGATTCCACAGTGTAAAATGACAGAAGAGGTATAAACACATTTATTTACTTACTATAAATATATGGAAAAGGATGTAGGAAAGGGTAGACCCAATGAATCCTATGTTGGAGCCAGCATGACAGGCTGGGTGAGGAGAATCACGTCAAAACCTCCCTGACCTGGCATCTTGTCTCACTTTTATTGTCTCCTTTCCCTTCCTACTAAATTTGTTCAGGCTCCTACTCTGTAACATCACACCAACTAATTTCCTAACGTTTCCAGACTGTCCTACACCACACTTCCAGATTACCACTGGAGAAAAGAGAAGGAAAAGATAGAATGAGGAGAAATCCTGAAAAAGTAAAGATTTATCCTGAGTATTTTTCCTTAAAAGACTAAGCTGTAAACCAGAAACAGGTAATGTTGAAGTAGCAAGTTCTTCTGTTCTCACTGGGACTGGGATTTAGTTATTAGAAACATTAGGAATGTTCTAGAAAGTACAACAGTTACATTTCTGCATATCTGGGCAGTGTCCAAATGACTACCCAGATATACATATAAATAGAAGGGTATTATTTATATATCACTATAGTTGATAAAAAGGAAGGATTTAATATTGATGAGTAATTTTCCTTTGTAAGCTTAATTTAATTGACTAATTGATTTAAAAATACACAAATATGGAATAAACTTAGACTATCCAAAATAATTTTGGAAGAAGAAAAAAAAATGACAAGTTTGGAGACTTACACGTTACACACTCTTATTTCAAGATTTACTATAAAACTATAATAATACTTGAGTGTGGTATTATAGCAAAGCTAAACATGTGCCACAATGAAACAGAACTCAGAGTCCAGAAATTGTCAGTATATGGTGAAATGATTTTCAGCAAACCTTCCAGAGTAATTATATAGGAAAAGGGTAGTTTTTTTCATCAAATGGTTCTTGTACAACTTGATATCTGTGTGAAATACAAGGAACCTCAGCATATACAACACACAAAAAAATTATTCAAAATGGATCATCAACCTAAAGCTAAAACTATAAAGTTTTTAGGAAAAAAAAACAGGAGAAAATCTTCACAACCTTGGGCAGGCAGCAATTCCTTACGTGGGACATCAAAAGCACAAAACAAACCAAAAATGATAAAGCAGACTTCAAAAAATACAGTTGAAAAAGTAAAATCAAGCCAGACTGGGAAAGATTATTTGCAAACGTATACCTGACAAAGATTTATATCCAAAGTATAAAGAACTCTTTAAAATTATGAAGGACTCTTACAACTCAATAATTTTTTTAAAAGTAACCCAATTAAATGGACAAGAATTTGAACCATTATGAAGGAACAGGTATAAATGACTAATAACCATGTGAAAAGAGGCTCTATATCATGCGTCACGGGGAAATGGAAAATAAAACTACAATAAGATACCACTGCATACACATTAAAATAGATAAAATTTAAAATCTGGAAAATACAAAATACATTGGGAAGATTGTTAAGCAGTAGGAGATCTTATTAATCTGGTGAGAATGTAAGAAGGTCCGCTATTCTGGAGAACATTTTGAGAGTCTTATGCAGTAAACATAAACTTAGTGTACAATCCAGGGATTCCACCACTAGGTGTTAACCCAGAAATTGAAAACATATGTCCATCCAAGGATGAACACAATCATGTTCATAGCAACTTTCTTCATAATAGCCACAAACTGGAAAGAATCCAAATGTCTTTCAACTGGTGAATCGATAAATGAATTTGGGTATATACATACACACTGGAGAATACTACTCCGCAATAAAAAGGAAAGGACTGCTGATACACACATACGTGTATATTCATGTATATATCTGAATCTCAGTATACATTCATCAGTGTAGATGAATCTCAGAAACATTGTAAGTTAAAGAAGCCAGGCACAAAATAGTATATACCATCTTACCCTATTTTCATAAAATCTAGAAAAGATCAAAGCCAATAGATAGTGACAAAGCAGTTTCATGGTTTCCTGGAGCTTTGTGTGGAGGGGGCATTGTCTCCAGAGGTGTGAGAGAAGTTCTGGCGGTGATGAAAATGCTCTATATCTCATTTGTGATGTGGTTCAACAGGGGTACACATCTGAGAAAACTTTAGAACAGTATACTTAACCATAGGGGCATTTTATTGTATGTATGTTCTACCTCAAGCAATTTGACTTAAAAAAAAATAAAAACATAACAAACCAACAAAAAAGACACAGTATATACTTTACCAATCAAATTGCTAAAGAAGGAAACCAGGAAATCTGACTTAACGAGGCACAACTCCTAATCCTCTGGGTACTCCCTGAGCCAGTGAATGTTGGGAAGCACCCAGTAAAGCTGAATCTCCCTGATGGAAGCAAAAGCTTGAGAGCTGCAACAGATTTGACAGCATGATATAAGGCCTGGGACATTCCCTTATGGAAAGGCATTCAGCCCTAACCACTTAGTAAACATCCTCTAATAGATTTTTAATAAAATCTGAGGAAGGAATAATCCATGCATTGTGATATAGAGTCCCACCTCTACACACACAGCCCTTTACCCTCAAAATACAGAAAAGGAAGTACATAAAAACACATCACCCAAACTTCAAACTGTGGTGTGGAGAGAAAGAAAGCTCTCTCAGATTTGCTTAGAAGGTAGTAAAAATTCACCTATATTTTACCAGAGCAAAGAGAAGTTTTAAACAGAACTGGCTCAGCGTAAGCAAGAAATGACAAACAACCATGCAAACTTAGGGTGAAAGGAAATTATATCACATTTCATATAAGGAGACAGAAAAAAATCAACTCTAGAGGAAGATATAAATCAATTGTACTGGAGAGAATTCCCTCAAGTGTTTCACGCTGTAAGTTTATTTAATAAGAACATGAATTCAATTAAACAAGAGCTCAAATACAAGATGAAAAAACAACACAATGAGATGAAAAGAGGGATAGCAGACTACAGGAAATAAACTTAAGACAAAAAAATTAGTACCAAATAAGTGAGAAAAAACAGGAAGCAGAAGAGCACTTCTGAAAAATTATGGGAAGATGCTTGAGAAAAATCCCAAATAGATTAGAAAAAAGTTTGTAGATATAAGATAAAATGCCCTTGAAATGAAAAAAAAAGAAGTGAATATATGTACTGAAAGAACACTTTGTGTTTCGGGAAAATTTGATTCATATGCTCAACACTGAAATATGTTCAATTTAACTTATGAATTCTCCAGGTAGAGGAAGAATGAGCCCATTCATCCAAAGACATCTCCAAAGGGGGAAAAAATACCCTAAGACCCCAAAATATTATATGCTGCCCAAATGTAAATGCAGAAAATTTCAAATATAAAAGAACTCAGGGCACATGGAAGCCCTTCTTGATTAAGCAACTTGAGGACAAAACCCCGAGGAATCAAATTAAAGAACTCAGAAATGCAGAAATCATATAAAGATTAGGGATTATCACTGAATCTATAAAAGTTGCATTAAATATTGTGGAAATTATGTTTTAGAAATAAATGTGAAAATTTAAAATCTTGAGAATACAAAAATTCTAATATAAATAATACATATTTGGAGGTACAAAAGGGAGGTTGGGAGAAAATGTGAAAGTGTGAATGTCCTCATCTTTATGATCTAAAGCTGAAACATGTTTTTTAAAAAAATGTGTTACTATCTTTTATGATCTATTTTCTCAACATTTGAGAGCTCCTTTATACAATATTATCTCTTGTAGTTAAAAACAATAGCAATGTTTATTTGTTCAACAGTTATTCAATTTTGATTTAGTTTCTTTTTCTTCTGATAAATTAAAACAAAATTAAATTTTAATATTTTTGTTTAAAGCAGTGCACAAATTATAATCTTTCTAATGCTACTCTATTCATCTTCATATCAATACCTACATAGAAAAATGTCTGTAATGACATTCCATTAATGTTAGTGTTGCTTATGTCTAACAGAATTTGGGGTGATTGCTTTCGTCCTCTTTTTTTTTTTTAATTTATTTATTTTTGGCTGCGTTGGGTCTTTGCTGTGCATGGGCTTTCTCTAGTTGCGGTGAGCGAGGTCTACTCTTCATTGAGGTGCGCGGGTTTCTCACTGCGGTGGCTTCTGTTGCTGTGCAGCATGGGCTCTAGGCGCGTGGGCTTCAGTAGTTGTGGCATGTGGGCTCACTGGTTGTGGCTCGCGGGCTCTAGAGTGCTGGCTCAGTAGTTGTGGTGCATGGGCTTAGTTGCTCCGCAGCATGTGGGATCTTCCCGGACCAGGGCTCGAACCCCTGTCCCCTGCCCTGGCAGGTGGATTCTCAACCACTGCGCCACCAGGGAAGCCACGTCCTCCTTTTTAAAACCTTTTCTCGCATTGCCTAAACTCGATAATAAAGCCTGTGTGACTTTTACACCTTATCAACATAAAGTAATTTTTTTCCTGCAAAGAAAAATACAAACACCTCTCTTGATTTTTTTTTTTTTAAGAAATAGAACAAATAAGGCAGGAACTTTCCATCACATAAACCTCACTGGAACCACACAGACAGTGGTGATGTGTGGTACAGCAGAGAATACAAATTTATCTGAGCTCATTGTCTACTCTGTTATCTGATCTTTGGGAGTTTTTTGTTTTTCCTTAAGCCTTGCCAGATCTGTAGGAGGCACAGAAAAACTGCATCCCCCAAAACAGACAATTCCTGAGACAGGATGTACTTGTCTCTATCTTTCCGCCAATGCATCCTTTAATCCTAGAATTGCTACAGAATGTTTTAAAAAAACTGGACACCTAAATAGTCCTTATATTAAAAGCAAAAATAGGAGATTCCAGGTTATATGTTATATGATATTCCTGTTTAGTATTGTGTCCTAAAACCAAATTAGCGATATTCTTATAAGCAAAACAGAAAAAAAGCACTCAAACCATTTCTCTCTTTCTGATCTTTTCACCAGAGCCTTGTTGGTTTGGCCTTTAATGATATTTATGTCAGTGTGATGACAAACTAGACTTGAAAGTCTGATTTAAAGTCCAAACATGTATTCTATAACAGAGGCTCTTTTTCACTCATATTTTTGAAGAATAACTATATTTAACCATGTAGTTAAATGGTTTTATGTGGTCAATAACATCTCAAAACTGGCCTGTTCTTTGAAGCAACCCTCCCTGTCTTGAGAAGTGATGAAAACCCCAACTTCAATACTTCCTGAAGGAGACCAAACGTGCGGACACTGACAGAGCTCGTTGGGACACAGGAGCTGAGTGTTTCAGAGACTTCACACAAGTTGAACACAAAAGAAAATAACTGGACCACAGAACACGCTTCATTCATCTTGTAAATACACGGTTCTGAATGTTCATCCAACATTCACTCCAACATTCTCTTGATTAGGAAAAGTTTCTAGTCAATACGTTAAAAATATTCTAAAGGGAAAAGAAAACTACTTAAGTCTTAGTAAGAAACAATATAATCTCAATATTTTAAAGACAAGACTACATCCTATTGTTTTTAGAATGATGTTTTATGTGCTGTTTTGATTTTTATTGATATTTTATTTACTTATTTGCAATGTAGTTATTGATTGTGAACAAAAAGGCACATATATCAGCAACCACAATACAAACCCCAGCTCCCCCGTTTAGTATGTATTCTATGAGGTTGAACAGATTTTTAATCTCATAGCTTCCATTTCCTTCTCTAAACTGGGATTGCAAATACTGCTCTACCTATTGGAATTGCGTGAAAATAAATTAAATGAAATCATGTATGTGAAAATACTTCATAACCTAAACTTAATTTACACCAGCATTTTGTTATTTGTATTTTAGTAGATACAGACTTATTGTCTAGTGGTCATTGGGTTGTCTGGATAAGAACTCAGTAGAACATATCTATGAATAGCAGGTTTAATTTAAAAAGAAGAGTGTTTTTAGTTCCTAATTTATAATCCCTATAAAATTTTGGAACAAAAGGAGACCAGGGCTTCCCTGGTGGCACAGTGGTTGAGAGTCCACCTGCCGATGCAGGGGACACGGGTTCGTGCCCCGGTCTGGGAAGATCCCACATGCCGTGGAGCGGCTGGGCCCCTGAGCCATGGCCGCTGAGCCTGTGCGTCCGGAGCCCGTGCTCCGCAACGGGAGAGGCCACAACAGTGAGAGGCCCGCGTACCACAAAAAAAAAAAAAAAAAAAAAGGAGACCATAATTATATTCTCCTTAAATACACCCCCTCAAAACTCTATGTGTATCTTTTGCCTAATTACATCAGTCCTTTTCATTTTGAAAAATCCTAATCATTAGAAAATTCTTCCTTATATTAAAATAAAATCTACACTTCAAAATTTCTACCAGCCACCCTAATTCTTTGTGGCACTACTAAGAATGGATAAAATCCTTTTATTCTACATCAACCTTAATATTAATAATAATAATTAATTAATAATAGTTCTCAATTACTTCTTCAAACATGTTTCCCTGCACCATTCACATATCCTTACTTTCCCTTTACTCTTCTCTTTCCCTCACCATCTCCCAGAGATGCAGTCAATCAACAAGTCCAGAGAGTGCTACCTCCAAAAGCTAACCTGACTGGAACCATTTCTCATAAACACTATTGGCACCATCCTGGTCCAAGGCACCCTCACCTCTCAACTGGACAATCACAAGTCTCCAGGTAGATATGATTCTTTCCAATCTTGCCCTCCTAGAGTCCTTTCTCAATGCAGTAGCTAAATTAACATTCTTAATACCCTATACCCTATAATAGCTTCTCTTCACACTTAAAACCCAAAGTCCTTATGTTGCCTGAAAAGTTCTACACTATAGGGTCCCACTTGCTCTTAGACCTCGTCACCTACTCTCTGCCAAATTTCACTCTGCTTCAGCCAAACCCACCTTCTTGCTGTTCTTTGAACATGCTAGCCTCATACCTGCCATCCATTATACTGGCTTTTCTCCCTGAAGAGTATACTTGCATATCTTCCTTTGATTGGCTCCTGATCGCTGAGGTCTCTGCTCAAACATCACCTCCTGCTATGGTCTGAATATCTGTGTTCCGCCACCCTCAGAAATTCACATGTTGAAATCTTAATGTCCAGGGTGACATTATTAGGAGGTGGGGCCTTTGGGAGGCTCTGTCCTCATAAATGGGATTAGTGCCCTTATAGAAGCAGCTTGAGAAAGCTCCCTTGACCCTCTGCCACATGAGGTCACTGTGAGAAGATGGCTGTCTGTGAGGAAGTGGGTCCTCACCAGATGCTGAATCTGCCAGAATCTTGATCTTGGACTTCTCAGCCTCTGGAACAGTGACAGATACATTTTCTGTTGTTTATAAGCTGCCCTGTCTATGGCAGTAATGAGTCCAAATGGACTAAGACACCTCCCAAGAGAAGCTCTCACCACCCTACTGAGAACAACTATATACTTCCTTCACTGTCTTGATTATTTTCATAACATCTTTTAATATCTGAAATTTTATATTATGTTGTTTATTTGCTTATTACCTCCTCCCCACTCTAGCACACAATCTCAAGGGAGCAGGAATAATATTTCTCTTGTTTATAATTTTATCCTAAGTCATTTCTATTATCTGCAATTGTACACAAAGAGTTAACACAGAAGGCGTGAGACTGCCATCCTTAGGAACACCTGCTTGGAAGGCTGACCTTTGGCTGGCATCAGGGAACTTAAATAGCAAACAATTTCCTATAGGACATAAAACTTTCTCCAAATGATGAGAGTAACTTACTGTGCCTAGACTGTCTGTACGGATGATGCTGTTTATGTTGACACTTGCTTTCCTTCTGGGAGTCTGGAATTTTGCTATTTGCTAAGCAGAGGGCACCTATGTGACCAGCTCCCCAGTAGAAACTTTCAGCACTGAGTCTCTAATGAGCTTCTCCAGTTGACAACACTTCATATATGTTGTCATAATTTGACGTGGGTGGAATTAAGCACACTCTGTGTGACTCCACTAGGAGAGGTCTCTTGGAAGCTTGCTTTTGGTTTCCTGTGGACTTTACCTCATGTGCCTTTTCCTTTTGTTCATTTTTCTTTATATTCTTTCACTGTAATACATATTAGTCATGAGTACAACTATAAGCTGAATCCTTTAGGTCTTCCTAGAAAACTACTGAACCTAAGAGTAGTCTCAAGGACCCTGGACATAACAAGCAAGAAGGTCCCTTGGACTCCCCAATTGAAAATAATCAAATAGAACAGCACATTAAGGAATCCCATACCATGGTGATGAATCTACTATGAAAATAAAGCCCATCCTCACCCCTACCATGAAATCCGTTTACTACTTACGTGACTGGCCTGTAGATCTCCTTAACACCAATGAACTGAAGTTGCTCCATAATGTCTGGGATACTCGCACATCGAGTAAGGTTAATTCGTGGGTAATAAAGAAGGTATGAGAGACACATTTCGTTCCTGGTGCTTAATCCTCCCTGAAAATGGAGATACTTTATTTAGAAATGTATATGTTCCACCAACTCTGATACTTACAGAACACAAGCTGCAAATGTTACGCGGTTTCTTCCCGTATTGAAACGTCATAAACCTTAAAGCTGAAAAATCATCACTTAAAGGCCAATTTGGTTTTTCAAAAGATAGTGGCACATTTCAAAATTAATAAAGTTATGTCCATCTCTTTCAAAGCTGCCTTTCTTAAATAACTTAATAATGTCCTCAAAGTTCAGGGTATGCGATGTAAACTTCTCACCACAGTGAACATTTCAGAGGATGTTCAGTAACAAGATACCGATCGGTCAGTGTGATGGAATCTTTGCCTGATTGCACTGAGTTTTCCATAATCTTGCTGTCATGTGTAGAAACATCAGCAGCTGCATACCACAGGGGAGGCACAGTTCACAGTTTGAATCTAAGTAGTAAATTAGGTACTAATTTAAAAAGAAGAACGGCATCTGGAGTTGCTACAACAATGTCCAATTTTCAACCAAAAGTTATTAAACGTGAAAAGAAACAGGAAACTATGATCTGTATTCAGGACAAAAAGTTAGTAGAAATAAATTGTGAGAGGACATGGATGCTGGATTCAGCAAAGACTTGAAAACAGACATAAATATATTTAAAGAGCTAAAGAAAGATGTTCAAATAATTAAAGGTAAATATGTGAAAAATGAGTGAACAAATAAGGAATGACATCAGACAAAGGAAAACATTAGAAAAAAGAACCGAATAGAAATTCTAGAGTTGAAAGGTACTATAACTAAATTAAAAATTCACAGGATGAGCTCAAGAGCAACTTGACATGGCAGAGGAAGGAAGCCGTGAACTTGAAGATCAACCAATAGCAATTTCCCAACCCAAAGAACAGAGGAAAAAAGACGAAAGAAAGTGAAAACACCTCAGAGATCTGTAGGATAATATTAAATGTTCCATGTATGTAATTTGAATTCCAGAATGAGAGGGAAGAGAAAAAAAGAATAGAAAAAAAATTTGAAAAAATGGTGGAAATCCTCCCAAATTTAGTGAAAAACATTAACTTACAGACCCAAGAAGCTCAATAAATGCCAAAGATAATTATGAAGACAGCCATACCTAGACACATCATAGTCATATTGCTCAAAGACAAAATCTTGAAAGCGGCAAAGAAAAACGATACATTGCACGTAGGGGAACAGTAATACAGTGAACAACTGACATTTCATCATAAATGATGGAAGTAATAAAACGATATTGGAATCACATTTTCAAGTGCTCCAGGGAAAAAGAAATTAATCAAGAATTCCGTATCCAGCAAATCATCTATCTTACAAAAGTGAAGGTGAAAAACATAGTAGTGTTGTTCATAGTTATACATTAATGTAGTGGTTAATATGCAATGATTTTACAAACTGCAAAACAGAATGCTTTGCACTTGATGCAGGACTGGGCGAAAGGAGAAGCTGATCTCCTCAGTGCAGCTGACACCTCAGTAAATATATTTAATTTGTTCCCGAGCTGGGTTGGCTATTCAGAGTTATACCAAATTGTAGGAAGGGAATTGGGCTTTTGTATTCTCACATCAACCAGTCATTGGCTGCTGGCTGCCCCACTGAAGAGAGTATAACTTTAAGTGGGTCATTCCTTGACACCGATGGCAATGTCCAGTGAGGGACACACTTCTGCTTTTTTCCTATTGTATGTTTGTCTTATGTTATGGATTTATAGAATTTATTTTATATGCTGGATACTAATGCTTTGTGTATTGCAATTTTTTTTTCAGTTTAGAACTTATCTTTTCACTTAATAGTGTTTTTTGGGTAACCAAAAGTGTTAAGGTAATCAAGTTCATCAATCTTCTAATTTATAGTTTGCACTTTTTATGTTCCGTTTAATAAGTTCTTACCCCAAAGTACTAAAGTTATATTTATATATATTTCTCTTAGTGGTTTTAATATTTTGTTTTTCACATTTTAATGTTTAATCTACCTAGAAATTATTTTTTTGTGCATTGTGGGAGATAAAGATGTAATTTTATTTTTGTCATCTGGATACCCAACTGTGCCAGTAATTCTTTAATGAAAAAGTCCATCCTTTGCCACTTATCTGAATGCCATTTCTATCTTAAACCAAGTTTCCATACAGGGGGTTTGTAGGTCTGTTTCCAGGATCCCTATTCCGGTCCACTCTTCCAACTCTGGACCCAAACCACACTATTAATCACCATAGCTTTAAAATAAGTCATCAAATCTAGTAGCTTGTTTCCCATCTCGTTCTTTTTAGTAGTGTCTTGCCAATTCTTAATGCTTTGCTCTTTTATGTAGATTTTACAATCAACTTGCTCGGTGTAAAAGCTAAAACTGTAACATTTTTAGAAATTTTTTTTTAAAAAAATAGGAGAAAACCTTTGGCTAGGTGAAGATTTCTTAGTTAGACACCAAAACCCCAAATCATAAAATCTCTCTGATCTTTCTTTACTGGAATTATATCAAATTTATAAACCAATTTAAAAATAAAAAGATTATCTTTGTTTCACGGAGCTTTTCTATCCATGAACACAGTATCTCTTAATTTCTTTAGGTGATCTTTAATGTCTTACATAATGACTAATAATTTTCTCCATAGAGATCAAACACATCTAATGTTATTTTATTTCTATAGGATTTATAGCCTTAAACTGAATTTTCTTGAGATAATTTATCACACACTAAAATACAATTAACTTTAGATTTATCAGTTTGGGGGAGGTTTTGATGTGGAAAATTACAATATCTGTAAATAATGTTTTATTTCTTCGCTTCTTCCTTTCTGATCTTTATATCTCATTTTTTTCTTTTCTACTACGATAGTGAATAAAACCAGTGATAATAAACATCGTTGTCTTCTTCCTGACTTTAAAGAATTACTTCTAGCATTTCACTTAGTTTGATATTTGCTATAGATTTTTCACAGCAAATGTTTATCTGGTTAAGGTAATTCTCTCCTATTCCTAGTTTGCTAAATGTCCTTTATTCCCCCCATGACTGACAAATTTTATGAATGCTTTTTCTGCCCCTATTGAAGTGATCATAAGTCTTTTTCCTTCGATCTCTTAATGTATAATGGCATTAGTGTATTTTCTAATTTGAACCAATTTTACATTCCTTAGTTAAGCCCAAATCAGTCCTAACGTTACAGTTTTATATAATGCTGGATTTGGTTTGTCAATACTTTGTCAAAGTTACTTCCCTCTGGTGCATGTTGTGGACCTTTCTCGTATTGCCCATATCAAGTTTCAGTATTAAGCTTATGCTAACTTCCTAAAATGAGTTGGTAGAAGGTGTTCCCCCTTTTTTTGTGCTCCCTGGAAGAGACCGAGGAAGGCGTGAGTGATTTATTTCTTGAATGTGTGGCAGAACTCCCCAGTAAATCTGTTGGGACCAGATTTCTCTTTGGGTCAGAAGCGCTAAGGTCATGGAATTTATTCTTCCTTTTGAAGTCTCGGTTCATCTAAGTCCAGACTCACGCGCATGGTCATTAGCGACCACAGGTCTTTATAATAATATTTGGTGAGGAAAAACTGAAAGACTAAGGATAGCTTTTCCTGAAGGGGTCACTAAATTATACTACAAATATTACCAAAGCATCATTAGTTAATCTGATAAAATGCTAAAACAGCTCTGATTTTACTTTTATGAGGTTTCATGTTCAAGATATTCAGGAATTTTGCTTCCAAATGTGAATGCTTTTCACTTATTTCTCTTCTAAGATCAAAGTTTATTCCTCCTCCTCCACAAATAAATTTTAATAATAAAAAAATTCTTCTTACCCAAGTCATCCGGGCTCTATCTTTTGTGTTGTAGCGACACTCAGTAATTAGATGATCTCCCTAAAACATAAAAGTAGAAGCTTTCAGATTGGAGTTTCATGTTGTTCTATTTATCTAATACATTTGTAGACCAACAGTTTAATTTTCTATATGAATGCATGCATTAAGTACTTTGATTCATAAGACCTTTGATATATTAAGTTCTAGGTTTGCTCGTATAATAAGCAAACAAAGAAACAAATAAGACTCTCTTTGTTCAAGCCAGACTCCACCATGTTCTAGCTGCATGACCTAGGTAAGGAAATGACTCAACTGGGCACAATTTGTTCATCTAAAAAATAATGATAAAAATAGCACTTATCTTGCACAGCTGTTGGGAGATTACATGACAGATCACACATTTAGCTCTTAGTACAGATAAAACACTTCATAAAATTTAGCCACAGATACTAGTTACTGTGATTATCTCCTCATTTACATTATTTTCTTTAAAGGTCCTTAGGTATTCATTTTCTTAAAACAGATTTATGAGGCAAATTACTAGTAATTTATTTTTCCCGTACTTTCCAACCTTTTGAACAGTTCTGCACATAATGAATATACTTTTTTATGGCTCCCCAGTCAGGTGAGTGGACAGGCTATTCATCAGAGGGAGTGAGCTCTGGGTAATGGCCCCCAGATTTGTCCTCCCTGCCTAGATATTCAGAGAGCCCAGAGATCAGTATCTCAACATATTTACACTCTACTTATGGCACACCAGTTATGTGTCACAAGGAGTTCTGAGATAACCCAAGAGAGTCCCAAGACAACACAACACCATAAAATGGAGGGTAGTCCTTAAGAATCTTGAGATCACTGTTTCTCAAATTTCCTCTTCCTACTCTCAGGGTGGATCAGGGAATTTCTGCATGTAGAAAAGATATTGCTATTACCCTCACTTCATAACTAGTATAAGTGTCTGACGTTTAAGAAGAGAATAAGGGTAGGAATTTATATAACTATTGAGCTTGATGGCCATTAAACAAAAAATTTGACAAAATGAAGCATCATAAAATTTTTTAAATTCTTCATTATTATAAAACACTAAATTCTCTTCTGTGTCGTTCCACTAGAACCCCAAGTACTGTTGCAAGCTGGTTTACACACAACAGAATAATTAGCTATGTCCAAATATCTTTGTCAAATGAAAGAATTACCTTATATTCATTTTTACTGAAATGAAACTTCCAAAAACTATCTTACGGTGAAAGCAGACTTCTGATCTTACCGCTACCTGAACTGCGAGACAAAGGACCGTTAACCGGGGAGTCGAGTAAAAAAAAAAAAGATGCTTACAGCACAAAACCCAAGTTTTTATTTGCTTTGTAAATCAACAACTTGAGTTGCCCCTGGGAATAGTAAGGAAAATGAGTTTCAGTTTGGGAAAACAGAGCAAACACATTCCATGTGGCTTGTGCGACAGCCACGTGGGTGGCTTTGAGGATGTGGATGAGCGAGCTATTTCACCAGTAGAAACCCGGCTAATTCTCAGCAGACCTACGTCTCAGGACTTTGATGACATTCAGTGAAAAAGAACAAAACAATCATACTGGTAAGATTGTTCGTTCTTCCTTTAGGTACTGAAACTCCTGGAAATTGAAGTCAAAATCATCATCATAAGCGAGTAATCTCATTTCTTCCCCTTTGCGAAAATGACGCAGCCTGATGCCTCTGCCTGCCAGGTGAGCGTGGAGCAGAACAGCAAACACGTGGATGCCACTTGGCTTTTCAACTTCCAAAGCCTACAGGGGACACAGGGGAGGCCTGATTAGCCCAAAGAAGCTCAGACAGTTCACCTTAAAACAGACTTGTAGAGACAACTGAGAAGAAACGCTTACACAATTTGAGTGAATGCATGAGCTGCCAGACATTTTGAATTTGGATTTTTCCTGACTTATACCTAGCAGTGTTATCTTTGTGAAGCAATACTGGCTGGGAGAAAAGAAAAGGAACTAATGCTTGCTGAGGACCAACTGGACCACTTCTAAATATTATCTTTATTCTTTCTTCTTTTAGTAGGTAAGAAAGCAGTCAAAGCTCCTGGCAGAAAGATTCCAGTATGTCGGTAGCTTGCACATTGAAACTCTTAAAAGGAGAATCTACTCCCACTTTTCCAGATAAGAAAACTGAACTGGGAGAGTGAAATTAAATGAAATGCTCATGGTCCTACAGCTAGTGGTTGATGTCATGGCAATTTAATTCATGGTCTAAATGGCTTAAATAACTCAGAAGAGCACAATCTTTCCACTCCACCAGTCTGCCATACTGTCTACAACCACAATATCCTATAATTCATAAGGAATACTAACCATGTCGAAATACTTTAATTCAAGAAAAAAGAACTATAAGTGGAAGCAGCCTTTCTGAAATACTTATATATGGTTTTCTCTTATCCAATATGTATTTTTATATTAGTTATTCTTGCTCTTTGGTTAAAGAAGGGAAGGCAACTATAAATCAGAGAAAATGAGAAAAAAATGAAAATGAATCATGGGAAAAACAAATATGGATAAAAGATAAAGTTGAGAAAGGAAAACGGGACTACACAAACAAAGGTCAAAATTGTAAAAGAGAAAGTGAAGTATCCACTATGAAACAATCAAAGGAGGGGAAAGGAAGGAAAACACCCTGAAAATTATTCCTGTCTTTAAGAATTCTACACCTGTAGTCTTCAAGATTTAAAAAAGCAATAAAGGTCTTGCTAAAATTGTAAATAATTGTTTTACAGCATGACAACAAGAAAAAGATTAATAATAAACTAACTTGGAATTTTCCAAACATAGTTTCTAAGAGCATAGATTAATCTGGAAACAGCAGCTCATAAACTCAGACACAGCATACCTCTTCCAGGCATTCCAGGGTGCAGTGACCCTCAGAGCGGAAATCAGGCAGGCCTGGAGGGATTGTGTGGAAGAGGCTTACCCAGAGGCCAGCCTCAATCACCCCAGCGTCGTATTTCCTTATATCTGTCGTGTGAAATAACCTCAATCCAGAATTATCTAATAAGCCTGGAACGAGCATTTAAACAAGAATAATTAAAAGTGAGTTTAAGTTCTTAAAAAAGAAAAAGTTTTCCAGATTCAGCTGAAATGGGTTCATTGGCTTTTCTTAAAAATCTCTCAAGGGAAAGGAGTACAAGCAAAGATTAATGGATGGCAACATTCAGCTTCACAAAGAGGTATTAAAAGACGAGTCGCCATATGGTCTGCAACCATTCTTGACTTACACAGCATACCATAGGAGACACATTTGTGTTGACCAGCTGATATATTCCACAATTACCTAACATGAAGACAGAACGAAAATTCTAAAGTCATTCATTAGAATATAGAGTAACTCAACAGGAGTTTCATTTTATACTGTTTTGAGGTGAAGTTCAGGAACATTTACATAGAGGTGAAAACCCCTTGGTCTAGAAACCACCTGGTGATGAAGAAAAGTACTAATGGTTAACTTTCTTTATAGTTTATTACCAGCCTTTTAATAATTCATCAGTCATTCGATCAACAAACAGTTATTAAGAATCTATCATGTGAACAGCACAACAACAGGCACAGTGGGGAGGAAAGATGAATAAGACACATCTCTTCCTGTGACATAAGTTATCATAAGGACGGACGGTATGAGCCCCAACAATTATAAATCCGTTCCACTATAAAATTAATTGCTTCTTCTCTGCAGTGGTGACTTACCTACCTGTGACTACTGAACTGACCTTTGGATCAATTAACATATATATAATTTTGTATTAATTGTTGTGATTATTTTATTGTTTCTCTTTTCCCCTATACTATAATGTCCATGAGGGTGAGGACATTATGTTGTTAAACACAGATCCAGCACATCACTGGTGCTCAGTATTTGCTGAAAAATTGCACGAATCAGTGTAAAATAATAACTTTAAGTTTCTTCTGTTGATAATTTCCTATTAAATCCTTCAATTTTTTGGCTTTGGAATATTACATAGTAAATTCAGGTGTAAATGCCTCTCTTCATTTCAACATCATATTACACAGTGTCACTGCATAAATATTTTTGAGTATATTTATGGTTTGCCTATCACACAACAAAATGCTTAATATTTTCTAGTGTGATGTATGATAGTTTTTTATATATGCTTTTAGAAAGAAAATATTTTATCATATCATAAAGGGGAAAGTCTATTATTCTACTTCCTGGTAAGTAATATGCAAATTGCTTTTTAAAATTAGTGATCACATGCGCCCATTTGCCTGGTTCATCGCTGGTTAATGACTGTTGTCCCAGTGTAACTATTAATAGTGCCCTTTTTCATTCTAATAAAAGTATCTTAATTGGATGACAAATGTATAGGTTAATTCTTTCTACCACTGGATGCTATTTTAAGTCTGTTTAACTCTGTTAAAATAAAAAGTTACAAAACTTTTAAAATCATAGGTAGAATGTATAAAGAATACACTCACCTTCCTTATATGTTGGATTGTCATAATGGACTTCCAGGAGCACATAATGAGGGTCTAATGGAGTACCGAGGGATAATCCAACATGAGGTGGATAGGAAAAACCCTAAACAAGCAAAATTCCATGACATACTGTCCTGTGAATGTCCCCCAGAGCTCTGTTCCACCCAAAAGCCAGCCATTCTCAACGATATTTCAATATTTTTCAACTCCATTAATCTACAGTTGATCAAATAAAATGGCTTAAGGAAAGAATTACTTCCTATGGAAAGAAAAATAAACCACCCTCATATCAAAAATACTACATAGGGCCTCCCTGGTGGTGCAGTGGTTAAGAATCCACCTGCTAATGCAGTGGACACGGGTTCGAGCCCTGGTCCGGGAAGATCCCACATGCCACGGAGCAACTAAGCCCGTGCACCACAACTACTAAGCCTGTGCTCTAGAGCCCATGAGCCACAACTACTGATCCCACGTGCCACAACTAATGAAGCCCGGGCACTTAGAGCCCATGCTCCGCGACAAGAGAAGCCACCACAATGAGAAAGCCCGTGCACCGCAATGAAGAGTAGCCCCCTGCTCGCAGCAACCAGAGAAAGCCCACGCACAGCGATGAAGACCCAACGCAGCCTAAAATAAATAAATACATTAAAAAAAAAGTATATAGAGTTTTACATGTAAGTGTTAGGCTCGTAGGGGGAAAAATGATCAATTAACTTCGTTACACCTCAGTAATCATTGGCCCACCTCTCCACCAATGGCCCACGCAAAAATGACAGTCTCGCACGTGAGGAAGGCATCGGGCATGTTAGGGTGGTAGCACTCGTGGCCGTGGTCCAGGACGCTGTCGCTGAAGTTGCTGCTGCACTGATAGAGCAGGATGTGATGGACCAGACTCTCGTGGCCTCTCTGTATCACGGGCTTAACCTAAGCAAGCACAGGTGAATGCAATGAATAAAAACACCCTACAACACCCTACGATAAGCATGAAATGAGCATAAATGATCATTAGTTTTTCAAAGAATAGTTTTCTCATCTATGTAATGGTTATGTGGCTGAAGCATAATTTGTTCTGGAGACGATGACAGTGATGATGATGATGGTGCTGACAGTGATGGCAGTGGCAAAGACAATGGCAACAGCAAAGATGCGATAACCATTTACTCCTCCGAGAATCCTAGGACTTTACTAATCTGTTGTTTGCCTTTTTAACTCACTGTTGTTTCCCTTAACCTTCTGCATAGCAGCTGTTTCAAAACTTGCTTGCTCTCTTCCAGGTTTTACTTTGCCCTGGCACTCTCTGTCTCTCTCTGTCTCTCTCTCCATCTCTCTGTCTCTGTCTCTCTGTCTCTTTTTCACATAGAAAAAAAAAAATCACACAGGCATAAACGTCTTCAGTCTCCCTCTCTACCACCTCAAAATGTTATCTTTACCCAACCCTACTGGCAGTAATAGATCATGTATCACCTATCTATCTATCTTTCTATCATCTATCACCTATCTATATGGTACAGAGCATAGTGCTAGGCACAAAGGAGGGCTCAATAAAGGATATTTTTATTTTAGTGATTAAAATCAAATTCTAACAAGAATTTTACCATTAGAACTTAGGAGAGAAAAAGTCACTGTAGCGATGCACTCCTGTGACACTGCTCAGATTAGAAGAAGAAAACTGGTGAAAATAGAATGAGTGGTAAAGTTGGTCCTGAAAGCGTGATTTAGGTGACTATGCTCCTTCCATTGTCCCTTCTGTTAAGTCCCTTCAGAACATTGTCCAGGAACCCAGAATGAGCTAAAAGCACATCCTAACAACCCAAAGAGCCTTATATCCAGAGGAAGTGGACGAGCCCTGTACTTAGCTTAGCTGGGCTATAGGTGTTGCCATTAGTTACAGGGTTCTTTGAACCTTCTGTTCATCCGCCAAAGAAGGCCTGGTGTGTTCCTAAATTTCCAAGAGTTTAGCTGTCTTAGAGCTCATCCACATTTGTGCTTTTAGCCCTAACTACTCAAATGCAAAAAATTCATTTTAAACTCCTTGCTTTAGACAGTCATAAAGGTGAAGTGTTTTCAGCTACTTTCTCCTAAGTCTCTCCATTTTGATTTTCTAGTTTTCTTTATATATATGTGTTTACATATATATATGTTTTTATATATATGTTTATACATGTTTATATATATGTATATATATTTATATATATATGTTTATATATATATATGAAAATCTCAGCAGCCAAAGAGAGAAGCAGTAGTCAGTGAGTAGAGATCTGAATGGGCAGTCAGAGGTTCAAGTTTTTAAATCCAGCTTTTCCTTTGTGTTGCAGAGTCCTGCCACACCTAACCCACACGTACATTTTTAACATCACATTCACGGAAAATGACGCTGCACATGGCTGGGTTTGCACTCGCCTCATCTCTAGAGGATCGTGTGCCCTGAAGACAGAAACTATTTTCTATTTTGCCTGAAAATGACAGCTATTGTTCAAGCATGATTGTGTAATATATAACAAGTACACAGAAGGACAGCCCAGGATTTCTACGAGATGGTAGCTTGCACATTTAGTTTGAGCTTTTTTGCGAGTACTTATTTGGGCACCTCAGTACTCCAGGGGGACCGGAAACTGATAATATGGCCATAGTAAAATATTTTTGCTGTGTGCCTTCTAAGTTCAGGCAGAACCTGTAGGCTGTACTGAGCTCTACAAGGTAGGTCCTGGATAGGAGCCCTTAGGGCAAATGAGGGCTGGCTGATGCCAAGGCAGCTACATAAACTAGAGGCCTTCATAATGGCACAGCAAGAGGGCGCTAAGAGAGGGTGGGGGCAGAGTATGTGAGGCTGGGTGGTGCCTGTCTTAGAGGAGCTTCAAATAAACTTCTTAAAAAAAAAAATTCTTTAAGAACAAGTGCCTTTGTATGTACAAAGGAAGTGCTGAAGCCAACACCAAGTTGCCAAGCTAACGATGCATTCTAGGAACAATAATAGTAACATCTGTCTTTTATTTAGCACCTACTAACTACCAGCCACTATTGAGTCATTTCACATATTTCATTTACTATTTATAACAAATCTACAAGGTAAATGTTATTGTCTCCATTTTACAGACGAGAAAACTAAGACTCAGAGGTTTAGGCAGCAAGTTCAAAGTACCATGGCTAGGAAGTGGTGGATGGGGATTTGAAACTAGGCTGGTCTGACCCCAAGGTCAGTACTCTTCTGCTGCAACACGCTGTTGAAGGAAGATACGTTGGAGATGCACCAATGACCTTGGCGGTTGCTCCCAGTGAGCGGGCGGATGAAGGGTTTCACATAAGGGAAGTTGCCGACAGCTGTCAGGCAGATGTCAATGCCAGGAGGTGCTTTCAGAGCCACTATGAAAATCCCCATGCAGTACTGCCATCAGGGAAGCAGTGCCAGACTGGGAGGGAGCGTCATGCCTGGGGAGTCTCCTGCCCTCCTTGCCACCCAGTCCAAGTACCCTTAGCCTCTAGGGAGAGGAGACAGACTGTGACCTTTAACTGTGCTCTCTCCTAAGGAGAGCAAATAACAAGGTCTCTCCTCAAAACTCAGTGAAGGCTTTAGGGAGAATTAAATTGCAATCCAAGCCCCAAATGGATAGTACAGCCTAGAAAATGAGGATTTCCTAAGAAAAATACACTCATAAAACAAGAAGGAAACTTACTGCAGGCAAACCTAGGTACTGATCATAAGAAAATATAGGAAGCCTTGGAAGAAGTGAAGCCCTTGGAAAAACAGAATTTTTTTTCTACTGTGAGACGAAAGAGACAAAGAAAGAGAAGAAGCCTGAGAATGATACGTAAGGATAACTACTGAATGAAGAGGCCATAGACGTGGGAGGAAAAATACGAGTTATGAAACTCCTGAAAAGAGGAGAATTTCTTGATAGAGAATTTTAAGTTGACTATGGGGGATAATTAAGTGAGACACCAAGAATATCCCCATGGATGCGAATAACCCGACAGTGCAGGGTCCAAGTTCCAGGGAATGTGAGCTCCTTGATGAGAGCGGGACGGGGCCATTGGCTTATGGTGCCCAGCACAGGAATTTCCCACAAAGCTTCCTGTCACGCTTAAGAGCCTAGTGACGCCAGTGCATGGCTACCAATCACCAAATGACGGCTGCACGTTATCTTCTGCTGCCGCAACCAGTTCCACAAACATCTGAAGCAGTCATAGCACTCGAGTTTTATCCCCTGCTGTGATATCCTTCTCTTCTCCCAAGTAAGGCTGAGGCAGAGACCAGCGAGTACATCTGAGGAAGGAGAGTGAGGTGCACAAGGGGTCCATGACTCACACTGCTTGTTGGCTGAATGCAAGCACTCGACACTACTCTTTCTTGTGCTCTTGGTAACAGTCCACAGGAAAGAATTTTCCTTTTGCATCACTGCCTTGTTTGAAACAACGGTGGAGTGCTATACTTTTGTATTTAAATACTTCCGAGACAAAGAAGGCTGTAAGGCTTATTTGTCTATCAGTGCTGTAAGGGGCAGCACTTACAAAGGACTTCCTGTTTTGATTACTACTTCAGAGGTGTCACATCATTATCACAATCAAAATGGGAATGCCAAAAGTGGCCTCTATCCAGAAAAGTATTACAATGATAGAAATTGTCACAGAAGGTCATGGCAAGATAAAGTACACAAATATAAATAAACTGGCATTCCTGAGACTGTAATGAACATTTAATTGAATTTTGCTTTTAGTTGGCTATATGCCTGCAGAAGACATAAATAAAAAGAAATCTTTTTTAAAAGTGCCTGTGGAAGTGGGTGGCAATGACACCCACCTCATGACGTATTAAACTGTGTGACTGATCACTGTGTTCTTGCCCATAGCTGGAATTTACAGACCTAGAGCAGATGGAAGGCCGGTGCGCCCACCTTCGTATGCAACAGAAGCCAGGGAAGGACGGCCTGGCAGCCGCGGGTTATATGTTAGCATGGGTGCAAACTAAAACACAGCCGGAGAGCAAAAACGCAGATGAAAAAGAGAGGGAAGTCTTCAACCTGAAGGATTTTAGCAGGTAAAACAACCCCTTCAGTTAGTTCAAGAAACTGGAACTTTGGGATACTCTTGAGAGGACTTAGCAGTAAAAAAGAGAAGAAGAAGAAGAAGAAATAAAAGCTGCTAAGCATAGGCAAGACAAAGATGAAAATTAACATTGATGGTAAAATGACCTAGACATTGAAAAGCCCCAGATATTTATACTGTTTCTCATGACCCCATCTTTTCTTGACCTCTTTAGTCAGGTCAAAGCAAAGTCCCTGCAACACCCAGACTACTTAATAACTACTTATTGAATGGAAATGAAGTGACTACTCCCTTTTTCACGAAGCCAACATTAAGGAGGCTGAGTCATCAAATGCAATGCCTCCTAACTTCCTGACCATCTCAACTCCAGTGACTTATGCTGCATCCCACTTCCCTCACCATCTCCCAGAGATGCAGTCGATCAACAAGTCCAGTGAGTGCTACCTTTAAAAGGTAACCTGATGCCAAGGAGAAACAAAGCCTGTGCGCCACAACTACCGAGCCTGCGCTGTAGAGCCCGCGAGCCACAACTACTGAGCCCACGTGCCACAACTACTGGAGCCCCCATGCCACAACTTCTGAAGCCCACGTGCCTAGAGCCCGTGCTCCGCAACGAGAGAAACCACTGCAATGAGAAGCCCACACACCACAACGAAGAGTAGCCCCTGCTCGCCACAACTAGAGAGAGCCCGCGCACAGCAACGAAGACCCAACACAGCCAAAATAAATAAATAAAATATATTTATTTAAAAAAAAAGGTAGCCTGAATGTAACCATGTTTTCTCAACTTTCAAATATCAATTACCTTAGTACTAACACTTACAGAAAGAAACCTATTTTTTGCTTAATTCCCCTACACTGGGTTGAGCAATGTTCCTCCAAAATTCATGTCCACCTGGAACCTCAGAATGTAACCTTGTTTGGAAATAGGGTCTTTGCAGATGTAATTAGTTAAGATGAGTTTCCACTGGCTTAGGATGGGTCCTAAATCAAATGACTAGTGTCTTAATAGAAGAGAGAGGAGAAGGAGATTCAGACTCACACACACACACACACACACACACACACACACACACACACGGAGATGGCCACGTGAAGACAGAGGCAGAGACTGAAGTCAAGTTGCCACAAGCCAAGTAACCCCAGAAGGCAGCAGAAGCTGGAAGGGCCAAGGAAGGTTTCTCCCTTAGAGCCTTCTGAGAAAGCATGGCCCGGTCAACACCTTGATTTTGGACTTCCGGCTGCCAGAGCTCTGAGAGAATCAATTTCTGCTGTTTCAAGTTACCCAGCTTGTGGTCATTTATTATGGAAGCTCTAGGAATCTAATACAGCCCCCAATCTCAATTTTTTAAAATAAAAAACTAACAATTCTCAGATTTTTACACCTGTACCCAGGCCATGGTTGTCTCTGCATTTGTTTGTGATGTGAACTTATCACAAATATACATTGTTTCCTCTTATTTGAATAGATCTGTAGATTAGTTAATAATATTGTATCAAGGGTAATTTCCTGGTTTTGATAGTCAAACTAAGTAAATGTAAGATGCTAGCATTTAGGGAACTCTACTATTTTTACAACTCTTTTTGTAAGTCTGATATTATTTCAAAATAAAAAGTGTAAAAAGTAAAAACAAATAAGATTCATTATCTATAGCTAAATATATGTGTTATCTTGCTTTTGTTTTTATTTTTGGCGGGTAAAAAAGAGGGGGATAAAATGCCCTTCTTGACTGGTCTAAGTATACTGAGCTCAGTGAGAAAAACAGGAGGTGATTAGAGCTCTTATGAACAATTTTCCTATACTTATTCTTCCAAGTCTACCCATTTAAGATGTGACTTGCTGGAACATGAGTGGAACATAGCTCTCCAAAACCAACTTGCAGTCTAATAAATTAAAAATTAAAACAAAAGGAAAGAGGTGATGGGTGGAATCTGTAATGAGCTGGAAATTTTGTAAATCCCCATCACCACTTTTCCTCCTGCCCGTCCTTGTTCCTGGCATCCCTCTTTACATACGCACCCGAAGCACAGGTTGCTGTCCGTGTAATAGCAGGTAAACCAGCTCTGACAAAGGTTATCCAAAGGGCACCTGGCTCGTAAAGTGATACAGCCTATGAGAACATTTCAGCCAGAACTAGTAGTATAGATAGATGATTATACGGTCATGTGACTATTTGCTTCCCTCTCTCCCTTTCTCCCTCTTCATCTCCATCCCTGATGGGGAGAACTCTTTGAGAATGACAATATATCTGACTTTTAAGAGGCAACCAAATTGAGCAAGAGAATGATATCACTGTCCCACAGGTAATCCACTCTGAAAAAGTTCAGGGTTCAAAGCAAAACCTGACTTATTGATATGGCATCAAGAGGTCACAGCTTGAACGGACGTGGCAGCTAAAGCCCAGGAAATCATGCTCAAATCAGATGGAGATGACTAAAAGAAATGAAGAAAAGGGAAAAACTGAGGGAAAGGAGATCTCTGGGAAATAATTCACTCCGTACTGCAATCCTGAATTCTCCTAGGAACTACCATCTTCGTGCATGACCATGCCCGTGCAACCACAATTGACCAGTTCAGGGATGGGTGCCCAATGCATCAATCCTTTCTGGGGATTTTCAAACTATGAAAAAGAACCCACTGCCTTCTAGAAGGTGGAGATTGTGGAAGAAGCCAACATGTGGTGAGATACAATAAAGTCAGCACACAGAAAAGTGCCAAAGCCAAGACAGTCTTTGAATACCTAACTTAAGCTATTCCTGAAACCAGCTGCAGCTCTGCCATTCTGTGGCTTATTTATTCAACCTTTCCTCTTATTTCATGAATCAGTACATTCCTTTCTATTTCCTAAGCTAGTTCAAGTTGGGTTTCTGTTACTTGCAACCAAGAGCCCTGATTAATAATCACACAACTATATATCATCAACTTATCAATATGTGTGTGCATTTATGTATGTGCTATCCGAAAATATCTTTTTTTCTCTTAGGAAACTTGCCATATAAAACTGCTTTGCTTTTGTTTTACTCTTTTATCTTAATTATTATTCCTAATTGGATCTGGGTAAGTTAATAACAAAGTTACTTCAATAAAATACCCTTAATAGGCAATATGGGGGAAAAAAATCACCCCCTCTAACACACATAAATGTCTCTCTCCCTTGCTTATTGATTTCTGAAATTCCACATAGGCACTTAGTACTAAGGCTGTTTTACTTGGTGAACATGCAAATACCCTTGAGAAAGGTAAAACATTATGATTTACAGTCATTAATTTCTGCATGTGAATTAATGAGGTATTTTTGCCAAACACTTCAAGCATATTAAAAAAAAAAACAAAATAAAACAGAAAATTACCTTTAAGAAAGTTCATAACACAGCATGCTCAGTGTATGTATTGTTTTTTGAATTTTTAATAGACTATTCATGAACTCTAAGATAGCTTCTGGTCCTATATTTATATATTAATTTTTGGTTAACTGAGATATTTAATAAGCTAGAGATCACCTACCTACTCTAAGAAAATTTAAATTAACACCTATATGGCCAGCAAGGAGTAGTGGAATGACCTGGAGGTTTGGAGACCAAGGTCACTTCCTGCTGTGCCACTAACCGGCTGTGCGACATGACCTTGAGCAAGTCCCATCACACTAGTTCTTACTTTCCATCAGGCTCTAAGGCTCTAGTTTATATACAGACTAGACATATAAACATAAATATTATATTCATTAATCCTCAAAACAACCTGATGAGCTTAGGTAATAGAATTTTCACACATTTTATAGAAATGGAAAGTAAAACATATATAAGTTAAGAAACTTGCCCAAGTGTCAGAGCCCTGGTTTGACCTCCGGCGGCCTGGACTGGGAGTCCGTGTTCCTAACCACCACACTGATGTACAGGCTTCTTTACTGGCAGGGTAGTAGATGGGGCAGCGTCTACTCCACCAAGATCACTTCAGTTCCCTGTAGCCTTTACTGTGTACCCATCACCCAGGTTCTGGTTCCTAATTTCTAGGCACCAGAGGCATGATTCTGGATTCACTTTGCAAACAGCAAGAAATACCAGAAAATGTACATTCCTCTAGGGAAGGTGAAAGGTAAGAGAATATGAATGCCTGGTAATCTTGTGTTAAATAGGACAACCCTAAACATACTTTATATTCTTCATGGGTGCTATGGACTGAA
The DNA here is from genome assembly GCF_963924675.1 of Phocoena phocoena. Taxonomy (NCBI): domain Eukaryota; kingdom Metazoa; phylum Chordata; class Mammalia; order Artiodactyla; family Phocoenidae; genus Phocoena; species Phocoena phocoena. The sequence goes on along the minus strand of NC_089230.1, from coordinate 30,336,928 downwards.
TATTGGTGTCCCTGCCCCCCCAAATGGATATATTAAAATCCCAACCCCCAAGCTGATGGTATTATATGTGAGACCTTTGGGAGGTGATCAGGTCATGAGGGCAGATCCTCATGAATGGAATTAGTGCCCTTATAAGAGACCCCAGAGAGCTCCCTTGCCCCTTCTTCCATGTGAGGTCACAGTGAAAAGACAGCTATCTCTGAGGAAAAGGTTCTCATCAGATAGCAAAGCTGCCAGCACCTTGATCTCTGCCTTCCCAGCCTCCAGAACTGTGAGAAATAAATTTCTGTTGTTTAGAAGCCACCTAGTCTATGGTATTCTGTTAGAGGAGACCAAACGGGCTAAGACAATGGGATTAAATTAAACCTGGAACTACAAGGCAGTCACACACTTGCTTGGCTTCTTCCCTTTCCCTAGCCTTACTCTGCCCCCTACTGTTTTCTCCTGGTACTTCCTTAATCAATCCTTGTACCTAAAACCTTGTCTTAAAGGACTGAATCTGGGAACTCAACCTAAAGCAAGTAGCATAATGGGAGAGCATTTTTGGACCACATTTTCTTGGGTTTGAATCTTGCTCCATTACTTTCATATTTATTTATTTTCCTTGAAATATATTTGACATATAACATTGTGTAAATTTAAGGCGTACAACATGCTGATTTGATACATTTATACACTGTAATATAATTGCATCAAACTTGTTAAAGACTAGATTTTAATTATTCCCACCACAAAAAAAGGAATTGATAATTACGTGACTTTCTATCTCTGTTTCCTCGTTGCTCTGCTTCTCTATCTCAGTTTCTTTATCAGAAAATCAGTGATAATGAGAGTTACTCACAAGATTACTTGAGAATCAAATGGCTGGTACATATAAAGCAACAGACACCTTGTAGGTGCTCAAAAAGTGATGTATTATTATAAATTGGGTTCTGGGTTTTTAAATACATTTTTAACACTGTGCCCACATAGATAACAAACAAAACTATGCAAATAATTTATTCACAAACGCCAGTATTTCAAAATCAAATTTTAAGGCTTTATGTTATAAATATTCAATCAAAAAAATATCACAGGGTCAAATGTTTTATTGCAAAATATGTCATCATATGAAATACAAATTTATGTGTGCCTTGTCAATTTATTTAGGATTTGAGTTTCAAATTTGTAGACATGTCTTATGAGCCGTATTTTCTTGACAGAGATCTTTTTCTGAATTACGACCACCCTCCTTTCTCCAAAAGAAACTTAGCTACATTGACACTTATGTGTGTTGATGTATAATTTTGAATATAAATGTTCCTTATCATTTTGCTCTGAAAATATTTTCTCTTAAATGCCCTCCATTCATGCACTCAACTAATCAACTAAAAAACAACAAAAAAACAACAAAAAACCCCCCCACACACCTATATCTACTCTACTGTTTGCTCTTTGTTAGGTGTCAAGGGGCGAAACAAAGATGCATCGTACATGAATCTGACAGTCATATGGCTCATATTCTAGAACGGTAGAGAAGCAAAGGCCAGAGAATGATCATTTTTGGTTGCCTTCCAGCACTGATTTTCCTACCAGAATCCTGAACTGTTTAACTACACCGTTGGGCTAAGAATGATTCCTACTTCCCCTGAATGGCCTAAACTCATTTATGTGATCCCATCCTTGACATGAACTTAAATTGGTCAAATCACAGGGACTTTTCCATGGTGGCTGACAGAAGAGCTGTCCTCTCCCTTCCCCAAGATGTGAAAGAGAAAGTGTTACATCAGGAATTGAGGCTGCCATTTCCCTACCATGAGGGAAAACAGCCTAAGCATGAAGACAACACAGTGGTAAAGGCCAAACTCAAAATGAAGCTGCAGCTCTTGAAACATCACAAACCACCAGACTCACAGATTTGCCTGAAAGAAATGTAAGCAACGCTCAGTTGAAATAAAAATGGGTTGGACGCTGACAGTAATTATCAATGACAATTATTTTCTTCAGTTACCCTTCATTTGTTTCTTCCCTCTCTTTAGACAAACAATGCAAACTGAGATGAGCACCCAAATCTGGATGAAGTTAGAAGCTTTGTTAATTAAGACTTCTGGAAAAAAAAAAAAAAAAAGAGTTCCCCAAATATTAGCTAATGGCTGCGTCTCTGGTTCTATAACATATTTGAAAGCCGATTTTTTTTCATGAGAACACTGAATATTTAGAACATGCCAAAGCAATATGGCTCATCCCATTTCATATTTCTCATCTTCAAAATATCCTTCAAGCTACTTTCCAGTCACAGCATTCATCCTACTCTACACCTCCTACACATGCTACCTGAATTATACCAATCACATACTTATCTTCTTAAATGTCTAGGAGCTTGCTTTCTGGACCACACTCCATATCCCAGCCAAACCATCTTCACAGATTACCACTTTTCACATTGTGAATCTGAATAATATTCAATGGCTCCATACCACCCATCTGGTAGCTGATCAAGTCCACACTTATTTTTCTGACATCCGGGGCGCTCTGTCATTGGCTGCGTGTTAGTTACAGAGCCCTATATGCATGAATTTCCATCCATAAGAATCACTTCTCTTTATGCATCATGTTCGTTCTTACCTCCATGATTTCATTAGCACTGTTTTCTCCACCCAATACAGTCCCCTTACTCAACTTTGCTTGCTAAAATCTTACTCATTCTTGAAAGCCCAACTTTTGTTTTCCCTGGATTCCTTCTCTGATTATTTTGGCTCACATTTGCCTTGTTTCTCTGAACTTCTTTGGGGAGGCAATACTCTGTGGTAGCCTGAAGCCAAAGACTTGGTTTAGAAGCCAATGTCTAGAAACAATAAATGCTGGAGAGGGTGTGGAGAAAAGGGAACACTCTTGCACTGTTGGTGGGAATGTAAATTGATACAGCCACTATGGAGAACAGTATGGAGTTTCCTTAAAAAACTACAAAGAGAACTACTATACGACCCAGCAATCCCACTACTGGGCATATACCCTGAGAAAACCATAATTCAAAAAGAGTCATGTACCAAAATGGTCATTGCAGCTCTATTTACAATAGCCAGGACATGGAAGCAACCTAAGTGTCCATCAACAGATGCATGGATAAAGAAGATGTGGCACATATATACAATGGAATATTACTCAGCCATAAAAGAAACAAAATTGAGTTATTTGCAGTGAGGTGGATGGACCTAGAGTTTGTCATACAGAGTGAAGTAAGTCAGAAAGAGAAAAACAAATACCGTATGCTAACCCATATAGATGGAATCTAAGAAAAAAAAAAAGGTCATGAAGTACCTAGGGGTAAGACGGGAATAAAGACACAGACATGGACTTGAGGATATGGGGAGGGGGAAGGGTAAGCTGTGACAAAGTGACAGAGTGGCATGGACATATATACACTACCAAACGTAAAACAGATAGCTAGTGGGAAGCAGCCGCATAGCACAGGGAGATCAGCTAGGTGGTTTGTGATCACCTAGAGGGGTGGGTTAGGGAGGGTGGGTTAGGGAGGGTGGGAGGGAGGGACACGCAAGAGGGAAGAGATATGGGAACATATGTATATGTATAACTGATTCATTTTGTTATAAAGCAGAAACTAACACACCATTGTAAAGCAATTATACCCCAATAAAGATGTTAAAAAAAAAAGTAAAAGAAAATGTGTCTAGCACATAATAATTCATAGTAAGAGGTTGAAAACTCTACTCAGTTCTGTATAACTTAGCACATCTATCATTTTTTCCTTATTGGATGCAATAATTTCATACATGAGTTTTTTTCTCCCTACTTGGAGTAGCAACTCATTGTCTTACCACTGGTTGACAATTCATTACATGGAGCAGACTTCTTCAAAGTCTTTATTATTTCTGTGCTTTAATTAAGAAAACAGAACATCAAGACTAGTTATTGCTAGTTATTCTCTGACATGCAATTTCTAACTTACTTGTAAGTGTGAGCTGTTTTTAAACAATGAATTGAAGTTTTAGGTAAACTTGCATTTAGATTCTGGCAATTCATGTAATCAAAAGTACATATTGTTTATATAAAATAGACATGATTTGCTGTTTCATACTGCAGAAAAGTGGTTCAGAGAACTTATCCAACAGTGCTATTAGTCAGTGCATGCTATTCAATGCAGCGATACATATATCAAAGGTATGAGTGTAACTGGATTTTTGCCAATCCTATGCAGGGTAGAGAGACACACGTGGACCAACATGTTTTATGAAGGATAAAAACTGCAGAAATGGGGGATATCTGATAGGAACATAGCTCAACATCACAGAATAACAGGGGAGACAGAACAGTGCAATAAAAATGCATGGACACTCCAACTTTATCTAAAGTGACCCATCCTCCTACTGTGGAGAAGTGGACTATAGGCTAATAGAGGAAAGAACTGGAAGCAACACTCAGCTGAGCAAAGATAAGTAAACATTAAATTACCAAAATAATGAGGAAAATATTCACATTTATGTCAAGCAAAGCACCAATTCCCTTGATATAAAAAAGCTCTGATAAACAAACAAAGACAATAGTAGAAACAGGCAAAGTTACATGAGTGAAAAGTATATAGCAAAGAGATACAAGTGGTTACAAATAGAGAAAAAGTTGTTAAAAGTCATTCACAACTACATAAATGGAAATGAAAACAACGTACTCTTTCACCTATCAGATTGGCAACATGTTAGAGTTTGTTAAAAGGCAATGTCAGAGAGTGGACTGAATGCTATATCCCCCCAAAATTCATCCATTGAAGTCCCCATCCCCAAAGTGACTATATTTGGAGAGAGAGCCTTTATGGAGGTAATTAAGGTTAAATGAGGTCATAAGTGTGGGGCCCTAATCCAATAGGATTAGTGTCTTTATAAGAAGAGACAGGAGAGTGCTCTCTTTCTCTTTCTTTCTCTCTCTGCCATGGGAGGACACAATGAGAAAAGAGCCATCTACAACTCAAGAGAAGAGGCCTCAGAGTGAAACTTACCTTGCTAGCATCTTGATCTTGGACCTCGTAGCCTCTAGAACTGTGGGAAATAAATATCTGCTGTTTAAGCCACCCTAGTCTGATATTTTGTTATGGCAGCCTGAGCAAACTAATACAGACAGGAAGTATGTAATAGCAGAAAACTGAAAATATTTAATGTTATCAATTAAGTTATATTAAATTCAGACAATGGACTACTACACAGTCATAAAAGAATTAAATAGATCTGTACATACCGAAGTGAAACATTTTCCAAGAGACAGTTAAATGTAAAAAGCAAGTGTCAAAATATATAGTTTAATTCCTTTGAAGTCTAAATATAAAAACAAGAAAAAATATATATGTAAAGAGAGAGGACTTAAAATGTAAACAGAAATAGACATAAAGGTGTATGATTGCATATGTATAGGAAATTTCAGAAAAATACAAGAAAACATTAATGTTGGCTTATGAGAAGCAGAACTTGAATGGTAGAAATTAGAACTTTTTGCTTTTCATTGTATGGCCTTCTGTATCTGAGTTGTTTACCTGAAGAAATATTAATTTTATAATATATTTTAAGAATTCTGGGTTCATCACTTATTAGCTGAATGGCCCCTGACAAGGTAATTAACTGAGTCTTTTTTTCCTACCTCATAAGGTGATTGTGAGAATCGCATGAGGTATTAGAAACTCCTACAACAGTGCATGGTATATACAAACATCATCAAATATTAGTTCTCATATTTCCTATCCATAATCTATCTAGGATACTTCCTTGAATGTTACATATACATCACATTTGTGTTATGCTATTACACTTGAATATATAATACAGTCCCCAAAAATGTAAAAAATGTTTATTTCCCTAATCTTGAGTCAATGCAACAATAGTCTGTTTCCTCTCATGATTTTTTAATTTAAAATTAGTTATTTACAGTAATAATTGACCAGGATGAAACAACATTCTGTTCCTCTGAAAACCCAATTATAGCATCCAAATTTTTAAGCCCTTAGAATAAAAGAGTTTTCTTCCCCAAACCTGTTGTCAAGACTTTCCAGCCCACTGGCAGATGTCACTGAGTTGGCTTCACCTCTGAACAGACACAGCTCCTGCTGGGAGGGTCCCGGCAAAGACACCGAGACCTTTCCTTGGTTCTGCATCAAACATTTTCTGTCTCCCTGGATTGTTTTTGCTTCTTGGTCTCCTTTGAAGCTACAGTTGCTGATCTGCTTTTTGTTTTTGTTGTTGTTGTGTGTGTGTTTTGTTTTTTTTTTAATGGTTTAAAGGCCTAATAATTCCATCCATGAAAGGACAGAACTCAATTACTAACAGATGATCCACATGATAAAATGCCATAGCCCCAAATTAGGGGAAAGAAAAAATTTAGTTTTTCATTTAGCTCAATACAACTTACATGTAAAAATAACTGATTTAATTCTGCATATTTTAAAACTAACTCTTCAAGACTTGTTTCCACATCCTGAAACTTTTAGTACCCGTGTTTATATATAATTTATCATAATAATTTTGGCACATTTAAGTAAAGTGTATTATTTTAGCACTGATTCATCATAATTTAAGGATTGTTTTTCCTGGAGAAATTTAATAGATGGGCTAACTTTTTTTTTTCCTCTAGGAGTACGGAAATAATCATTATATGGCATTTTTTATTCCTTCACGCATAGTTTAAAGATTAGATGTAATTGTAAGCAATACAAATGAATAACACTGCCTCATGCAGAATTCTATGTTGGCTTTTATCCAGTGGTGTAGAATTCACTACCCTTTAAATTTAAATTAAATTTAAGTTTAAGGCATAGTCTATGTTTTTATCCTGTAATGAAAGTAGGAGAAACTGATGTTAAGTATTTTTCTCTAAGATACGAAATAATGTCGCTTTAGAGCTGGTAGTAAATGCAGGTTTCCAAATCATAATTCACTTCATTGAATTTTGGCCCTTTCTATGAAGTGTCTACAAGTAACAGAGTAGAGCTGTTCAGTTCAGCCCAGAAATTAGATACATAATCCACAGTGCCACACATTCAAAGTTCACTTGTTTCAGGGATAAGAGATACTTTACTGAACATTGTTTATAATTCACCATCACTGACTTGAATTTAGATTTGAGTCATTCATCCAACAAGCATTCATTAAGCACCATTGTCAGGAACTGTACCCAGAACTGAAGGTCTAAGGATGAGCATGGCACAACTGTCCTGGGGCTTAACTTCTAAGGTTAGGTAAAAAGATGCATCCCATAGGAAATATATAGGTGCCATAGCATCAGTAATAGCTATCAATTGTATTTATGTGTACCAAGCACATTACACATACTACCACATTTAATTTCATTTCATCTTCATACCATCCAGAGACAGGTATTATTGCCTCATTTTATAGACAAGGAAATTGAGGCACAGTTAAGTCAATGGAACAAACTCACAGAGCTGCTGAGTAGCAGGCTTGAATTTGCACCCGGGGCTGACTAGCTTAAGTCCCATTCTCTGCGGGACAGTTCTTGTCTCCCTTTCTTATCCACACAGACTGCAGTGGGGATCTGAAGGGGGAGCTATGGTTAGAAAAAGAATTGGAATAAGGCTCAGAAAGAATTTTGTACTTTAACACTACAGTACTGTTTCAAAGAGTCATTTGATTTTATTTATGGAACTTTGCCCTCTGGTTGGAAAAGGGATGATAAAAATAATAAAAAAGAAGGTGATCTCACAGAATTTGTGACTAGCCATTACTACAATTAAGAAATACATAAGGGGACTTCCCTGGAGGTCCAGTGGTTGAGACTCCGTGCTTCCACTGCAGGGGCACGGGTTCCATCCCTGGTCAGGGAACTAAGATCCCGCATGCCATGCGGTCCAAAAATTTTTTTTTAATTTTTAAATAAAAAATTTTTTTAAAGATTAAAAGAAATACGTACGTATAGTCTTTACATTTCAGGAAAATTAAACAAATACCAGCGAATGGCTTTTATAATTCTGGCTCCCCTCTTTGTTTCTTTCTTATTCTCTACATGTTTAAACATGAGGCCTCCATAAAAAGAAGTCCTCATTTATAGGGCAATTCCATGAAAAGGGGAAAACAACAAAACGAAGAGTGTCTCACTCAGGCTACGGCTGAGTTAACACTGCTCTTCTGTGGGTGAACCTCCACTCTAGATGGATAACCCCTCCTCCACGAAGCCTTTGCTTAGCTTAGTAAACAGGATCACACTGAATTCACCTTTTCAAAGCCCTTCAGTCTCCTGCTGCCTTCTAGCTATTTGAATAAATAAGTCTTCTCCTCTAGATGTAGGATTCTGGAAAGCAAAGCAAGTATCGCATTAATCTCTTAAGTTATTTGCTTGTTTCTGATTTTAAAAAGTTTATACCTATAGAAAATAACATCATTTATAATAGCAACCACCCAGAATTAATTAGCATATTGTCCTTTTTACTTTGTTGCTCCTCTTTGCCCCCATTAAATCCAGCACATTTCTCTCTTCTCACCAGGCACTCAATGGTGACCTGAATGGCAAACTCAGGCATTCAGAGTCTCAAGGAATAACTCACGGGTCATTAGTCTTAACAGGTCTGATCTTCTTTTTCCTAAACATGGTCTCCATCTTCTTTAAATTAAATCTCAAATAACTTTTGCAATCAATACTTTTTATCAGAGCTTAAATATTCTTAGGTCTGCTGTTATAGTAATTACACAAAAAATGGTTCTATTTATGAGAGAAACATAAAAAGCATGGGTGATTTATTCCATATTCTTCTCAATCAGATAAAAGCCACACTCAGTCTAAACTTCATTATTCACAACCTTCATAGGTATTCATATTACGAGAGAAATGTGCAGTTTCAGAAATGTGGCCAATCTCCTTTCTTGGCAGTTGAAAGGCGAAACCTAAAAATGATCTGATAAATCGAGTTATGATAATGGTTCCAAGAAAGAACTCGTCATCTTCTCTTCCCCATGAACCATCTCTTCCTTTGGATTTTTATTAAAGTCTTAACCCCTAATATCAAGTGAGCTGCCAAGTGTTTCAACTTCCACCCCTACAACAACACTTGTGTGTATTCTCTCCTTATTTCCCAAGCCACTCCCAGTGGAGGCTGTCTTTTCCTCTCACGTATACTTGTCCTAGATTAGAGGCTAAACTCCTACCTCTAATCTTCTGTATTCTAAAATCTCAACAACAAATCATGCCATTCCTCTAGTCAGAATGCAATAGTTCCGCTTTGCCTCAAGAGAAACTCACTTTTCAACCTCCTACCCATGCCCCATAGGATCATGTCACAAGACCCTCAAACATTACTAGGAAGATCTGTTCTCTGCGCCTGTGGTCATGGCATTCCAGCCTCCTCAATCCCGAATCTGGCAAAACTGAAATGTATCCATCACAGCTTGAGCTTTCAGTAGGATAGCTAGCTGTTTTAAACACCCCTCAGTTGGAAAACTTCTGGATTCTCAAAACTTAAACATACCTTCAAATGTACTGATAAGCTCGGTAAGAAATTAAGGGAAATTTCTCAAAGGTAAATTTATATGTATGTATGTTTGAAATCAAAGTAGGACCCTCATATTGGAATTAAAGGCTTATAAGAAGAAACACCAGAGAGTTTGCTTTCTCTCTTTCTTTCTTCCTGTGCTTGCACAAAGAAGAGGTATATGGGCACACAGTGAGATGGCAGCTGCCTACAAGCGAAAAGAAGAAGTCTGGGAATGAAACCCACATTACTGGCACCTTGATCTTGGATTTCCTAGCCTCCAGAGCTATGAGAAATAAATTTCTGTTGTTTATCAGTTTTCTATCACACATCTATATGAATAGCTTAAAATTAAAGGGTTGGCAAGATGTGAAGTAACTGGAATTCTAATACACTGCTGATGGGAATATAAAATGGTACCACTATCTTGAAAAGCTATTTGGCTACTTCCTAAATAATTAAACATACACACCACGTAGTCCAGCTATTCCACTACTAGATATGTATCCAAGAGTAATAAAAACATATGTCCATACGAAGACTTGTAAAAGAGTGTTCGTAGTAGCTTTATATGTGATAGCTAATCCCAGTGTGGTTTTAATTTGCACTTCCTTAATGAGTAACGATGTTGAGCAGTGTCTCAAGACACTGGACATCAATTATACCTCAGCAAACCTGTTAAAAATCACACCATACAACACCGCTATACTCCCTCTAGAATGGCTAAAAATGGAAAGCACTGGTAATATCAAGTATTTACAAGGATACAAAGCAGCTAGAACCATTGCACACTTTGAAAAACTGTCCTGTATCTAGGTTGAAACTGTATTCTTGGGGCAAGAGTAATGGTATGCCAATCCCAAGGGCAGACATCAAATGGCCTTATAGTTTCTACCTTCTTGTTTGGAACATTGCCACCATCTTTGAACAAGCTCAATCTAGACGTCTGGAGAACATGCTACTATAAAGGAGAGCCCACTTCCCAGCTGAGGACGCCTAGACCAGCCTACAAAGAGCTGACTCCCAACCACATGTGACAGCCCAGCCACCATTAAAGAACCGCCTACACAACCCAAGCTGGTTACAGACTTATGAGTAAGCAAAGCAATAAACAGAAGAACACCTGCCAGCTGATCTGTAAACCATAATAAATGTGTATTTATTTAAAGCCTTTGAATTTCGGGGTGGTTTGGGACACAGCAATAGCTTACTGAGACAAACAAATAAAAAATCTGGAATGTACAGACAAACGCTGTATCACACAAAGATGAAAATGAACACATGATTTTCTACACGCAAAAGTGTGGCTACTCACACAGCATGTTGAGGAAAAGAAGGCAGACACAAAAGAGTCTGAATATCTGATTCTCTCTGCATGAAGTTCAAAACAGGCAAAGTTAATAAACAATGACTGAAGTCAGAATAGTGGTTATGTCTGGAGAGAAACAGTACCTGGAAGGGATCTCAAGGGCCACCTCCAGGGGAGTGGTCATGTTCTGATTTCTGGATCTTGACTCTGATTCCATGAGTCAGTTCACCTTCTGAAAATCCAGTGAGTCATATACTAGTGTTTGTACACTTTTATATATCTAATTCATTAAAAGGATTTTTAAAAAAGGAATCAGTAAGGAATTGAACAGCAAATTCACCAAAGAGGCAATATAAATAAAAAGAGCATCAGTCTCTCACTGAAAAAAGCAAGTTAAAGCACTCATAAATACTAGTTTTCATCCATTAGTAGGCAATGAACTTAAAAGACTGAAATATATTCAGTACTTGAGAGGGAATGAGGAAATATCGGCACATTGCTAGTGTGAAAACTTTAGAAAGTAATCTAATGAAAAAATTAAAATTTGTAATGCAGATAACCTTTACTCCAGGTTAAAGTTTATGAATCTATAAACTCATTTATTTAATCTATAAACTAATCTATAAAGTAGTTAAAATCTATAACTATTTAATCTATAAACTAATATACAAACTCATTCATTTATGAATCTATCCTATAGAAATGAAATCACTAATACATAAGCATATACTTACAAGAATATTTATTGAAGCACTGTTCATAGCAGTAAAAAAAATTTTAATCACCTTGAATGCACATCAATTGTGGATTGCTGCAAGAATTGCGGTTTATATGTAATAGGGAACTTAATTATATAAATATTAAAGTGTATGTATTATTATAGTTTGACCTGCAGTGATTAAGGGTGGTAATTTGAAAAAGAAAATTTCAAAGTAATATATATATATATATGTATAGTGATCCTACTTATGTTTCAAAAAAGAAGGGATATTAACTCAATAAAACCCTATATAATTCTGTAATTTTTTCCTTGAGCATAAAGTTATAGAAATTAACAAATAAGTCTGTTAACATTGGTTACCCCAGAGAAGTGGAATTTGCAAGAAGGGGGACACCGCTATTGTTTCTTTTATACAGTTCACTTTTTTCTTGTTGTAACAAGTTTTCATTACATTGCAAATGAAATATGTACACATGTTAGAAAATACTTTTTTAAAAAACTCCCAGCATTTAAATTAAAAATAAGAACATCTAGTCACTTCATTAAATGCAGTTTTCAAATTTTAAATCCAATCAGCAGAGGTAGACACAAACATTATACAAAATAGACCCCCAAAAAGAAGAGAAAACTAAAGCATTCTCTTGAGAAACAGTGCACAGAACAAACTCCTTAATCTTTCAACTAATGAGGGATAAAATTTCAACAGTTGTGATCTCTTTTCAAGATTGTTAAAGGCCAGCCAGGAGGACATCATATCATATACAAATTTCATATGATTACTAATTCAAGCTGAAGAAGAAATAAAGTAGTCTTTAAAATATCTTTTAGCACTTGGAACAAATACACTTTGAAATAAAGTGACCAACCCAAAACTCCATTGGAATTATTTGCTATATGAGTGGAAAATATTACTCAGAGTACTGACATTTCCTGTTTATCATTTAAAAAAAGAACTTAGTTCTCTAACCTTGTAAATCTAATTCAGTTGTGAATCCTACAACTTCTTGCAATGAGAGCTTGCCTTACATAACAAATAAGATACGTTTGGCAGGCTAGTTCTTAGAGGAACCAAGCTTTATCTAAAAAGTGAATATAGAAACAAAAAGCAAAGATAGTAGAAAGAGTGAACGGCAAATTATAAAGAGCTAATATACCATATGAAATCCAGTTGGATATAAATATATTTCAATGTTTCCCTCTTTTTAATGTCTCAGAAAAGTCAATGAAATCAAAGTGAGTTTCACAACTGCTCTAAATTACTGGATAGTTACATTTAAGTAATTTAGAGCTTTTCCAAAAGCTCTAAAAATTCTTTCATTAGCGATTATTAAAAGATGACCGAGTAGAAAGGGATATAACTCTTGGGTATATTTTTTACCTTAAAATTGTTTTGTATTTCATATACTGAAGACACAAATAAATAACAGCAATTTGGGATTTATGACCTAAATTTGAATCACAGTTTCAATTAATTAATTGGATGAGGAAGGCAGTTTTGTTTTTCATGAGACTTCATTTTCTGCAACCATGAAATAAATGATGACAAAAGCAAACAGAAGGTTTAAAGTGTCAGAGTAAAATATAAGTATATCATATGCCTTTAGAGCAGATGCTCTACAAGCATTTTCAAATAATTAATCTGTGAATAGGTAGTGTCTCCATTTTGCCAATGAGGAAAGTGACATCCAGAGATGTTTAAGTTACCCAAGGTCACACAAGTGGCAAATGGGAGAGCCAGGATTTGAAACCAGCTCTAAGTGACCATGAAAACAAGGTCCTCGATACTTAGGTTCATATAAGTTCAATAAATTGGGTAAGCTCCCACTGCTAGACTACAGGAATATGTTTTATAATATTAAATCCTCTGTGACATTCGGAAAGTCATCTAATTTTTCTGAGCCTCAGTTTCCTCATCTGCAAAATGACATAAGTAGTAAGTAAAGCACAGTGCCTGGTAGCTAAAGAACAATCAACAAACATTTGTTTTTGAAAACTCAATATTCTTAAAGCACTTTCAGAGTAATCTTGAGAAGACAGGAATTATTACTTCCATTTTGCAGATGGGTATATACTGATACCAAGATCATAAAAGGTAAGAGGGGCACATTCAATAACAGACCATGGTATTTACTGCTGTGATGAAACTGTGTTCAGTTTCCATTCAAAAGGACTAATTTGCCTTGAAGTCATGAAGTTAAAATCGGCTATTATGGAGAAAATATCCAATTTCGTTAATAAAGATAAATTTGGAAAGTCTATGGAATATTTTAATAATTATGAGAAACATTCATCTTTGGAGGGTGGTTTTAAAGAAATATTTTTTCAAAGCTCAGGCAATAAATAAATAAACTATCTCTTGAGATCTTCTAGGTCCATGATTCAACAAAATGAACAGCTAAGTGATACAAACCTCTTGTATAAAGAAGCCCACACACATTACATACTTGTAAACTACTGAGAGAACTCGACTGATGTTGACAATGCGAATGGATGTCCAACAAACTCAATAGTCAAGTCACCCTACAGTGACTGGAGCTCTAGGGAAGACCTCTCACTTCCATAAGAACTGAAAGGCCATCACTCTCTTCTGAGGAACTGTCTGCAGCTTTTCTTTAAAGAACTAAAGGGTTATATGCATATGTATGCAATTAAGAGGTAGCCTTGGTTTCTATTTTAGAGTGTATGATGCAACTTGCCAGAGTTCTAACATTAAGTAAAACTATAAGTTCATGACTGGGGATAAAACTACACAATGGTATCATTCAAGATAAAATCAGTGACCCCATTTAGGTAGTGAAGGCCACAGTCTACAGTCCCTTTCAATATTTGACACTAGGGGCTTTGGCGTAGTATGCCCAAGGCATTCTCTGATCAAAAAATGCAGTTACCCTGACAACAAGTAACTGCAGGGATTCTGCATTCTGATCTGACATGACTATGAATTTAAAGTTCAGCCAGCCGCTGCTGGTTAGCTCTAGCACAGGCAGATGTTGGCCGGAGCATCAAGGATTCTTTGAGACATTTCTTCCTCAGGGAAAAGTATATGAACAGGTGAATTATCAGCCATGAGTAAGTTATGTAACTTCTCTAGGCTTCAGTTTCCTAAAATGAGGATAATACTACTACCTGCTTTCCTGGAGTTTTTTTATGAGGATTGATGATTCACAGAATGTACAGTGTTCTCAGTAAATGTTGTCTTTCATCTCGTTTTATGTTGGCGTGGAAGCACATAAACAGGGAGGTTGCCTCCTGGTCATCCTCACCACACCTGGATCCTTACCTAAGATCCATCTGGTTGTACTTTCCCCCAAATGATTCTTTCCATACAGCATGGGACTGTGCCCAAAACTTTACTGCTCTCTCCCTTCTTTTTGCCTCAGCTGCCTGTACTTTGTAGTTTGACACCATGTTCGCTTGCCGGCTCTGCAGTTTCTCTGTTATGCGTGTGTGCATCTCTTCTCCCCATCTAGATTGGAAGGTCATTGGGGTGAAAGGTTATGTCTTATATTGCCTTGTATCTGACAAAAGACATAGAATTTTCTGAAGTGGACACTCATTAGACACTCATTGATTCTTCTTTGCGATTTAGAGGATAGTATGAAGGTATATTTCTAGCTGGTTAAGCATATTGTGTATTAAGTACACGTCTGATTTCTGAAACATATCACAAAGTGGCTCTCCTACATCCTCAGGACTTCTCACGCCAAGCTAAAAGGCTGAAAGGCTCTAGCTCTTATGTACTCAACAACAGTTATTTACATGGTCTGACCATTAATCAATATTTAAGATTCCACATAGAGCAATTCAGTGGGATTTCAGTGATGAAAAGATGTCTCTTTGTTGGTAATGGAATGCATTCAAAAGTCAGGAAGGTGGTCTTCCGTATACAGTTTCTAAAATGGATCCGTTACATTATAAGCATTAATGTATAGAGTTAACTTCAAGGTGTACATTTCCCTAGAACATAAGTCTTTTTTCCTTCGTAGAAGTATCCCATATATCTGAATTAGTTCATGTTGAAATTTTATAATGAATGTCAGCTGTGGCTCCAGGAAACAGCTGGTGTTTTCGCCTCTCCACTTCCACAAAAAATGTGCACTGCATCAGGAATAAACTATCTCAAAACCATAAATTGCTCAAATCTTCATGTGCAGACAACTAACAGTGCGTTTCAAAAGTAGATGTTTGACGTGTGTTCAATTTTTACAACATTTGTTGAATAAGACAGTGTATTACTATGAAAATATGCACCGATGCTATGCAATATGAAGAGCATTTTACTAGGTACTATAAAATATAATTTAAGTATGGTCTCCTGGGAAATTTTAATATATATAAAACAGTGATTCTCAACCACAGAGTTCATATCAAGATCACTTAAGGAAGTTTTCCAAATGACAGCAACAACTACCACTAACATAAGGGCCTGGACTTCATCCTAAAGATTCTATCCACATGGTTCTAATGTGTACCCTAGGTTAGGAGTCAAGAAAGATATAATTATTCAATGAAGCAAGACTCAGCCATAACTTTTTTGATCTGTGAATGTAATATTCTTCTTCATAAAATAGATATATTTTTAAACTCTTAGGTATAATCTGAATTTTTGATGTAGAAATACATTCATTTTTAAATGCACTGAGAGGCTTGATATTTTAAAGAACACAACTGTGCAGCCTTATAAACTTGAATAGTAAATAACTGATTTATTTAAACTAAGTTTCTACCACATATATACTTTTCTCTACTAATTACTAAAAGCTCCATTCATAAAAACTATAAGAAATTTCAGTGTTGCATTAAAAAGGAAATAATGGATGTCATCCTGTTTTGAAAAGTATAGAATTTTTTACCTTGAAAATAGACATCAAAATAAAATTGGCATGTTATATCCCATGAGAACACACACACACACACACACACACACACAAATTATCTTCATTCCTTTTATAATTTTTAGTATAACTTTTTATTACAGTTTATTTTATATATTGTATGAATGTGTCGATTTATTTTATACATTTCCAGTTTTTTCGATTTCAATATTTCACTAAAGTCTTAGAATTTTAAGGGTTAAAGATCACTTAGAACAACCTCTTGGTTATACAGATTTATAGTCTTTGAACTGTGTTTTTAACATGAATTCAATCTCTTGAGAAGCACTGTGGTGCAGCCACATGAATGATCAGCCGACCAATGGTTACCGCAGGATTAGAACCCACACTCAGTCTGGTTCTTAGGCCACTCGGAGATATCAACACTTCAAGACCTCTCTCCAACAACATGGCTCTTCTCGTTTTTAGGGTACTTTTCTCTAGGCACTTTGCCATACATTTAACTTCCAAATGGAAATGTTAGTATTTTTTCTCACATTGCCAGTGAAGGGCAATAAAATAGGTCATTGCCATTATTTTCACTTAACTCCAAAGAGGACTGTAACTCAGCTTATAGAGAAGGCTACGGGCTTGTTTCCAATGATCCTTATGCTACAAGACATGCCCAATCAGATTAGCAAGCTACCTTCTTTCCACTGAAGTTCCTGTCTCCCTAACATCATCTCTGAGATCTAACGTTCCGTGCCCTTTTGTATCCATATGCATAATCTTTCACCTAATCAGCCTAAATCGAATTGTATTTAAATGACTTCCTAAATCACAAATGAAACTTTATAGGTGTCATCTCTTGTTCGTGAGCATTTCCAATGCCCAAGAGTGAAAACAGTAGGCCTCTGTGTACTCAAATGCCATCCAACCAGGTCTAAGTCAGTTCCCAGGATCTTTATACTGAGATTTCTGGAAGGTTCCAGTGGGATCTGCTCATGTAGCCCTCTGTCTATGCACTGATGCTATAGGACATAAAAGTAGCCTGGGTACTGAGTAACTTATTCACATTATGTTTCCTTGATATATATCACCTAGAAAAATCCTAAGTCCTGGGCTAGTAGTATTGTAGAGAGAAAGATCCACTAGTTTTGCTATGAAGATCTCTGTTCAATCTTGGCTCTGCTTCACAGAATTTGTGCAATGTTAGGCAAGTTACTTATGCCTGCCATGCCTCACTGCGTTCATCTGGAAAGTGGTGGTAATTCAACTTACCTCAAGGGAGGCTGTGAAAAATTCAACAAGATAATGTATTTAAAGTAGCAAAAACATAGGTAAGTGTTTTGCTTACATACTTACCTTTATGTAAGTAAAAGTCATTCATATCTTAATATTACCATACTTCTTAATCCTATAGTGCCATCAACTTCTAGAATCCAACCTAAACATCTTAGTACTCTTTCAATAGAAGTGCTGTTAATTATTTACCAATTTTTATAG
The DNA here is from genome assembly GCF_963924675.1 of Phocoena phocoena. Taxonomy (NCBI): domain Eukaryota; kingdom Metazoa; phylum Chordata; class Mammalia; order Artiodactyla; family Phocoenidae; genus Phocoena; species Phocoena phocoena. The sequence continues at coordinate 30,319,124 of NC_089230.1, read as the reverse complement.
CCAATAATTATCAACAGATGGGCTAATGCTTTTCAATTTTGTCATCCAACCTTTTGAACTACTTAAAAAAAAATAGATGTACTAGACTGGGGGCAGAGTTGGGTGGTAGAAGAGCAACAAAGAAGAATAACTATCTTTTAATGTCGGCTGAAGATTACTTAAGGCCATAGAGTGGAAGGCTAATGGGTGACCTAAGAATGTGAAAGAATATTTCCCAGAGGTTAGTCACCAGCTGGTTTTTATCCTTACTTAGGCAGAACAGGAGGAAATTAGCTTAAATTTCCTTCGGTTTAGAATAATGGAAACAAGCTATGAAATCTAATTCCCAGGGAATCTTTTTGTCAAAATAAAATAGAGACTTACTGCCTACCGTGGTTTCAGTGCGGTCCTGACTTTAAGTATGAGAAAATACTAGATGAATTTATAGTCATCCATCTCTATAATCCCCATCAAGAGAAGAAATCAAGCAATTATGAGCCAATCATGCAACAGGTGTCTTCACTTGTAACCAGTTCATCTTCACTGGAAATTGTTTTCCCTACCTCACAAGGGAAGATGCACACTGAGAGTTTAGTTTGCCCAGGGTCGTCCAGCTAATGAAAAGCAGAGTTAGAACACAACCCCTACCTGTCTCTAGAGTCCATCCTGTACGCTGTGCCAACCTATAAGCCTTCCTCACCCTGGCACTCTTGATTCTATCCTTATTTTAAAAGGACATTATTCCCAAGATTTAGAGTTATTTAGTTGTTTGTTTATTTAGAGTTATTTTATTTGGATTATATCCAAGATTTAGAGGTACCTGAAAACCAATGTAAATTGGGAATATAGCTAGTACTTATTGAGCTATCTAATATATGCCAAACATATAAGAACTCTACAGATATTATCTCATTTGATAACGACAGTTACCATTTGAGACGAGTACTATTATTATCCCCATTTACAGATGGAAACCTAAGCCTCAGAATGTATGCTAAGAGAGCCTATGACCGAGGGACTGAAGGAGACTTTTAACTTCAAGAAGGAGGGCTTTTAACTTTAAGGGAGGCAGTGGGGTCCTAAGCACTGTCACCCTGGCATGCCCAGGGATAGTGAGAATGAAGTGTATCAGGAAGTCACACCACAGGGCATCCAAACCCCAGCACAGATTTCACTTTTAGTTTTCAGCAATTGAAATCATCTGGTCCAATCCATTTATCTTACAGACAAGGAATTTGAGGATCATGGTGAGGTTAAGCACTTTCTCTAGGGTCAGAAAGCTAATTAGAGACAGAGTTAGCAATAAATCACTTCCATGAAAAGACATGCTTTCAAAGTGAATTCAATTACCTCCACTTTCAAGTGGCTATTAAGAACACCCATGTAGCTCGACAATCTCCGATGTTTCCGTGAAGTCAGTATAACCCACGAGGATCTAGAAAGAACTTGGCAGTACTGAACAATCTAAGTCAGCAATTTTTTAAATGTGCTAATTTGAGTCAGCTCATTATTGCTAGGGGCGGTGCTCTTACCAACTTCTCTTCTGTTCAAAGTTATAGTTTTAGCCACAGTAAACGCCCAAGTAATTTCGTCTCTTCTCTAGTAGATAAAAGCTGTACAACATTTCAGATATTCTTAGATATACTTGGACATAAGGGTAAAATTATTTTGGTATTTACAAATTTTGGATGACAAATTCCCAAAGAAGAAGATTCTTATGTTTTTTCAGCATGATTTTTTTCTAGAAGGTCAAAAATCATCTGTTTTGTCAATCAGTGATGAAATCCACAGGTGCCAGTGGTCATGCATTGGTATTAAGAATTTAATAACCACATATAGTGTTGCAAAGTATTTAAAAGGAATGGAAAGTATTTTAACGTGAAGCATACTTTGAAAGCTAATTTCTTTCAACATACTAAATAGATCTATCTGAAGAGCTAAAGTTTGCCTTTAGGAAATATGGTTGAATTAGGAAAAGATAAAAGGGAAATCAGGAAACCCAAAAAAGTACTATAGAGTTGGACTGAAAATGGGTGAAAGTACAAACAACTGTTCAGTCAACAGTCAATAACAAACACCTACTAGTCTGCCACAGAGTAAAGTGAAACACACAATGAAAGAATGAGAACTAAAGCATGGAGTCTGTGAAAATGCATCGTGATGACAAACCAAAATGCTATTTCCATCAGGGGGCAAAAGATCACATGAACGAAAATATATTTTGAAATAGCATTTCAGGGAAAAAAGGAAGATACACTGACTGAGAAGAGATCATTCTAATAGTTGTCAAATCATGTAGTTTGACACTGAGAATTTCCAAGTTTTACTAAATTTAATCCTGAAGTCTTACACATTTTCAGAAATAGAAACCCACTATCACACTTGACGTGTCAGAATGTGTTAATGCTAAATTTCTCCAGTTGATGGCGTCTTTCTATTTCAAAAAGAAGAAGGAAAGAACATAATGGGGAAACTGGACGGCAGTGTTCATTTAATTTAGTATCTAAAGTCAAAGGTTCATGCCGTGTGTCTAGCATAGGAAAATCAATTTTTGAGTGACTATTTCATGGCTATACAGTACTCTGGCTTCAAGGACATTTCATGGTTATTCAGTGTCAATTGTGCTTAGATTTTCTTATTCTAGGAAACATTCCCCAAATTAAATCACTCAGATTTATGAATGCCAGCAATGGAAAAGAACAGCGGCATCTAATTTCATGGCAAGAAAGATGTTCTGTCCAGTAACAAGTATAAAGCACAGCATTTCACTTCTTGTGTAGATTGCTGAAGAGGAGAACAATGCGTGTTTTTTTCACGCAACTTCACCTTTCTCCTGAGCAGAGAGTTCTCAAGGTGGCCTTCCTAAATGAAATGAGCAACAATCTCTGTTTTATTTGGAACTCTGACTGTGTAGAAAGGGTTGGCTGTTTTGGAATCCCTCAGAAACCCAGAAACCTAACAAGATGTTTAACAGATTAGCAACTGTGTATCACTAGAGATCAACATAATTTTATTTAGTTACTTTATTTAACAAATACTATGTGCCAGGCCCTGTTCTAAATTACAAATATTAAATGCTTTTGATTCATTTAATGGTCATAACAACCCTATTAGGTGAGAACTATTATACCCATTTTTCCAGATGAGGAAACTGAAGTACAGGACAGTAAATTCTTTGCCCATGATCACACAACTAGTAAAAGTAATCCTCTCTTAAAACTCAGCAATAGTCAACCTTCTAGCATGATGTTTGTCCTTTTCTGGGCCTTCACACAAAATAGTAGTTTTCAGTGAAAAGTCATTCAGAGAGCAAAACTGAAAATAAATGGACTGATAAGAGTAGTTGAATTTATTAAGACTCTTCTGTGTTAGATACTGTACTAAGTGCTAATAAAATTTTTTTTAAACCTGCTATTTAATCTTTAGTCTAAACAATCCCATCAGGAAAGTATCATTCCCATGTAAAACTGAGTTGTACGTGATTAATAACTTTCCTGCTGTTCAGTGACTAATAGAAAGAAGGGGTTCAACCCTGGCCCATCAAAGCCTAGAACCCACCTACTGCCTCCCTATTAGGGAGTCATCTCTTTTAAGGGGAGATGACTAAGGATGGTGATTCAACCTGGCTGTTTTTCTTTTTCCTCCTCTTTAACACAATAAGCCATCAACAACTATTGATTAAATTGATTAAGACACATCAGATTTAAACAGATGAATTAGAAGTTTAGTTCATCTATGGGGAAAATCCCCTGACACTAAAAGCTCCTCAAGAAAAATAAAAGTGTGTTAAACCAACTGACAGCCCCAGCTTCTAGCAGAGTATATCCAAGCATTACTGTAAGTTGGGATAATGCTATTATATTGACTAAAGAGAGTGGAAAGAATCACTTTCTCTAAAAATTTTAAATTTGGGGTAATATCACGTATTTGGCAAAGCTCAAATAGGGTCATGCTTAAATATGAGATGGGCTGGAGGGTGGGTCTCAAGAGCGACTCACAGAGATGATCTCATATGAGAAGTGTGGTTTTAGTATAATCTACCAAGAGTTTTCTTTTTCACAATCTCCATATCTGTCATCTGACAACATCAACATTTTCAAGTCATAATTTTAGACATTTTTTGCAAGCATCAAAATACAAATCAATAAACTGGAGTCACAAGTAAATTGGAACGACCAATAATTTATATCATAATCCCACCCTTCCTATGGATAAGATTATTTATCTTTGTTATAATTTTAGAAATTATTTACCTTATTATTTTGTACTTTAGTAGTAAATCATTTTTATCATTATATGATTAAAATTTAAGCTGTAATTAGTATTTTGAATTTTAGTCATTTCTATTAAATGTATTCATTGATCAAATCACCAATATATTTTATTTACCTGCTTAGTTTTATAGTTATTACAACTACTAAATGTATACTAGGCAATACTATCAATGTTTAAACTTCAATTATAAACATTTGCTTTGAAATAGAGTCCAGAGAATACTACTGGTTTCTCATAATACTAGTGTAATCAATATGTTCTTAAAACTCATTGCAAATGACACACAACATAATACAATATAAAAGCAATGTTCTTTTTTCTGAGAAAGCACTTTTTGTTTGTATCAGAGAAGGACTGAGGCTTTTTCATGCAGCCAATGTGTGGGATATAAAATAAGGAATAAGGAGAAGCAGTTAGCCAATGGATTTTTGAAATATAGGAGTCTTTGGTTCTATGAAAAGAAGATACACTTTTCTTAAATTATTAGAAATCATCTCTGCTAAGGAAAAGAGAATGGAAATTAGATAATTTCTTAAGGTAAATTAGAAATCTATGAATTCTACTTTAAATATTTATTAAAATTTCATTGTAAACTGCAAATTAAAACCATTTTTGAAAGACTATCTCAAAATTTATACAACCTAAATATTTTCAATTTATTTTCCCAATAGAGCCCTCTCGTTTTTGTGTTTGTTGTTTTTTGTATATTATCCTATTTGAGTTCATTTGCGACTTAAATGTTTCATAATACTTAATGACTTAAAATATTTTAGGGATTACCAACAAGCTCAGGAATCTAGTCTATAAGTGGTATTCATGAGTAATAAGAGTTTAAAATTTTAGCTACCAACCCTCTGCCCTGCAACAACGAAAGTCTGTATAAGCCTTGCTCTCCAACCCGCCGCCCCTCCCTCAAATCCCCTCTTGTTCAGGGTAAAGAATTTTTGTCATCTTACAGATCTCCAACCACTGCAAAAAAACCCAAAGCAAAACAAAACAAAAAAAACTGCTCCAAAGCCTTTCCAGTCACTGAGATCCCTCTTGATACCTATGAAGACAGCAATGTGAACCCGAAAGTACTTAATTCCAAGCACACCCTTAGATAATAGATGCACACATATCTGAGTTTTACTATGATATGCTTGTGACGGGAAGGCTAGCTAAGACTTCTTGGATGAGGTACTAAGCAAATACCCTACATAGAGGGTCAGAACATATACTGCCATCCCTTAAGTGTAGACAACTGTTTTTATTTCATTCAACTTAATTATTAGCATTAATAAAAACAAGAATAAAAATGCATTCATGTAAGTGGTTAAGGACTTTACATCCTATCAATTAACATTTGCTGAAAAATGAATCAAGGACCTGGTTTGTGAAACATTTGTTTAACCTATAGTTTTACATTTGACCCTTAAGCCAGGTTCCAGTTAAATTTACTGCAAATGACACATAGTAATGTATGACACACAGTATGTATAAATATACCATTCTCTTTTCTGAGAAAGACTTTTCATTGGTTTAAGGGAAGGACTCAGGCACTGTATTAAGTATGTAAGAATAGAATTTGCATTCCCCTTTCACATGCAAGAAATAGAAACTAACATTGCATGGAGGTGAATTGACTCATCCACAGTCACACTGTTGGTAAGTCTTCTGATTGTAAAAATATCCTACAAATATTTAGGACTACTTATTAATTCAATAAACATTTCCTCAACCTACCCCTCTTGCTTTCTCTAAGTAGTTATGAATCATTCTGTAAACAAAAGGCAGATAGATCTGTGCCACTGGAGAAATACATTAGAAATTAACAAATTTAAATCACTTTATAGAATGTGCTCAGTGTTTCCATCTTTGCCAGAATGGTTTGAGGTTGGTAGGAAAAGTGGGACGAATAACCCTCTTTTACAGATGAGGAAATGGGGCCTGCAGCGCTACCCCAGAGTGACTTATCTGAGACCACATAGTTAAAGAGCCAACTTGCTATTTGAACCCTCATATTTCCCTCTAGATTTCAGAATCCAGAAGTTTCTCCCTTTCTCACATCCACACTACTTCATTACATAGTCTGGGGGAGGACAAAAAGTCGGCGATGTATTTTGTGTGCACTATTTAATTCTATCTTATTCTTTCTTGTGTCTTGGTCACGTCTCCTACAATCTCACTGTAGGTTCTTTGAAAGTATGAAACATATATTCAGCCTCCGTGGAACTGCCCAAACAATTCCTAGCACAGAGCCAAGGACTTGTAAATTTTTAAAAATACTTGTTCAGTCACTAACTAGACGCAAAAGTTTTGGGAGACCTATCCCTAGAGGAGGTGGGAGGGAATTAGATGCCACAGGCAAATTAGGCTTTATTTATTACCCCATTCTGTGTTTTACAACTCTGTAGAAATTCACTACAATTTTCTTGTTTTCCTGTTTTCAAAAATATACTGTAACAGTTATTTTTATGACAATATCCAGTATTTTCAATGAAGCAGATATTCTCAAACAATATTGGGGAATGTGAACTTCCCAGATAGAATTTATTGATACATAAATATATTATTTTAACTTGCAATTCCAAATGTTGAGTTGTTGCCTACGAAATAACCAGAGGTGTACAAATGCATCCCAAAACTTTAACCTTTAAACATATAAAATTAGGAGACAAAACACAAAATACTAGCTACAATCCAAGTTTCTCACTAAATTCAGTGACTTTTAGGACAGTGTGTGGGTCAGATAAGCCAGTTCCTTGTTCTCTAGGTAACTTTTAAATAACTGAAAATCACTTCTATAAATTTGATATTATTTTTGTTTTAAGAACAACAATTTCTCCTCTGTTCATACAAACTGAGTTTAGCCTGTGAGTGAGTCACATACCTTTACTACATGATGCTTTTCCTGGAGCATAGGAATCTTAAACATTTGGCACCAATATGTTGTACCTTTGTTTGGGATGGGGACCTGTCTTAAAAAAAAAGGAGAGGTGGACAAAAGTCACATTCTCTTGACATTCTATTAAAAACAATAATTTAAAAACCATTATGCATTTTCAATAAACCCACCCCTAGAACCATAAAAACCTGAAAAAATACTTACGTCCTGATTTACCAGGTCAAAGTATGGTACGGCTGTAGACAACACATTGGTTTTCTCAGGATTCAATAACCGCAGACTCTTGGTACCACGACTGGATTCGTGGTACTTAGGACCCGCTTCTCCCACATCTTCGTGGTGGTAGGCCCAGATCACCCTCACCGTGCTCTCCTGGTGATCAGACAGGGGCATGATTATGTCTCATGAGAGCACTTTCCTTACCATTGAATTGAGTTTAAAGAACTCTATTCAAAGCAGGATATAGAAGCTCAAAAAAGAGAATAATGACATTTGGAGTTATCAATATGGTCTCCCACAGGAACTGTGTAAATCTGATTAAGTCATTAACAATCCAAATAGGTGAGTTCCTTTTTGGAAGAAATCATCTCCCCCATGCAAGATTATGTGTTCCAAAACAGAATGAAGGACAACTGATTTAGTAGTTATGCTTTCATGCTTACGGCAACGGTAAATCATTGTCACACTAAACCTCCAAACTAGCAAACTAGTAGTTACCAAGCAAATACTCTTGTTAAGCAGCAGGGGTTTGGGAAAATTACAACCTATTTTTATGCAATGGAACATTTTAGGGAAAACAAATAAATAAAATGAAAATTAAAATGACTTCCCAGGTCAGGATTTTTATTTTCACAATAGATTTTTCCCAGACACTAGCCCACTCACATGTATGAATTTACAGAAAGTGGAAATATAGCAGGAACTTCTGATTTTAGGTTTGTTTATTATCCTAGAATCTATCTAAGGTCATTTTATGAATCTTGGGAATTTCCTAGGGACTGGGGTATCCCAACTAGGGAAAGCACTGTCAAGTGAAATCGGTTTCCATTTAGTAAATGAGAGATTGCCCAAAGGGCAGCGGGGCAGTGGGGAGGGTTTGCTGGGGTATAAACAGTTCAGTGCCCCCACAGATAAAGATGACTTTGCCAGATCTTTGTAATAAGAACTCTGAAAATAAATAATAAGACAAAAGCTATTTATTTTAAAAGCTATATTCTTTCTTAAGTCAAACAACTATAATTGTTACTCCAATTAAAGTATAATTGCACTGTATAGTACATAAAAAAGTGGCCCATGTCTTTGCATGTGTTTTTTTTCTTCCTCTTTTACCCTTTATGCTGAATGTTAATCAAATTTGCTTCAGATTTTTACATTCCCATTTTTAAAGCTTTGACTTAGCAAATAAAAACGATAATTTTGTTGGTCTATACAAAATGAAATTGATTCAAGAAATTCATGGAAACCTTCAAAGTACCACATGAATTTTAGATCCTCTAAATACCTAATTTGCATATGCACAAAGATGTTAATTTTTGCATGATGTCTGACAATAAGAAATCTTGTATAATATGTTGACAGGCAATTTTCAACAGTCTACTATTCATCTTGACTTTAGAAATTTACAAAAATGCATCAGTTACAATTCAGATGAATTACAGCCTAATATTCAGTATCATAATTCTCTCTTGTGTAATACAATTTTTCCAACCTTTATCTATTACCTATTTTAAAACTTTATAAAGAAGCTAAAACCTTTTATAGGTAAAAATCTCACACACTTTAAACAGCTCTTCAAAATTTTAGATTCACACAAAAATTGCCTTCATTGAAATTTATAGCCTTAGATTTTTTTGTGGCTTCTAAAGAGAATTCAAAAATATTCCAAAGAAGACTATGTGACTTTGTTGTTAACAGTTATTTTAAAATATTTGTTTCTTTTTATTCTGTAAAGTGTTTCCCAATTGTAAATGTACACTCTATTCATGCCTGCATTCACTGATAGACTCCTTACCGTTATGCTCTTGTCATTTATGTCACATGTATGCAGTTCTCTGGTAAATTCAATTATTGTGTGTGTACTATTTTCCATGGCATATTCTAGGTGGTAATCTTGCTGAACATCTTTTTTCAATTCTCTATTTGCATTTGTAAAATAATCCTGTGGAAAATATGAAAAAGAAAAATTAGGATGTCCTAAATTCAGGGTGAAAATAATTTAGATTAAGAGTATACATATATCACCTTAAAATTTTAATTCTCAGTTTGCTTATTACAAAACCCTGTATTTATAGTCATTTTTTAAGTCCTGGGAATTTCCAAGGGGCTGGAGTATGGGATACTCCATAGGTGGGACTAGGGACAGTTCCCTAGGAAACTGGTCCATATTTTGAACTTCTGGCCCTTCAGGAAAAGGCAGTAATGGATTTATAGTATCACAGAGCATTGAAAGAGATGGAATGAATGAATATTCACAATTGCTGAGTACTTTTTCCTCATTCTGCAAGTGAAAAGAACTTCAACACTGTGAAATGGCTTGCTCCAAATGAAATAACTAGTTCATGGCAACACCAGGACCAGGGCCAGGGTCAGCACTTTTCCATTGTTATACCTTGTGGTGTTTCCCTTCTGCACTCGTAAAAGCAAGGAGACCCATCCTGAGATTATAGGTTGTTATAGTAGGAGCTTTAATGGCATATGTTTATTAAAATGAAATGCAATGGGAAAATATGGAAAGAAATGACACTAGTTGAATTACAAGATATTGAAAAGCTAGGGACGTTTTGTTTTGGTGGTTCAGCTATAATTTTCATACTAAGCTTGTTCAGTGGTGTAAGACCACTTCTGGGAGGCAGACAGATGCAATGGAGAGGGCGTGGCCTTTGAGATCAAACGACTAGGATCTGACCCACAGCTCTACTCTGAAATGTCTTTGACGAATTGTTGAAGTCAAACTCTGAACTTCTGTTCTAACATTAATAAAATTGAGATGACACATACTTATTTTGTGGATTTTGAAAGATAAATAAGTGAAATAGTATATGAAGGAAAAAACTGCCAACCATGGTTAGAGCTCATTCAATGCCAATCTCCTTCCCTCTTCTGCAATTAGAGTTTGGTTTTTCCCGAAAATATTCTCCATGCTTTTTACCATTAGCTTTCTATGTTTAGAGTTATAAAAATCACGTTGTTAATTTTTATCACTAACAGAAGACACAAAATTTGCCATAATTATACTGTTTTTTCAGTACATAAGGATATTTTATTTTTGATGATCACAAAGACTTGATTTAGAATAAACATGTTGAAACATAATTATAATTAGTTTTTCTAACACTAAAATTAACATTTGAAGAAACGATTGCATGCTTGACAGAGAAAATACAGTGTACAAGAGAAGAACTTTAAATTGTCTATAACTGTCATACTCAAATGGATGGTATTTGGCATTTCTATTCCTAGCATCTATTTTCTTCTTTTTGGCCGTGCGGCATGTGGGATCTTAGTTCCCCAACCAGGGATCATACCCGTGCCCCCTGCAGTGGAAGCGCAGAATCCTAACCGCTGGACCACCAGAGAATTCCCTCCTAGAACCTTTTTAAATTAGCTATCAAGTGTGTGTAAATTTGATACCCAGGGTACCAGATCTAGATACTATTCAGACCCCACATTATCGGTAATGCACAGAGCCTAACTAACCTCTTTCACTCTGGTAACAACTACAACTTACTGTGTACATTCTATAGTTTAATCATGTTACACGTATTAACTCATTTAATCTTCAGATCAAGTGTATGAGATAAAATGAAGCACAAAGAGGTTAGCATCTTGCCCAGGGTCACACAGCTGGTTAAGTGGTAAAGCCAGTATTGAAACCTAGGCAGTCAGATCCTAGGTTATCCTTCTTTACTGTTCTGCATCATAGTGGCCACTGCTGGAAAAGGACGGGTTAGTTTCTATCTTTCTGGCTACAAAATCATCTTATCAAGTTTTTTTTCACATAAAATGTTACTTCTTCTACTGCTGAAGTCAGGGTTTGTCCAACATTTTTTCCTGAGAACCAGCTGTAATTGTGGAAGCAATTCAAATGAAATATTCCTATGATACTATGGTTTTCCCACTTTTGATCACATAGATTTCAGTATGTAAATGAAATAACAACGCGTGTGGACAACAAGGGATTTAGATAAACTGTGCCTTTACACCAAGCTCACATTTCATTACGTGATTCAAGTAGTCACAGTTTTTGCAAACAAAAGGAATACAGTACAAAATGTAATCAGTTCAAAGAGTAGAATAATTATCCTAGTCTTGCAAATATGTTTCCAAAACCTTAGTCCCACAAAATATCCAGCTGGCTTGCCAATTTTCCATTTGTTTTATTTCCACTCACCAAAACCAATTCCTTTCAGCTATTCCACCTTTTTCTGGCTTTTCAGATAACTTAGCTATGACAAAGCAGGAGAAACTTCATTCAGGACTTACTGAAAATCCCTTGAGCTCATCTGCCTCATGTAAACCACTGAGTCTTCAATGTTCAGAAAATTGATACATGAGAGAATTTCAGTTATGATACATGAGAGCTCACATCTTGCCTTCTTTCTAGTCTAAATAATATTACTTAATGGAATCATTAAAAAATCAATCAAAATAAGGCAGGAAAAGAGAACTATAAAACAAAGAGTAAATGGGACCAGCAGAAAACAAATAGATGTAATTGAAATGAACAAGAAATATTACAATAGATCCTACAAACATTAAGAGGTTAATAATTTTATGTACACTTTGATGTAAAAAGCTTGAATAAATTAGATGAAAAATGGGCAAAATACCTGAAGGACACAAACCAGCAGAACTTAGTGAAACAGATACTTTGAATAGCCCTATAGTCTACCTACGGGTAAAAATCTTCCTACAAAGAAAATTCTAAGTCAAAGTGTTTTCACTTGGAATTTCACCAAATATTTAAGGAAGAGGTAATATCAATTCTTCACAAACTTCCAGAAGATAAAAGAGGAGGGAATACTTCCTAACTCATTTTTTGATGCCAGCATTAATCTGATACCAAAATCAAAGACACTACAAAAAAGATCAATATCTCTCCTGGGCCTAACTGCAAATTTTCTTAAAAATACGTAGTAGCAAATAGAACCCAATGATGTTAAAAAAAAAAAAAAGAAATAAAGATATTATGACCATGCATTAGAAGTGCATGCGTTAGAAAATCAATCAATGCAATTCATTATACCAAAGTCTAAATTATACCAAAGTCATTATACCAAAGTCTAAAAAGGAAAAAAATCATACAATCATCTCAAAAATGTAGAAAATCCATTTAAAACATTTATTCATGGCAAAATCTGTCAGTAAACTAGCAACAGAAGGTACTTCCTTAACCTTATAAAAGGAATCTATAAAAACCTATAGCTAATATCACACTTAACGATGAAAGGCTGAATTCTTCCCCACTGTTTGGGAACAGGTAAGTCCTGGGAATAAGGCAAGGATGTCCCTACTCCCCACTTCCAGAAGGTTCCATGGTTGGTTGTCCACCTGTGACAGTTTGTCTCTGTTATTTCCATTCCCTAACTATGGTCCTGGAACTTCTGTCCTTGACATTATACTACACTGTCTTCATCTTTCATCCTTTGGGAATCTCATCTACTCCAGGAGTTTCCAATCATCACCTTTATTCAGGATTACATACCCAAAAGTCCATTGGATACCTTCACTTGGAAGTCTTACGGTCTTTTCACGTGCAATGTATCCAAAATTGTATTCACCCTTTATCTATAAGGATTTTTATTTCCTGGTACTGCCATTCTCCCAACCATCCAAATTCAAAACCACAGTTTTATTAACTTCTTCCTTTACTACTCACACCTCCACATATAATCTCTGCTCCTATCAGTTCCTCCTTTAAAAAAATAACCCAGCTTTTACTTCTGCTCCATTCAGCGTCTCCTATCTCAGTTCAGATTCTATCACCTCATACTTTTGTCAAGGTCTTCCTTGAAAATCACTCTCAATGTGTCATTACATTTTATTCAACAGTATAGAGTGAAAAGTTCTATAATTTAGATTCAAGTTTCTCTAGAATTTAGCCTAACCTGGTTTTCCAGTCTATCGTTAATCTCATCACATGGGACTTCCCTGGCGGTCCAGTGGTTAAGACCTCACCTTCCAGTGCAGGGGATGCAGGTTTGATCCCTGGTTGGGGAGCTAAGATCCCATATGCCTCGTGGCCAAAAAACCAAAAACATAAAAACAGAAGATATATTGTAACAAATTCAATAAAGACTTTTAAAAAAAATCTCACCACGTGATCTCTATTATCTATTTATTATTCCCCCCAAATAATCTACCTTTTTCAAGCCCTTTGCTTTTGTTCATTCTTCCTCTTTATCTCCCCACTCTCTTCACCCCACTGAGATATCCACTCCACTACCTCCACCCACTGAAACAACTCCACTGAAATGCTTCCTTCTCTCCAAGACTCATGATTCTATCTCCTCTACGAAGTTTTCTTTGAGCATGCCAACTGGAAGTGATCATTCCCTCTCTGAATTTTTATTCCTCTATTTCCATTCCCGTGTTGCATGCAATATATTCTACACACAACGTTATCTTCTCAACCAGTGGTAATTGCCTAGAAATAGACAGCAAGTCCTGTTAATCCAGTTATAAATTTATACCTTTAGAAAAGTTGTTTACATTGTAAATGGAACAAAAAAAGGGAACAATAGATTGTTTTCCCATTTGCTCTCAATTATATTTACATATGGTTAAGACCTGGTGTGGAAGGTGTTTAACCAGATGCTAGAATGAGTTTGGGTCTGCATGACGTGTGATGCAGACACATCTGGCACTGAAATTTGGGAACGCTGTTATGACCTTTTAGCCCCTAAATGGACATGAATCTTACGAAACTGACATCAACATTTAGAAAAAGAGTTTATACATGCCACAGCTTTTTGAAATCCTTTTACACTAGGATGGTATTCCCTACCTATTTTAAAGAAATTTTTTTAAAAAACATATCTGAGAAAGAGAAACCCTATTTTAGAATGTTTTCTGATGTTAATTTATATCCTCAGTGCCTAATGGAGGGACTTGCACATTGCAGAGCCTCATTAAATATGTGCAATTTTGAAAGAAGAATCCTGCCTTTCCTTTTGCTAAATCTAAATGCGGGGATAATCTTGAAACTAAAAGATAAGGACCCATAACCTATCCTCCGATATTCACATCTTTGTGGTAAAGGAACAGTTTAACTTGGTGGGAGCAAAATATCCCGCAGTAGCACCTACTTTCTTCCTTCAGCCTGTATTAAGAAGATACATGAACTATAATCAAACACAGGATTGATGGTGTCAATATTATACCGTAAGAAATGGCATATTGGCAAACCTTAAAAGCACAATTAAATGAGGCAAGAGGAGAGAAAAAGGCAAAAAAAAACCTGGGTCTCAAATTTCTTATCATTCAATTATTCTCCCTGGGAGGAAGGAGAGACGGGAGGGAGGAAAAAAGGAAGAAGGAAGGAGGAAAAGAAAGCGAGTCACTCAGAGAACAATCTTGAGAATTTATCCTGCGGATTGGCCAAACCAAAAAAAAGTATATTTAGCGAGTTTAAGGGTTTCCTGACAGTCTGACAAAGAGATAAATGTTATACAAGGGGATAATTAAATGGAATACTTATTTTGTTACTATCATCTTCCAGGGGAAAAAAAAAAATGGAGAATGAAATTAACAGCAAAACATTGACCAATTAAGAATTTGAATACTGATAACATCACCTAGAAATTTATATTCACAAAACCATACAGTATAGTACTTATGGGCTATTTAAGGAAATTTTCCAGATCAGTTTTACTATCAGATTTTCACCTTTAGAATTCGAACAAAATGGTGCCCCTCTGTCCCACTCCACATCCCATTTAGCAAGTGGGGCCAGATGCAGCTTCAGTGTACATCCGTGGTGAAGGCCATTCCTCAGCCACCTTGCTGTAGTGTTTGATATTCCAGGACTTATAAAATAAAAATAGAGGGCTTCCCTGGTGGCGCAGTGGTTGAGAGTCCGCCTGCCGATGCAGCGGACACAGGTTCGTGTCCCGGTCCGGGAAGATCCCACATGCTGCAGAGCGGCTGGGCCCGTGAGCCATGGCCACTGAGCCTGCGCGTCTGGAGCCTGTGCCCCGCAACGGGAGAGGCCACAACAGTGAGAGGCCCGCATACAGCAAAAAAATAATAAAATAAAAATAAATAAAAATAGAAATATTGATCACAGTGTACTCTCATTGTCATGGTCTCGCCATTATAAAAATCTCATTGTATATGTATTAAATATATTTATAAATTATAAATGTAACATGAAATGCTGATAAATAAAAGTAGGTTCCGATTAAGTACCATTAAAAGTTGACTTTATGAGGGCAAGAGGGTTGAGGAGGATTCAGAGAATCATGATCCTATAGAGGTTTTGTAAGCACTTAAGAATAAAAATATGTGGATGCTTTAATTGTGTAAATATAAAAGCTGGTATGCAGAAGTCATTCTTCTTTGTACTTATTCATTTTTAATGTTCTATAAAGTGAAATGTGAAGTAACATCTCCCTAGATAAATGGTTTTATGCGGATTTCAATCATATTCTAACTCAAATATCTGCATAAATATCAGCTTCAATACGAATTGTCATCGAGGTATTATTTTTTGTTTTTATTGCGGATTATTATATTAATCATGTATTAACTTTTATACTTTTTATACTGTTTATACTTTTTAAAGGTAAAATATTAGCTGTTACCTTTGAAAATTGAGTTGATAATTAGACTCTGGTAATAAAATTAACCTGCAGTTGTGTCATGAAAATATTATTTCTAGATGAACCGGTTTGCAAAGCAGAAATAGAGACACAGATGTAGAGAACAAACGTATGGACACGAGGGGGGAAAGTTGGGGTGGTGGGTGGGGGTGGGATGAAGTGGGAGATTGGGATTGACATGTATACACTGATGTGTATAAAATGGATAACTAATAAGAACCTGCTGTATAAATAAATAAATAACTAAATAAAATTCAAAATAAATAAAATATTACTTCTGAAGCATATTCTCACAGGATATTTTTCCTTTTGAACATGTTATGCTTTGAAATAAATGATGAACTGTATTACTGAGGTTTCAAAACGCTGTGTGGCAATAGTAAAGACAGCATCAGCAGAAGTTGGCATTAGCATTTCGCATGGTAGCCAGAGTACGGACTGCCACCTTCAAACTAAGATAACAAACCAAAAACACTAGCTTTGATAATCCACAAGATTGCTACGACCTCTCGTTAAAAAACATGATTACACAGATGTGAAACTGGTTCTCACTCATTGTCAGTCTTTTTTTTCCTCTCTTGAATAAAATCTCTGTAAACAGAGAAGAGCTTTGACCGGTGCTGTGTTAAACAGGATGAAGTGAAAACTCTTTATGGGTGTAATAAAAGATATGAATAAACCCCGGTTCAGCCTGGGGAACTGAATGTAAGCACAGCTGCAGAGGGACCCTTGAGAAAAATGTTACCATCCGTCATCATTTTCTTCAACAGGTGCTTGTAGTTTTTCTTCTTTTTCTAAATCACAAAAGCCTTGTTACTTCCAACATTCCTGTTTGTAATATCCATTTCTATAATAAGTGTTATGGTAGTTTAATAATACCGATAGTATAATAATAGATATTTTTGTGTTCAAGAGAATCCTTGATCCTAAAAAACCATAAAACCATATAAACAAACTATATAAACATAATCTTCAGATTTCAGTATAAGCTGATTTTAATGTTATTTCTTCGCTAATCTTGGAAATTTGAGAGGAGTGTCAAAACAGAAGGGGCTTGCCTTCCAGAAACCACTTCAGATACAACTGAAGCTCTCTAGCTCTAAGAAGGGATCTGTTAAATGCTGCCAGCACGCCTAAATGCGAGCCCTATTGGCTTGCGTTCCATGAGGGGCCCACCTGAGCAATCTGTCCTTTAAGTGCCACCTTCTGGAAATACACATCCTGAATTTTCTCCCACAGCCAATCATCTCATTTTAGTTTTCATATAGGTCATTTAAGACTTTGCTATAATTACAGAATTATCAGATAAAGTGTAAAATGAAAACTTTGACTTGATCTCTAACAATAGGCTTCAATGGAAAAAACAATTCCAAATCTTACCATTGACATAAGATGTTACTTTACTTTCACCGTATTCCATCATTTTAATTTTAAAAAAAATTTAGATGACTTCTCTTAATTTTCCATGACCGGTTTATGAAAGGAATAAATTTTGAAGAGAAGGCCCCTTCCTTCCTGCCTTCACTCCTCCATCCCATCCTCCCTTCCTTCTTCCTCTCCTTTTTTCCAACACATATTTCATTGCATGGCTACTATTCCTCATCTCTGATGTAGGGCTGAGAGCACACGATTGTACAGTATAGACAGTATAAGACAAAGTCCTTATTATAATCAAACTGATAGTGGAGTTGCAGGATAAGCAGACAATTTTTAAAATTTAAATAAAAATATAACCAAAAATATTTTGATAAGTGCTTATAGGAAAATAAAGCAGAGATTCTAGACACAGATTGGAAAGCCTTTGGGTTGAGGGATCAGAAAAGTCACCACTGAGACACTGAGACTTACTTTGAGAAATAAACTACAGCTAGGAGCCAGCCATGGAAAGTGAGGAGGAAGTAGGTCCAGGAAGAGAGGGCAGCTATTGGAAAGGACCTAGAAGGGGGCAAGGCGAGGTTTATCCAGTTTGGTGAAGCAAATAAAAACCAGGGTGACTGAACTGTAGTGCCCGGAACAGAAAAATGAGGTCAACAGAGATCACATGAGGCCCCAGATGCTGTGAACGCCTTATGGGTCAGTATAGGGAGTTCAGATTTAATACTAAACTTATATAGAAGTTATTTGAGCTTAAAGCAGAAAGTGACATATTCTGATTGATATGAAAATATATATATACGCGTGTGTGTGTGTGTGTATTACTGTGTCTACCGTGTGGAGAATGAAAAGAAGAAAAAAGAAGAGCCATGATCAGAAGACAGGAGTCACACAGTGGTCCCAGGGGTTCAAGCTTGAGTGGTAGTAGTAAAACTGAAGGGATGTGGGCAGGTTTTAGATTTAGTTTGGAGGAAGAATCAATAGAATCTGAAGAGGTGGGTTTTATATGTGGGAAGAAGGAAGGAGAAGAAACAAAGATGACCCCTAATTTTTGACTGGAGGTACCCAGAGGTGCCGTTTACTGAGATGGGGAAGGCTGGGGAAGAAGCAGATTTAAGATGCTACCTAGACATCCAGGTGAGAAGGTCAGGAGGCAGAGAATATGTAGACTGCTCTTAGATCAAAATAATGCATCAACCAAGCTTCTGAAACTTACCAACTTTTATTCAGCCTTGAATATAAAGGCTCCTGAAGCCCTCCAAATTCTTTTGAGCATATACAAGTCATAAGACATTCCTTTTTTCATTTTTTCGGTTTCAAAACTAATACATATTCACTATATATGATTAACATATATTCACTAATATAATTCAAATATACTGAAATATATAGTAGGGAAAGAAATGAAATACTCTCACAACTAATGTAAAGATTCAATGCATAGCTATCCACAGAGACAGCAGACCTTCTTGAGGCAGGTTAAAAAACAACATAGACAGTTTCATAGTTGCTAATGTCTTCCCTTCTGTTAATTTCTAGAATAACCTAAAAGCAAGATTGTGGAGTAAATTTCTTTTCAGCATCACACTCAAGTTGGAAGACAGCCTGAAGGATACCTAATCCTAGCTCCTATCAAGAGGATTTCTCTCAAAAATGTTTTTAAGAGAGGATCACACAGTATTCAACATCTCCAGTGACAAAGCTCATGAGTTTACAATCTCACAAGGCAACTCATTCCATTTTAACACCTCTGATGGTCAGAAATGTATTTCTTATACTAACCTAAAATAAAGTATACTAATTGGGTCTTTTTTCTTCCTTCTGGAACCTAATAGGTAGCATCTAATCCATATTTCTTGAGGAAGACTGTCCACTATTTCACGGGCAATGATCATGTTTTTTCTAATTGTTCTTTTTCCAAGCAAACATTGCCAGTGGTCTCCCATTATTCAAGTACCCCAATTTCCAGAGATTTCAATCATCCTTGGAATTCTCCTTTAGAATGATCCAGTTCACCCACACATCCTTTAAAGAAGTTATTCAAGAAGGTATCTTCTGTTACGGTTAGCCTAGTACAGATTACAATGTCAGTATTACTTCCCTTGATGTAAACGTAGAGTTTATAGGCTAATATTGCATATTTGTGTTCAACAAGCACATCTTTTGAGCTTAAGAAGAACTAATATTTAGACCTTTTTCATATGAATTCCAATTAAGTCCAATTTTACACATTTTGTACATACACAATTAATCTTTAAACCAAGCATTTAACTTTATTTGTATTCTCAGTGAGTTTTTAACTTTTAGTTTCCTTCCGTTATTTTAATATACCACTATCCTTTTTTTTACAACTTTATTGGAGTATAATTGCTTTACAATGGTGTGTTAGTTTCTGCATTATAACAAAGTGAATCAGTTATACATATACATATGTTCCCATATCTCTTCCCTCTTGCGTCTCCCTCCCTCCCACCCTCCCTATCCCACCCCTCCAGGTGGTCACAAAGAACGGAGCTGATCTCCCTGTGTTATGCGGCTGCTTCCCACTAGCTATCTACCTTATGTTTGTTAGTGTATATATGTCCATGCCTCTCTCTCGCCCTGTCACAGCTCACCCTTCCCCCTCCCCATATATCACTATCTTTTGAGTCCTTATTCTGTGGACTAATGTAGGCAGTCTGTTATCAACATGTTGTGACATCCTAAGAGACCTGCCAATTACTTTAGAATCATTCAGACACACCATTGATTTATTACCACAACTACAGGTTGGTTCAGCAAATCAAATGCAAAAGCAAATGCAGTCTTGTGAGTATAACTTGTGTTTATTGAAACCATGCTGACCTCTAGTCACAAACCAATTGCTTAGGGCCAAGCATTCACAAACCAGTTGCTTAAAGTTTGTCCTTGAATTTCCTCAAAAATTACTATCGGGCTTCCCTGGTGACGCAGTGGTTGAGAGTCCGCCTGCCGATGCAGGGGACACGGGTTCATGTCCCGGTCCGGATAGATCCCACATGCTGCGAAGCGGCTGGGCCCGTGAGCCATGGCCGTTGAGCCTGCGCGTCCAGAGCCTGTGCTCCGCAACGGGAGAGGCCACAACAGTGAGAGGCCCGTGTACCACAAAAAAAAAAATTACTATGAATCTCCCCCATCTACTCCTTCAGTAGATATTTTCCCCCAAGTTGAAAATCTGGGACGTTTCTCTCCATGTAATCATCTGACAATTCTGATATTTCACTGAGCGACTCATTATAATACCTTGTACTTATTGAGTACTTTTAACGTGCCACATACTCTGCTAAGAGCTTTACACGCCTATTTCATTTAATCCTCACAAAAGCCCCATGCGTTAGATGTAATTCCCTTCTTCATAAAGGGAACTGTCACTTTAGAGACGTTAAGGAGTTTGCCAAGGGCCACACAAGGAGTAAGTAGCGAGCAGTGCTGGGATTCAGAGCAGGGCTTCCTGCTTTTAGCTGCTCAGCAGGTATTTCTTGAGGACCCGCCAGGCACATGGACTCTTTCCTGGTCCCTCAGGAAGACTGTGGCAGCACTGACACACTCATCGACCTGTAAATGTTGCATCCCCACCCTAATAAAACACTAATCATCCACCACTCCTGCTTCTTTTCCTCCTTCTCCCTACTGCAACTATAGCTTTAGGGCATTTCACTTATTAGCAACCTTGGAAAATGAAGGAGGGAAGGAAAAGAATATCTATTTACGTAACTAGAAAGACACTTCAGAATTTTTCCAAATACAAAGGGAGTCCATTTTGTCACTGGTAATTCTAAAAAAAGATTTTAGAGCAGAACACGCCTCTTGAACAGGCTGAGAAATTATCTAAGACTTTCATTTATTAATATTCCTTTAATGCCCTGTGGCCATATATAACTTATGAATTTTAGACTCTGTGTGGGCAGATATTCCTGTTGCTTAGAAATACAGCTGCTAGTACCGACTGACAAAAGGTGTGTAGGAATGGTAGAGGGCTATGCGGAGGAGGAAGATTTCTGGCTCAGCATGTTTTAAAATACACCACTACCCACAGTTCTCCCATTGCTGCTCTCGTTGCAGCATGTACTTTCGAGAAAATACTTAGAAGTATCACCAAATCTGTTGAACATTTCAGAAGTGTTTCAATTCTAGAAAAACCCACTTTATTTTTCTACTTTACAAAATAATCTTAAATATCTAAGCGTATGTTTGCCCTTGCTTCAAACATCAAGTGGTCACTCTGAATTGCTTTGTCCAGAATCCTGCTATGCGTCCCCATGCCCGGTGCCTGGAATCTTCCAAGCTTCTGTAGGTGGACCACACAGGAGTCACCCGATTCTGATTGAAGAGCCTAACCACATAAGGTCAGTAGTTCCCGAACTTGTCTGCACATTTCAGAATTGCCTTCACAGAGTCAATTAAGAAACTTTAAGATATATTAATGCCTGTGTCCACCACCCCCAGAGATTGTGATTTAATGGGTATTAAGGAGGGATGGGGGTTGCCTGGACGGTGAAAGTTTTAAAAGATGCCCTGGTGATTCTAATGTGCAAATTTGGGAATTTCTGATGAAGGAAGTATCTTTCCCAGTTCTCAGTCTTCCATTAGCTCTGCCTGCTCACCACTGGATTCCAATCCACCGTAGCACAGATCCACCTTGGCCCTGCCCAAAGGGATCTGGATGTCCAAAGTACCAGAGGCCTTGCTTCTACATGGTTTCATCTACCAAGAACTTCCTTGTATGAGTGGGTTTCTGTGCATGAAGTTTGCAGGGGGAAAATGGTAGCAATTTAGTTGTATCTAAGAAACTGAGACTTCCAAGTTTTAGTCTAAAAATTGCCTGAAAGATGGAAGTCTTCCCCAGATGCATGTGGTTTTGTTGCTGTAGCTTCTCAAAGTCCTTTAGCTCTCTCATATTATTGAAGATAAGAACACAGAGTATAAGAGAAAAACATTCATACCTGGTATTAAGAAAGAAACTCCTATAAAATCACTGAGTCTGGGCTTCCCTGGTGACGCAGTGGTTGAGAGACCGCCTGCCGATGCAGGGGACACGGGTTCGTGCCCCGGTCCGGGAAGATCCCACATGCCGCGGAGCGGCTGGGCCCGTGAGCCATGGCTGCTGAGTCTGCGCGTCCGGAGCCTGTGCTCCGCAACGGGAGAGGCCACGGCAGTGAGAGGCCCGCGTACCGCAAAAAAATTTAAAATAAAATAAAATCACCGAGTCTCTAGATCAAAGCCTGAAAGACTCTAGTTGAGCTTACTAAACATCTGTGTAACAATGCCACAGAAATAGAAAAGAGAGCTCATACAGTTCAGACACATTAATTGTATTTCCTCCAGGTAGGCAGTCTCCTATATTCAAGGTCTACTGAGTCCTTTGATGCCCGTGCCAGATAATCTTCTTCATAGTATATGATATTTTGAATTGTAAACATTATGGTTAATCTTGAAAGACAACCTTGAAACTTGGGATATTTGTTTTCCTTCGTGTTTTGATTCTAAGCATCCCAGTCTAAAACAGCCACACTGCTGTTCCTTATCACATCACCCTATTTTAATTCTCTGCACAGCAGCTACCACTTTCTGATATTGTTGTTGCTGGTTTATTTGTTTATCCCCCATCAAAATGTGAGCCCCCTGATACCACTGATTTCCTCCCACTAAATGCTATATCCCCAGCATCTAGAACTGTTCAATAAACCTTCCATAAATATTGGTCAAGTGAATGAATGACATTCTAACATTCTCTGCCTATCGGTGAGTACTTTACTAAAACAGTCATATGCAAGTCCCAAATGATTCTCATGCTGTGTGGCCTGGAGCCTCAGGTTTATACATCTACAAAATGGGAGAAATAAGATATTGAACTTATAGGGCTATTGTGAGAATTACATGAGATAACACACTTTAAGGACTTATCATAATGTATGGCATATATTAAGAACTCCACGAGGGACTTCCCTGGTGGTCCAGTGGTAAAGAATCCGCCTTCCAGTGCAGGGGGCAAGGGTTCCATCCCTGGTCAGGGAAGTAATATCCCACACGCTGCGGGCCAACTAAGCCCGTGCACCTCAACTAGAGCCCACATGCCACCAACTACAGAGCCCACGCGCCCTGGAGCCTGTGCGCCACAACTAGAGAAGAGAAAACCCGCACGTCACAACTAGAGAGAAGCCCGCTACCATAACGAAAGATCCCACACACCTCAACGAAGACCCCGCATGCCGCAACTAAGACCCTACACAGCCAAAAAACAACCCAAGAACTCCATGAATGAAAAATCACATCATAGAAATGTATATCTATGACATTCATAGTACAACAAAAGTAGTGAGAGAGATACTATGATTTTATCACTTTTTAAAAATGCATTTTATTAACATGTTTTTTCACTAATGAGGAAGAAAACTGTTAATATGTTTTTATGTAAGCTACCAGTTGCTTGTAGGAGAAGAAAGACCACCAAACCAGGACTGAGAGGAAATGAATCCAGGCTACTGATCTGTATGGCCTCCAACAAGTCGTTTAATAGGTACCTAAGGCCTAGTTTCTTAACCGTAAAATTGGGGCGGGGGTGGTTTAGGAAATTTAAGGGGAATCAACTGAACTATGAGCTCTTACGAGCAGCAAGTAAATACCCAAAACATCAACGTTTAACTTGTAAAAGCAAGCATTGTTTAAAGATTTTCTCATAATTTTTGGCTACATTAGATGACTACAAAAGACCTCAGTAGTAAATTAAATTTGGTCTATACATTATTTGCACAGCACTCATATATAATCCCATTTTTACAGTTAACAAAAAGTGATATATTTGAAGTTATTTTTATTTTTGTAGAATTCTCTGCTTATGTGTGTGCTGTATGTTGTCCTAATGTGAAGCTTTTTTTTCCCAGTCTATTTTAAAATTTAACAAGTTAAAAAGACATAGATTGGGAAGAGGTTTCCTGGAGAAATATTCTGTGTTTAGAAGTTCTGTACTAGTGGCCACTGGGCCGCGGTTGCGGCTGAAGGCTTGCCGCCAGGGATGGGCTCCAAGGCCAAGAAGTGGGCGGTGCTGCCCACCCGCCCGGCGCCCCCCACGGTGGAGCAGATCCTGGAAGACGTGCGGGGGGCGCCCGCCGAGGACCTAGTCTTCACCGCCGTGGCCCTGGAAGAGTAAATGGTCAGCGGGAGCAGAAGGGAGAGAACCTGCAGGAACCCAAACACACGCAGCCCTTCCCCCTCGTTCAGCAACCGGATCGTCCTCGGGACCCGGGACCGATGAGGCAGTTTTGCTGAAGAGCATGCCAGTGGGGACCCGGCAGGGGAAGGGGCTTAGCAACACAAACCTACAAACTTCCAAAGCGAACCTGTACGTGTGTGCACAGCAGCACAGAAGGTGGAAACAGCCTGAGTGTCCATCACCAGATGATGGAGAAACACACCGTGTCCCTCCACACACGGGGACGTCCCTCAGCCACGAAAAGGGTGAAGCCCTGACCCTCGCTACCACATGGATGGACCCTGAGAACACGATGCTCAGCGAGAGAAGCCAGACACAGAGTGTGTGATTCCATTGATGGGAAACGTCCAGAACTGGCAGATCCACAGACACAGAGCATGGGTTCGTGGTTGCCTGGGGCTGGGGAGGGGGATGGGGGGCTGAGTGGTTAATGGGGACAGAGTTTCAGTTTGGGAAGATACGATTAAAAATGGTTAAGACAGTAAATTTTATGTTACATATAATTTACCACAGTTTAAAAAAAAATGTTTAGGGAATTCCCTGGCGGTCCAGTGGTTAGGACTCGGTGCTTTCACTGCTGAGGGCCCGGGTTCAATCCCTGATTGGGGAACTAAGATCCCATAAGCTCTGCAGCATGGCCAGAAAAAAATTAAAATAAAATTTAAAAATGTTTAAATATGTAATTATAAGTTGGAGTGGGGAGCTTCCAAAGCCTTTTTGCTTCTTAATCTGGAAACTCCACTCCCGGGAACCCACACAAAGGAAAAAAATAACAATAGGGGAAAAAGAGGTTGAACTGAACTGTGCGTGGGGCACTTTCACTGGATGAACCACTCGGCTCATGACACATCCCTTGCCTGACTGACAGACACCAGTGACATGCCAGCATCTCCATCTCAGGACCCCTGTACAATCTGAACATTTTTTTGAGGACCCCAAAGAGTTCACTTGGGTTACAGCTCAATTTTTATCATACTGCCACCAACAACAAAACAAACATCCCAATCAAAAAATGGGCAGAAGACCTAAATAGACATTTCTCCAAAGAAGACATACAGATGGCCAACAGGCACGTGAAAAGATGCTCAACGTCACTAATTCCTAGAGAAATGCAAATCAAAACTACAATGAGCTACCACCTCACACCCGTCAGGATGGCCATCGTTAAAACGTCTACAAATAACAAATGCTGGAGAGGGTGTGGAGAAAAGGGAACCCTCCTACACTGTTGGTGGGGATGTAAGTTGGTGCAGCCATTATGGAGAACAGTACGGAGGATCCTTATACAACTAAAAATAGAACTACCATATGATCCAGCAATCCCACTCCTGAGCATATACCCGGACAAAACTATAACTTGAAAAGATACATGCGCCCCTGTGTTCATAGCAGCACCATTTACAATAGCCAAGACATGGAAGCAACCTAAATATCCATTGACAGATGAATGGATAAAGAAAATGTGGTATATATAGATACAATGGAATATTACTCGGCCTTAAAAATGAATGAAATAATGCCATCTGCAGCAACATGGATGAACCCAGAGATTATCATACTAAGTAAAGTAAGTCAGACAAAGACAAATACCATATGATACCACTTTTATGTGGCATCTAAAATATGACACAAATGAACTTACCTACAAAACAGAAACAGACTCATGGACACAGAGAACAGACTTATGGTTGCCAAGGTGGGGGGGGGGGGTTGCGGGGAGGGATGGAGTGGGAGGCTGGGGTCAGCAGGTGTAAACCATTATAGACAGGATGGATAAACAACAAGGTCCTACTGTAGAGCACAGGGAACCATATTCAATATTCTGTGATAAACCATAATGGAAAAGAATATAAAAAAGAATGTATATATAACTGCATCCCTTTACACCTGAAACTAACACAATATTGTAAATCAACTATTTGTTTATTTGTTCAATAAACAAAAAATATTTACCACACAAAAAAAGTTCTGTACTAATTATTTTTTTAAAGTTACAATAAGCAGCATTGTGAGGCATCCATAGACAGAGGTTTTTTTTGTTTGTTTTTTGTTTTTACATATGGATCAAACATTTCCAGAAACATGATATATAATGAATTCATTCCTTTTGCCAGCAACTTTATTTTAATAAGGCTCTATTACAAATGATGAATTAATAAACCACCGTTCACTTTCTTTGAAGTGGATTCTTGCCTCTCCTTCCAAGAATCCAGAAATAGGCTGTTGGTTGCCTGAAGTCTTAAACCTTGATGGTCAATTCAGGTGCACGGTTCTCTTCGCTCTTACTCTGCCCTTTCCTCAGGCTGGCGCTATGAAATCATCTGCTCTTCCAGGGAGAACCACACAGCTGAAGAGTATCCTGGTGTGTTCCTGTTCCAGCTTACATTGGTGCATGTGTACTTATTACTAATGCACAAAGCATGAAGCTTGGAGAGGTCCCTTCATCATCTGGAAATTGATGGTGGGGCGGGGGGGGGGGGGCGACACATAATTTGAAGATTTATAAATATCTCTTAACAAAGCCCCAGCTGAGCTGTGTCAGGGTTGCACACTCTCTTCGCCTTTCCCTTACAGCTTTTCAATTTGCTCTCCAAACATTTCTTTGTTGCCGTTGGCCCCGGTGCACTTAAAAGAAGCACATTTTAACCACAAAGAATGCTCACTGTTTTCTGTGATTTCAAATCACAGCATAATTTCCGAGCATTTCCTCAGGGAGAAGCCCTGCAGCAATTACCCCGCTGCTGAAGACTTCCTTCTCATCACAGAAAAGTTTCAGTCCTAGCGACGGCCAACCAGCAAGGCTGTAGCAAATGATGACATAGGTTTCAGCCTCCATTCCCCAGCGATTTACACCCCCAAAGGAAGAGTGAATCCATTTTTGTGCAAATTCAACAGGCACATCTGACAATGCTGCCCTCTTCTCCAACTCACACAAGCTAGGCATTCATCAACCCGGATTACTTCCCCCAAATGGGGACTCACAGTTGCTAAGTGGCTTGGGTCGGGGTGGGATCACTCTGTGTCAAAAAGGGGCAAAGTACAAGGAAAGGACATGAATCTGAGTGCATCAGGGAAGTGAGAGTTGAGTTAATTCATTGAGACAAAGCCGAGGCAAGAGGAAAGACCGCTTCCCACCCCCACCCCTGGCTGTTCTGTGAAACGCACCGTCTCAAAACTGACCTCAGCAGCATCCCAGGGGTAACGTGTCCCCAAGTGTAACCCGATCCAGAGCAACTTACCCAACAGGGCACACTGGGACGGGCTTTACTTCACAACCGCGTTTCTCTCTTTTCTTTACCATTTTGATGGTACCTGGTTATACAACATTTGAAGAAATATCTCCAGACGGGGTCGGAGGGTTACAAAACGGGCAGGGCAAATTTCCACAATACCTCATCTCTGGGTGTGGTTTTAAGGATGTCCAAGCCAGTATACTGCCTTGAGGCAAGGAAATCAAAATCTGATTTTTCACTCCACAACTCTACAAGCAAATGTCGCGCTGCCCTCCGGAGACAGTCTCATTGGGTCCAGCCCTGAATTAGTGATGGGCAACCACTGAAAAATGTGGGTTTGTGGAGGTTTAGAACTCTTTTTCTGGGGGGAGGGGTGGAAGGAATGGGGACTGGGAGGCTAACTATTCACTAACTTCTTGTGAGTAACGCGGGTGCGTGTGTGTGTGTGTGTGTGTGTGTGTGTGTGTGAGAAGGGGGGGGGTAAGGAAAGAGGTGAAAAAGTAAGCACTTGCCTCCCAAACCGAGCAGTGTCAAGAGAGGGTGACTACATG
Source organism: Phocoena phocoena (assembly GCF_963924675.1). Taxonomy (NCBI): domain Eukaryota; kingdom Metazoa; phylum Chordata; class Mammalia; order Artiodactyla; family Phocoenidae; genus Phocoena; species Phocoena phocoena. Next base: position 30,290,775 of record NC_089230.1, on the reverse strand, counting down.
GTGACAGGTACTCAGAAGCGGTGGTGGAAGGGAACTGGCAAGTTGGTGACGATGGGTGTGGTTGCATGGATTTTCCGAAGATGGCCACACTAATATCTTCCCCTCCCGTGTGACCTCCTCCCAGCGTGATGTTGAGGTGGCGTCTACATTCTCTCTTCAATCCAGTGGGGCTGTGACTACAGCAGAAGACACAGTCCGTGATTCCACGGCTAAATTATAAAGGGCCATCCAGTTTCCACCTGGGCCTCTCAAGATGTTCACTCTTGGGACCCAGTCACTCTGCTGGGAGGAAGCCAGGCAGCTACATGGAAAGGCCACGTTCCCGACACAGTACCAGCGGAGGTCCAGCCAATAGTCAGACAAACCAGTGAGAGAGCCTCCAGGTGACTCAAGCACTCACCTTGGGGCTGACACCACGTGGAGCAAAGAAGACCTGTCACCACCAAGTCCTGCTCAGATTGCAGCTTTGTGAGCCAAATAAGCCACTGCGGTACGGGGTGCTTCGTTACACAATGACAGACAATCAAAAGAAGGGGCAAGGTCCCCGCTGACACTGGACGTTTCTTGACACAGAATAAATCTGGCCTGAAGAGAAATGGGACCTGCCTCTCTGTCTTTTCTGGATTTTCATAATTTGGGTTGATTCTTTATTAACTTTAGCTTCTTTTCCTCTTGGTCCCAGATGAAGCTGTCCATGGGATATATCTCAACTGAAATTGTGTATGTATGTGCGCACTACAGGGTGCTTTGTACAACTCTGAATTGTGGCTGCTATTTACTAATCAGAAGGTTTTACTTACACACACACACAAATTAAAAATCTTTCTTCTCTTGGGACTTCCCTGGTGGTGCAGGGGTTAAGAATCTGCCTGCCAATGCAGGGGACACAGGTTCGAGCCGTGGTCCGGGAAGATCCCACGTGCCGCGGAGCAGCTAAGCCCGTGCGCCACAACTACTGAGCCTGCATGCTACAACTACTGAAGCCCGCGCGCCTAGAGCCCGTGTTCCGCAACAGGAGAAGCCACCGCAATAAGAAGCCTGCGCACCTCAAGGAAGAGCAGCCCCCGCTCACCGCAACTAGAGAAAGTCCACGCGCAGCAATGAGGACCGCAGCCAAGAATAAATAAGTTAAATAAATACATTTTTAAAAAAAGTTTCTTCTCTCAGAAAAACAAAAACAAACGGAAGATCTGGCAAGACTCGATGTGCATTTCTACATAACAGTAATTCACATGCAAAAACTCGGGTTTCTTCTCTCCCCTCTACTCTGCTGCATTACAGTCCTGCCTGTTCCACTCAAGACTTGCCACTCTTTTACATTTGCTGCTTGACCTCGACATGAATTTGGGTTTATGACATCTGTTTCAACGACAATTCTCTGCCTGGCTGGTTAGGATTTATTCTTATATAATTATCCAGGAGTTAATATTCTACTGAAAAGAAGAGTTTAAGGTCATCAGTTTAATAATAAACTGAGTTTAATAATCATCATTATTAAAAGTCATAATAAAAGAATAAAAAATATGTAAAGGTCAAGTTTTTTTTAATTAAATAAGAAAGGATGAAATAAAATATATGGAAAATAGCCACAAGGGGAGGTGACTAGGATGTCAACTTAGGTTGTTATCATACACTCGGATGCCATCCTACATTGTGCCCCAGAAGCCAAATTTGTTCTTTTTTTTTTTTTTTTTTGCGGTACGCGGGCCTCTCACTGCTGTGGCCTCTCCCGTTGCAGAGCACAGGCTCCGGACGCGCAGGCTCAGCGGCCATGGCTCACGGGCCCAGCCGCTCTGCGGCATGCGGGATCTTCCCGGACCGGGGCACGAACCCCTGTCCCCTGCATCGGCAGGCGGACTCTCAACCACTGCGCCACCAGGGAAGCCCCAAAATTTGTTCTTATTGGGAGTAAAATTACACAAAATTCAGTCTACTAGTGGAATCACATACACAATGTTTAACAACCCTATTTACCTTTTTGGTACAGTTGCTGAGGATACCCTTATCACACCATTGCATGAAGAATCTCAAATCAATAGTTTCTAGGGGGAAGATACAATTTCAAGAGTTGGGAAATGGAATCACCCACCCTGGATGATCCAGCTGGAACTGATACATTTCTTTTTATTTTTAGTGTCTGGGGTCTTTCATTTTATTAAAGAAGTTTTTAATAAATTTTCTTTCTCAACTGATAAGCATAATTTTTATTGTATATTATATGTCCTAAAATGAATGGGATGCTTAAAAACATGGAATAGTAAAGGATGTCAGTCAACTAAGAAAATGGTGATCCTTTATACATGAAAATAAAGATTTCATTTCCTTAGGAATAAAAACAGAGGGGAAAGTCCTACTTCGTGCTCATTAAATATATTGGGAAAGGATCCATTTCCAAGACTTATTTCATAGTGATATGTGTTCAGTAATCACTTTAAGAAAAGTTCTATGTTTCAAAACCCATCTAAAGTGCACTTAATTAATTCTTATGTGATCTTTATGAAGAACCACCAGCAGTGTGAAAATACTGTAGTTTAACAAACCCTGTGTTTGTGGTGTGCCCATTATGGCATGTTGAAACAGAATTCTACTCTTAGTCTTTCATTTGATATCAAATTGGATGGGCTTTCTAGAACTGCTACTCTTCTGGGGAAATCAATATCGACTTATCTTTTAGAGTATACATGCTCTGTTTTATGATACCACTATAGTAAGACTTGCGCCCTTCAACAAAACTTGCAAGGATAGTTAAGGGGCATTTGACTCTCCCCACCCTAAAAAAACAAACAGACAAACGAACAAAAAGATGTGGCTCAACAGGTGTTTAAATAAGGTATTGTCTACTTCATATCAGAAGAGAGCTAAGTTATTCAGCTAGTGAGGCCAGTGTTTGGGGTCAAATTCTTGGTTTACAAATTTAATGTCTGAGATGCTCCAGAAGGAGAAAATTTATACATCAATGACTTCAACAAAGTGTAATCCTCATATAACTTTACTTTCTTGGAGTTGTCCTTATTTTGGGGAAGAAAGGACTAATTTATGAAAATATAGACAACAAGATGGTTTTAAAGTTTTTATTGCTGTCATTTTTTTAAATTTCTAGCCGGAGTTAAAAGGCCAATGCCAAAATTAGCGTTAAAAATCAATTGCAGAATGTTGTGGAAATCAAACTTAGAAGTCAGAAATAAAATTATTGAGAAATGCTCTTTGAAATCCATCGTGCACATCGATTTTAACATCATCAAAGCCTTAACACAATGCCAGAGCAACTAGTTTTCATCTGCATCAAGAGACTTTCGGCAATGGTCAGCATTTTTGGATGAACTTTGATAAGCAACACTATATTTACCACGATGTTATGTCGTCGTGGAGAAGTGTCCAAATGTCGGTCAAGATCGAACAAAGATGTCCAGAAAACCTACCTACCTAATCATTCTGGTCATCTCATAATTTAAAAAAAATTTTTTTCCTATTCATAAAAACATCTGTGAACAGGCAACGACTCTACTCGGGCTCCTTCAAAGCAAAACTGTAGCTGTCGAATTGATTTTGTTTGCTATTAAAGTAAGTGAAAAGTTTTGCCACTTAATAGGGGGTTTTGCCTGGGTACTCCAGGTTTTGTAGGTTTTGCGGCTTCCTAAACGTCTCTCAGAATAGCAAGCTCCTAGCGATTCTTGGGGACCTTTCATTCATCTCTCGGGTAAGGTGGCTGACCCAGCCCGCGAGCCAGGAGGCTTCAGAATAGCCGAGATGTGGGAAGTTCTGAGATCCCCGACCCTCGATAGCAAGACGGCAAATGCTACAGCTCTCTGGTCCCTTCAACCCTGAGAGCTGTCTCGTTAGGCCCCCAAAGCCGGGGTCCCTCTCCTTTCCTGTGAGGGATGAAGGGGGGGTGCGTGGCAGGTGTGTACCTGGGGGATGTATTAAATGGGGCGCTGGGGACAGGAAAGTGCTCAGAGACGAAAAGCTGCCTGGGGTCACCGTGCTCAGCGTGAAACCTGGGCGCCGGAGGCTACAGAAGCGGACGGAGAAGGCAAACGGGTGCCGGGCAGGGGCGGCGGGGCGGCGGGGCGCGACGGCTTCCAGTCTCGGCCGGAGGGAAAGCCGGGTGGTCCGGGGTCGGGACCGGCCGGGGCGCGGCGGGGCGGCTCCGAGAGGGGACGCGCTTACCTGGAGGTAGGGCCGCCCGCGGAGCACGCCGCCCACGACGATGTCGGCCGCGGCCATGGTCCCGGTGGGCGAGAAGCCGAAGCCCACGTAGCCGGCGGTGCGCACCTCGAGGCGGAAGGCTAGCCGGCCGCCCCGCGGGCCCCAGCTCAGCCAGTACTTGCCCTCCGAGTCGAGGAGGGTGCGGTGCGGCAAGGGGCGGCCCGAGCCCCCCGCCGCCGCGCCGGGCAGCAGGCCGCACAGCAGGAGCAGCGGCCAGCGGCACATCCTCGGGCGCGTCCCGCCTGGCGGCACCTGGGCTCCAGCCGCCTGGAACGCGGTGGGCGCACGCGGAGCGGCGGCCGAGAGCCGGCGGCTGGGCACCGCCCCCCGTCCCGCCCGCCGGGAGGGGCCGGACCGTCCCGCTCTCCCTCCCAGGCCCGGGCGGCCCGCCAGCCCGTCGGCCCGGGTCCCGCCGATTCCAGCGGCGTCCCGCCCTTGCCGCCCATCCATCTGCCACCCCGCGCCCCAGCTTTGGTCCCCGAGGTGGGATTCAGTGGGGAGCGGAGCGACGGACGTCCTGGAAGGAGAAAGGAGGAGGTGGAAGCCGAGGCAAGGGGGTCGGGGGCAGAGGGAAAAGGAGCGGGGAGGGTGAGCACGTCTTGGGGACCAGGGGGTGGGGATCCCAGGGGAAAGAATAAGGAATTGCCGAGAGAGGGTAAATTTAGCTTAACCGAGGAGGGGAGGACCCGAGTAATCAAAGGGATAATACTGGGTTTGCTGGAGGGCAAGTAAGAGGAAGTCCCGTCCAGGGTTAACCGCTTAATATTTCGGTATTCGCTGCTGTCGATTTTCCGAAACCATTGTACACAGCGATGCCTCTACCCCGCCGGGAACACGGTTCACCTCGTCCAGCGCATCTCTCTCACCCTTTCATCGAGTCTGGGGAGATCTGGTTCCTGACGGCAGGAGTCAGCACCTTCAGGCTTGCCTCCTTCTGCCTGGTTTTTGTTTGATTTGGTTTGGTCTTGAGGGGACAAAATTCTGCCAAACCACTCTGCCATCAGCAAATAGGTCAGGGTTGAAGCATCATTTGGGAGTTAGATTTTAATTTGATATCCTCGTTTCCTGCTCTTTCAAGTTCTGGCCATAGTCATGTTTATCAAAAAGTGTTTTTGTCTCTACCTTTGACCACATCACTCCTGTCTTCAGAATGCTAATTACTCCGTGTGGCAACTGCAAATTACCTTCTTTATTTATTCATTTATTTATATTCTGTCATGTTTCAAAAAAGTTCTAAGGTGGCTTATAAAATACAAATAATACAAAATTTAAAAATAAGATATCAGATTTAAAAAATATGGGTAAGAAGAATACTACAAATATGTACTATTTACTTTGGATTCGGAGGCTCCACACAAGCTGCTTATATTAATTCTCTCTCTTTGAGTCATGTTTCAGTCTGTTTTTTCCTGCTCCTATTTTCTCTTGCCATTCCTTTCCCCATAACTTTTCCAGAGTTGCCACCATGCATCAAAACTGTGCTCTCCCAAAGATTCGGGCATATCTGACTAATTCTGGAAAGCAACCTTCCACCAGATCTGTTTACCAGGGAGTTCAGGGAGTTGCTTGAGAAGGGACTCATCCCAAGCAGAGAGGGGACTGAAGTCTACAGGTTTAGTCAACGACAACAGACCACCATCAGAGTAGAGCAATGTTGAAACCTTGGGATAAGACAAGAAATAAAAGAGCCTGTGAAGCCTTTAAAGAACTGAGGCATTGAGAGTATGAACTACCAGCTGCCACAGGGCTCCCTGGGCAGACATCAACTTCAGCAAACTAAGAATCGCATCCTTAGAACTGCATTTATACAAGCACAGGGGCATGGCTACTGCTGTTGCTCTGGCCAGGAAGAGAAAGGGAATGTGGAGAGAGAGGAACAAAATGGTGGACACGGAGGCCAAGAAGAGTGGGTCTTGGTACCATGTGAGGCACAGGCATTTCAGGGGAGTTATATTACTGCAGCGTGTTCAAAGGCAAACTTCCTGTTTTGTGACCCCACTTTTATCCCTAGCATAGAGGAGCCTGGAATACATGGTTACATCTGCTTCCTGGGGTTTGTTATATAAATCCCAAATTCACATCTGGAATCTGACCCCTGTTTACTGTTCTAGCTTTACCTTCCATCACTGCCATGTCACTCACCCACTTCCAACCGGACACATAAAAGCTGCCTCTAGAATCCTCAAAAGAGAGCCCTGCTGTTTCCCATCACTGTGCCTTTTCAGATTGCTCACACTCTGCCACACTTGCCTTTTCTTCCCTCCATTCTTCGAAGTATTTTCTGAACCTTCTTCCCACATGTCCATCAGATTGCATTGACCCCTCCACAGTGGTACCCATGCCCATGGAATGTTCTGTCCAGACCTCATGATGGCACCCCTAACATTTCAGTGTCCGTCCATATGCTTGTTTTCCTCCAGGAGCCTTTTAAGTCAGGAACAGATTCTGGTTCCTTGTTCTAGCACATTGCCTAGAATATGGATGAACATGCAATAGTGCTTAATAAATACTTGTAGGAAGAATAAACAGATGCATTTTCAGATCCTCCCGGAAGCATCCTCTTAACAAAGATGGGCTGTGGAGGGAAAGCTTGGCCCCCAGATATGATTGAATGTTCTGCTCTGCCCTGGTATTGAGGCAAAAATAGAAAAGGAGACCATATATGAATACACAAAAGAGAAAGTCTTAAATGGTCTTTATTCTTTCATAAAGTCAGAATGTTGAGGGTGAAGTTATTGCCCTTTGCTTGTCTGTAACTGACATTGCATCCAAAACACCCTGAGTGCTTAAGAACTATTTTTTTTTGTTTGTTTGGTTTTTTTTTTTTTTTTTGCGGTACGCGGGCCTCTCACTGTTGTGGCCTCCTCCGCCGCGTACGGACGCGCAGGCCCAGTGGCCATGGCCCACGGGCCCAGCCGCTCCGTGGCATATGGGATCCTCCCGGAGTGGGGCACGAACCAGTGTCCCCTGCATCGGCAGGCGGACTCTCAACCACTGCACCACCAGGGAAGCCCCTTAAGAACTATTAAAACTAATTTAATCGTGTTGAGATTAGGTCAACAAACAGAACACCATTAGCATAATTCATCCTCAAGAGACCCATTCTGCCTTGGCTTGAATTACCCCAGTAAATGAAGACAAAAGAGACAATTTTATCTAAGTGTGCTTTATAAGCTGCCTGAGTTCCCTAGATCAATACCATCTCCCCGCTCAGTTGCATAAAGTCACAGTTTCCCAGCTGGGAAATTAATTACTGTACAACTGCTCGTCTTAAATCTGTAAGGAAAGCAGGAAGAAATCACAGGTCCATTAAAAACTCAGGGTACAGAGCCGAGAAGAGAATGAAATCAGTGGCAAGAGCTTTCAAATTTACTTTCTTAACTATTGTTTTTGTAAAAATGATAGTTGCTCCTTATTTAAAGCAAAAGGTCAGGAAATGCAAAAAATATGAATAAGAAAGTAAACTGAAAAAATCACCTGAAATCCCACCATCCAAAAATAACACTTGTATGAATTCCGAGAACATCATTCCAGAACCTAGTGCCATTAAAACCTTGAAGGAAGAGCCTATTGAATAAGAATTTGCAAAGAAACAGGCGAATTACTTTTGTAAAACTCCTCTTGAAATAAACAGGGTGACTCTAAACCTGGTGGTTACAATCACATTTTTTAGGTTTCTTCTCTACACATGTATCTAAAAAAGAAACAAAATACAAAACTAGAGATTCAGTGAGGTCCTTCTTGAGTTCAGAACATTCAACCAAATTACTCATTCTTTAAAAATGAATCATTTTTTCACACTTTTCAATCAGGAATTCTAAACGTGATGTGTATTTTGAATCCTTACCCATTCTGATACACAGCTTGCCATCAGCCAGCGTGTCTGCATCCATGCTGGGCTTCCTTACCTTGGAACCCTGGCTGCTGTGGAAGGTTTATTTATATTTCCACGTTTGTCAATTGCAAGGGCGGAGGAGGATGGAAAAAAAGAAAGCTCAAGAGACCCTAACAAGCCAATGCAAAGTCCTTGGTATGAACAAGGATTATCAGAAATAGGTTATTTCTTACTTAAGTATGGGAGTATAATTTCCCGTCTACTTGTACCTGAGGTGCAACAATAAAACTAAATATTTATAAAGTTCCTGTCTTCTAGGGAGCTCAAAGAAAAATATTTATATAAGTGATCTCAGCAGTTCTCCAGCATTCAAAGAGGGAAGCTGAAGCATTTCTCATTTCATCTGTTAACTAAGCCTCTTGTGTGGATAGGCTTAGTTAGTAGACGAAAGTTGGCCACTGGTTCAAGTTAATACTGTGAGTCAGTGGCAGAAAAAGCCAAAAATAGAACTTTGGTTTCTTTCTTTTTTTTTTTTTTTTTTGACTACATACTTTCCTTAGCTCTCACCTCATATCCACTAAAACAAAAAAAAGTAATTTTTAAAGCTACCAGGTCATCATCATGAAACTTTCAGCTGGGCTGTTATTTTTCACACGAGCCAGATGCCGTGATCCGCTATTAGCCCAATATTATACTCCTTATTTTAATAATGGATGATACCAATGATGATGGTGGCACGGACGAAGAAGTGCATTTATTTTTATTATTAAAAAACTGAAATGGGCTTAACTGAGTTCTTGAGGTTACTTTGAAAATATGTGCTAGTTGGCCTTGAAAATCCCTCCATATGAAGATAACAACAAGCAAACCACTTTCTCTGTGCAAAACCTGCACTTCGGTGTTATCTATAAACCACGCTCTGTAATCAAACTGTTTCAACTAGAAAAAGTAATAAAATTTTCTTAGAGGAAAAAAATAATAACACTGTTTTTTTTTTTTTATCACTAGTGACCATCTGTTAGAATTTCCATTTACAAGTAACTATGATGTGTATCAATACCGTGGTAGGGAAGAAATTGATTTATACCAGCACTCAGCCTATAGCATTGTAAAGCCTTTTTAAAACGTTGTTTGGGCGTTGATGAGAGCAATAGACCCAGGAATTGTGCTCTTTATCAGAGTGATCTTTAGATGAAGAAAAATAACCATGTTCTCTAAATTTAGTTTCTATGGCAGTGAAGCAACTGAAGCTGTCAGTGATTATGGGAGGAGAAGTGAGGGGTGATAAAATGTGCTGAGTTAGTCCTAGGAATATCCTAGGACTTGCCTTGAAAGGAACCTCAAGGACCCTGCAGTCCATACTCTCATCTTGCAGCCAAAGCTAGCAAGTCCTAGAGAGAAGTGAATTGTTATTCAAAGTTACATTTTTTAAAATAGATACAAGCAGGAAAGGTGGTTGCCTGACAAAATTAACAATGTTTGGCTCTTCCCACATCCTGCTCTTAACAGTTACTCTTTTGGATGTCTCATGCCCACCACTGGTATTGGTTTACCAAATTTTAACTTCTGTGAACATGTTGGGAGAAAAAAGTCATTGTGAGTACAGTAATATTCTCCTTAAATATTACCCTTCTGGTTGTACAGTAGATTTGGTATTTTAAATGCTTGTGCTTCTATGGGTTTATGCTTCTATAACCATCAATTTCAAGAAAAGTCTACGTACTTAGTCGAAATGAGCAACCAGCATCAAGTTCAAAAACTGAATATGAATGAGATGATTCAGTACTACTTGATTCCAAAACTCCATATGAGGTTTTTGGAAAAAATTAAAGAAATCTATACTAGAATGAAAAAACATAAAGACTAGAAATATAAAAATGTAATTATTAAAAAACATGTTGGGGGACTTCCCTGGTGGTCCAGTGGTAAAGAATCCACCTTCCAATGCAGGGGACTCGGGTTCCATCCCTGGTAGGGGAACTAAGATCCCAAGCCCCGCACCACAACTACTGAGCTCACGTGCCCTGGAGCCCGCAAGCCACAGCTAAAGAGAAGCCTGGGTGCCACCGCAACGAAAGATCCTGCATGCCTCAATGAGGACCCCGCGTGCTGCAAATAAGACCCAAAGCAGCCTAAAACACAATAAATAAAAAAATAATGAAAGTCATTACAATCACTACTAAGCATAATAAATAATGAAAAGAGGTTCCCTTAAATGCAAAACTGGAATAATTAGCAATTATTTTTCCATGTGGAAACTGGCAAATATAAGACATAGTCTGGGAATGAGTGTTAAACTAGGTTTTGAAGCCCTCTAATCAATTCTTGAATAAAAAAGGAAAAATGTGTGTGTTTATTTCCTATGCTGCAAGATTTTATTTCTTTTCATTTTTAAATCTAAGCTCTAGTCTCAGTTCTTTGGAAATTTCCACATTTAAATATCCAAATTAGAAGTTAAAGAAATTAAAGATTAATTAACTTAGAAATTAAAGATTAATCGACTTAGCCTTACATAAACACAATTTGGTCTTCAAAAGGCAGCTTTTTTTTTCTTTAGGTAATTAAACAAATAAAACAAATAATCAGGTTGACTGTCACTGTTAATTGACTAGATAACTGCTGGTCAATCACCTCACTTACAGCAGAGTTTGCCCAAAAAGAGTTTATCAAAACCCCAGGCCATTACAAAATTAGCCTTAGGAGTAAAACCATTAATAATAATGAGAACACAGGAGCATGACCAGAGGGTAATTTCTAGGGAGCCCTACACTTGAGGTGAATTTCCCTGTATTCACAACCTCTTCATCTCTACTCTTCACCTTCCCATGTGTTTATGGAAGTTAATATTTGGTAAAACTAATGCCAACAGTGAGCTTGAGACACCAAAAGAATAAAGAATAACTGTTAAAATGACGATATGGGGAGAGCCAAGTATTGATAGCCTTAGAAGTAAAATCATAATAATGATAACGATCATCACAATAATACCAATACGTTTATTAAAGTGACGCAGGTGTGTTACATGAACGTCACATTTAATCTTTAGAGTAACTTTATGAAGTCAGTGTTTTTTTTCTCCCTATTTGAAGGAAACTGGGGGAAAAACGTTTTTCAACTTCTATAAAAGCAAAGACAACAGGATCTTCTCTCAACTGTAAAGGAAGAATTTTCTTATAATATTAAATATTTATTAATAACCATAAACTGTTACATGTCTTAGAAACTTCTTTACACCTCTTTGTTTTTCTGGGGAAACCATAAACACAGTCCCCCAAATGCTACAAATTATGCAGTCAAGTTTCCCACACTTGGGGAAATCGCATGGGTCAACACATCCAAAGGGCAATGGATAAACCTCCCCCTGGGAAAACTACCTTCGAGATCATGGTACCTCCCCTGCCAGGTATGTATTTTTTTTACATCTCTTATCAAACAACTCTACTGGTAGTACTTTTATTGAATATAAATAAAATAAACAAAAACCCACAGGAAATCAATTTCCTACAAATATTTGGAGCTTTTCTTGACACAAGTTTCTAAAACTGTATGTGGTTACTGAGTTCCTTGAGGAGTGTCTATATACTAAGATTGGTTCAATGGCAATGGAACATATAAAAATTTAATGTTAAAAAGTCACGGTGAGGGTGAAGAGGGGAAGTGAAATTCTGAATGAAATTGAAGAAAGTAAGTCATCTTTTTAAAATAGTATTTCTCTTTTATACTCTCTCCTCTCTCTCTCTCCACACGTACACTCAGACACAACTTAAAGTCGCTCAGTTAATCTTGTTAGGCAGAATGGTAATTGTCAATCCATTTTTTCCTCCACTTTTCAGATGTTAGGAGAGGAAAACTAAACATGTTGAAAATTTAAACTTCATGTGATATAAAATGAGAGTTGGTGTCTTGTAAGGAATAACTTAGAAAAAAATGAGTAATCTGCTCTCTTCCTCAAGTATATAATCAGTGTTTAGAATTCACAGCAGCAAAAAGTTATAGAGAAAATTGCCATGATCACATTTTGTTTTTCAAATTGTAGGTTAATTCTATGACCCCTAGTGACATTAGGGAGTGAAGGCTTTTAGGTAATTTAGACCATGATACAAACTAACCAGTTAGTGGGTGTAAAATAGTTTGAAAACCTAATTTTAAAAAGAAAATTTATTTTCTTTTTAAAGAAGAACTGACAAATAATGTTTTATTATTGCTACTTATACTGCAGGACTGTTAAGTCAGGGGAAAAAAACCTAAGGGAGTTTTTAAAAAATCATGATTTGGGATATAAACCAGAGAAATCAAAGTGTCATTTCTATACCTCCAATATTGTTAAAAATCTTTTTTGACTAGCATAACCAATGTTTTGATTTGAAAATATTTTTAAAATATACCTTTGTAAGGTAGGTTTATTTGTGTGAAGAATATTTAGGAGGCCTAAATATTCCCGGAAAGGGGTTTAACCTGACCTGTGGGATCAATTTGATCCACCTCCTACAGAGAAGAGGCCAAATATCATCCAGACAGACCATCTCCTGCTCTATTCTTCCTTCCTCTTCCTCTTTTTTTTTTTTAAGTTTTTTTTTTTGATGTGGACCATTTTTAAAGTTTTTATTGAATTTGTCACAATACTGCTTCTGTTTTATGTGTTGGTTTTTTGGCCGTGAGGCATGTGGGATCTTAACTCCCCGACCAGGGATCGAACCCACACCCCCTGCATTGGAAGGCAAAGTCTTAACCACTGGACCACCAGGGAAGTTCCCATTCCTCTTTAAAAATGATGTTTTAATTCAGTCTTGCAGATATTCCTGTAACAATATATTCCCCAAGGAAATAATAAGTACTCCCAAGTAAAGAACATTAATTTTAATTCTTTGATTCACTGTGAACAACAGCAAACACCATGTGATAAAATGCATGTTATCTGAGGGGTGCAAAGTTAGGCAAACTGTTAAACTATACGGTAGCCACTACTTAAAGCATATTTATTGCCAATTCTGAATTACCTTTTATATGAAGGAATTACCTGAAAAGTGTTTGTCTAAGGTGGTGTGAATGCTGTATGTTTCTTTGGTGGCCAAGAATGCAAAAAGATTAGAAAAAGCAACAGACCGAATCCCACTGAGTGAGTCAGAAGAGTGAGAAATGTGTAAAAAAGGACAAGGGGGACAAGGGGCATACCAGAGTCCTGCCAACATCAGTCTCATGGCTTCAGCCCACATGATCGCCACCTCTGTTGGATCACCCATTTTAAGGTAACTCTCCATCAATTAGAGCCATTTCCCCGTCTTGGCTTGTTGGCGGTATTTCACAACAGAGCTTCTAAACCAGGAGAGCCGAAGCTTGGAATGTTCCAACAGAAAACAGAAACTTAACTAGATGATCCAAGACAGCTCTGCCCAGCTAACATGAGCTGGTGCAAAGAGATGATTGTAGGAGTTGAGTTTATTTAAAGACCCGGCCTGAAAAGGAAAGTTAAAGATTAAGACAAAATTTAAGGTATATATGATATATGACATCAGACTTGTGAAGAGTCTTCTATGAAGTTTTGGTTAGAAGAAAGATTTCCATCTATAGGAGAAATTTTAGGTTGGGGAGCACCAGAAAAATCAGAACATTTAAGAATATTGTGATTTAAAAAAAAAAAAAAAAGAACCTAACATGCTGCGGAGCGGCTAGGCCCGTGAGCCATGGCTGCTGAGCCTGCGCATCCGGAGCCTGTGCTCTGCAACGGGAGAGGCCACAACAGTGAGAGGCCCGCGTACCGCAAAAAAAAAAAAAAAAAAAGAATATTGTGATTTTTACGGAAGGAGCATTTTAAAATTAAGAAATGCTACTCAAATATTTAATAGAAAGAAATGTTCACAGCATACATTCTCTAATGGAGAAGTTTGTTTTTTTTTACTCAGCCTTTTGTCAATAGCCACTAGAATTTACAAGTTTCTGGATTTTTACCAATGGTTAAAAATTATCAGAGCAGCTGGTGTTCATGAGAACTTCTAAACAAGCACACATAAAGTTTTCACATGTATTGTGAAACAAAACCTTTCTAAGAAATCATCATGGTTACACAACCCTATGAAAGAATATGTCCTTAGTTTGTTGGGATTAATCCCTTTAAATATATTTTTTTATTTGAAATTTGTGAATTTTTTATTTAGATTGCATTCCAGGATGTTATTTTATTCATTTATTCATTATACTTTTGAGAACCTATTGTGTGCCTATACTTCTAGATGCTGGAGATATTGCTGAAAAAGCCCCATTTAAAAAAAAAAAATCCATTCCCTCATGGAGCTTGCATTTTAGTGATGTAAGTAACTCAGGGAGCATTAGAAGAAGAATCAAATTACAGTTAGTCAGAAACCTGACAAGATTTCCTCTTTTGAGCTGGATACAGCACACATTTTTCTTTAATATAAAACCATTTTTGAAATATTGTCACTTTCTTATTTTGAGCTCCAACAACAGAAAGAACAAAATGAGGGCCTCCATTCTGAATAAATAGTGTTGAAATGTTTTGCTCCATGTGGTAAGAATTATCGGAACATGGAGAGTAACTAAAACAAAGCAAAAATTGGGGGGAAGAGTATTTATATAAGAGAGAACTGCATCAAGATACTCTTAGTGGAGCCAAGACACAAAGTTTAAACCACCGTAAAGAAATAATGCATCCAGGCTCTAAAGAAACAAATGGAGATGTGCCATTCTGAGCAGGACTAGAGCAGAGAGAGGGTGAAATGCCAATGCATTTCATTATGTGATGCTCCAAAGCAGAGCTGTTTCAACTCATCAAATTAATTTATTAGGAAGCAAATTCAGTCAACCAAATGAATGTTTAGGTATGACATTTTGAATCATTAACTGTGTGATGTAAATATTTTTATCTCCTCCTGTCTTATATTTCCTCAAACTGCTTGACACACAATCACTCTTTGGATCCCACTCTTTCAGCTCACTTCTGAAGTCTTATTTCCTCTACGTCCTGACATCACCCTCTAGACTTCTGCCCCTGCAACACACACGCACACACACACGCGCGATTAAAATAATCTCCAATTTCGTCATATATTTCATAACCACATGTTTAAGAATATCTGTATGCTGTGGGAGAGTTGTATTTGCCCAGAAAACATACATCTTTCTAATATCTATCTAATCAATTTATGCAAAAGTTAAAACTCAGTTATTGAATCTACATTTGAAAATACAATTTTTAGGCACAGTAGAAATTGAAATCTTCCTTTTGATACCCATATTCTCCCTAGCCAGTTATTGTGAATCTTCTGAATACTCTGAAAAGTATGATGAAATAATCTCTTTATTCCCCTACAAAGCTTGTCTACTTAGAAAATTGAAACGTTTGATTTAAAGCAGATTCAGATTTGAATGCACTATTTCAGTGTTTTCAAGTACAGGTACACTTGGCTTCACAGCATATAGAAGATTACCTTGGAAGCATTTTCAAATGGCATGTACTCTAAATGTATGGTACTGAATTAAATAAACCCAGCTTGTGATGTAGTGATGAAAGTGACTAATCATTGTCATTTATGATTCTTTTTCACTCTGTCCTTCCTCCTTCTCCACACCTTTTGTCTCCCCCTCTCTCTCTCCCTTCCTTTCTTCCTTCCTTGTTTAATTTCTACAAGCAGAACACACCCGTAGGTAACAAGGTATGGTTTCAGTATTTTAGAAAAAGAAGAGCATAGACTTTGGAGCAGAGGACCACCTGGAGCTAAATCTCAGCCCTGCCACTTGCCAGCTGTGCAACCTTAAGGAAGTTAGTTAACTTCTCTGTGCCTCATTTTTTATCCTTTATAAAATGTGGATAAAATTAAAGTTATCTCATAAGATTGTTAGGATTAAATGAGCTCATACTTATAAATTCCTTAAAGCTTGGCACTAGGAGGTCTTATTTAAGTACATGTTAAATAAAATAAATAAGCCTAAAGACAAAACTGCTCTTCACTTAGAAGTAACTTCTCTAGAAGAAAACTATGGAAAGTTAGTCAAGCCACCCAGTTTTTGTTTACCTCCTCCATCGCACCAACCTTGCCCAACAAATATATTCTATTTCAAGCAACTGAAATTGATTCCTTCTTGTCCATTTAATTCACATTTGTAAATAAAAATTCCAGAAGTTATTGTTTTCACTCCACTGGTCATTAATATAAGGCAGGATTCCTTCTGAAATTAAATGACTTTAGAGCAGCAGAGGGGAAAGAGAGAAAAGTATAGCAAAACTGACTAACAGTGAAATATAGGAGTGCAGAAGAAAACATTTAAAAAAGCCTATAATTAAAAGCATGCAAAGAGTCCTGTTGCCCTTGGCTGACTCCAAAAACACGGTTCCAAGAGAAGTGGTCTGCTCTTAACCATAAATACAGAGGTGAAGAGCTCCAGGGCAAATCACATCAAAGGCAAAGGGAATGAGCTGGTGCGAAGGGGCCCCACCCAACCTCCCAGGACGGGCTGGGTTTAACGTCGTCCAGCAGACTAACCAAACCAGCAGCTTTGACCGTTAAGTGCAAATTTTCACCAACTCTGGCAGATAAGCCTCTAAGCGGAGTTACCGGCAGTTACTCTTGAAGATCAAGGAGCACACTGAAATTAGACCTTGCATTCCCTTGTCTCTTGAGTGGTGACTGCTTGGGACCCTTGAGTTTGACTGGGATGAATAAAGCCCCTCTCAGACTTGCAGACTCCCCCTGAGGCTTTTGACATCACCCCACAAGCACTCGCTTTCTATGAGCTGTGTCATGTTGCCCTCTGACCTGATGGAAAGATCTAGTGCCTGAAAGTGTTCTGAGATAGCTATTCATTTGTAGGAAAGTTAAAATACAAATCTGTGGGCCTAGGAAATCGTTTTGAACCAGTCATTAATTCTGGAAATTTTAAATGTGAGTTTTGGGGGTTATTTTTTTTATTGTTCCTTAATTCCCAATTTACTAAATCACTATTCAAATCTATGCTAAAAAAAAAAAAAGGACAATGTGTAGCAAGAAACAAGCCAGAAGTATTTTTTTTATTTACATTTACCAAGAAAGGGAAAGCAACTTCCTTTGAGGTCAGGAGAAATGTAATTTCTCTGTGTCGTGGAGAAAGCTGGTTCCATAGGTTCTGCTGACAATACAGTGCCTGGCATTCTTGGGATCAATCCCCTTAGCTATAATCAACCACCAGCTTTATTCTGAATGTACCTATTTCAGAGCAGAAAATCCTTCTAATTAATTTAAATTATGAAAACTTTCTGGCACAAAAAGACATAAAGAATAATATAACACATTTAAGTAAAGATGGTTAACTGAACACTTGATTTGCCTGGCCTCTCTCTCTCCTGAAATGCACTAACATGGTTTTTCAAAGCCTTAAACGTACAAAGAAAAAGAGAATGTTAGGGGAGAAAAGAACAGCATACTTTTGGAAACCATAAAGCATATGGATCGATGGTAACCAACTTAGCAAATCCGAGAAAACTAAATCTTAACCTGGCAATAGAGAAAGTCTATTTCTCTATTGAAAGGAGAAAAGTGACTTAAATCCAAGCATCTCCAAACGACCAAGCACAGTGAATTCCATATACCTCTGAAAGTGAAGGTGATGGGCTGGGGAGTACAGTGAAAATAGCAAGATTCTGAAAATTTAGGAAGTAGTTGGATAAAAAAATCCCCTCTCTTCTACTCACCTGCGTCAATGACCCTCATCTGTTCCAGCCCCAAACTGAAGGCTTATCCTCCAGAAAGGGTAACAGAGCAACTTGAATCGGGGAAGGAGGTGAGGGGACCAGGCAGCACTGAGGGCAACAGCCCTGGAAGAGAAGAGGGGGAATACATAAAGTACAGACTGTCAGATTACAGTTTTGTCTCCACTAGCTTCTAGAACCCTGAGAGCTGACTTAAACTCACCAGACAGAAGATCATTCACTGGAGAATCTACTCAGCCTAAGGATGTGGATGTTGATGTTGGGCGCTTCCCAATGAAACTGCCGAGTCAGGTCACCCCACAGTATACATGTCCCACTAGACCCTAGAACTTCCCATTCACTCCCCAACTTTCAGTATGAATGAACTACAAAAGATCACAAGGTATTTGAGGAAATTCTCTACTGTTCTAAAATGAAAGTCAGAGAGGGAGAAAAAAAGAAAACAAATCATCAAAAAAATGCAACTTGAGGAAATGGAAGCTATCCTCAGAAAACAAAATAAAATAAAAATTTGTCTTTAATATCCTCAGAGAGCTAAGAAATAATATAGCATCTGTGAAAACTGGCAAGATGCCATAAGAAACAATCAGATAATAAAAGGAAGCTGAGAGATTAAGAATAAAATACAGTAAATGAAAAGCTCAAAAGAAGGCATAGAGAATAATGTTAAAAAAAAAACCCCAAAACAAAAAACAACAAAAAACACACAAGAAAGCAAAGCAAAAAAAAGAGAGATGAAAATAAGATGCAAAATAACTATTTTTAATAACACCAAATTAGAAAAGAAGCTTCTATCCAAATAACAGAAGTTCCAGAAAAAGAAAGCAGAGTAACTTGACTGGAGAGGAGGGGAGAGGTATCAAATTATCCAAGAAAATCTCCCAGAACTGTAGAAATGGGTCCACTGGGTCCAGGATGAAAATAAAATTATACCAAAGAACATCATCATGAAATCACTAAAACATGGGATGAAAACAATCTGAAAATTGCCTGAGAAGGGAAAAAATTGTGTAAAAAAAGTGAGAATTGGATTGAGTCAAATTTCCCAGTAGCTCACTGGCATGAAGTCATTAGAGCAAAGCCATCAAATTTCTTAAGGAAAATTATTTCCAACCAAAAAATTTATACCCAGCCAAATGACCAATTAAGGATAAGGTGACCAATAGAGAATTTCCAGATTTGCAAAATCTCAAAACCTTATCTCCTATGCATCTTTTCTCAAAAATATTCTGGAGGAAATAAAGCAAGAGCCATGAATCAGGGTCTCAGATATGGGAGAGACAAAGGGAGAGCCCTCCAAGAGTTGGATGGGGAGAGATTCAGAGATGATGACTCTGTCATAGAAAGGAATCAGTCCACATGGGCATGGAACAGAAGACTCCAGGAGAACTTCCAAAACTCTGAAACTGATGGGGTACCTGTTGTGTTGGAGGTTTTGAGAGAAAATTTAGACTTCTGAGAGCTTAAAGGTAGATATGTGCCGCATACATAGAAAACTAAACGAATAACACACATAAAGCAAAAGTTAAGAATTTTAGCTTTTACAGTTAGGTCTGTGATTGATCTGAATTAATTTTTGTGTATGGTGTGAGATTAGGATCTAAATTCTTTTTTAAAATTATTTATTTTTAGTGTTTTGGCTGTGTTGGGTCTTAGTTGCGGCACGCGGGATCGTCTGTGAGGCATGTGGGATCTTTTTTTTATGTTGTTGTGGCGCACGGGCTCCAGAGAGAGTGGGCTCTGTAGTTTGCTGCACGCAGCCTCTCTAGTTGAGGCGCCCGGGCTTAGTAGTTGTGGTGCGTGGGCTTAGTCGCCCTGAGGCATGTGGGATCTTATTTCCCCAACCAGGGATCGAAACTGTGTCCCCTGCACTGGAAGGCAGATTCTTTACCACTGGACCACCAGGGAAGTCCTAAAACTCCTCTTCTTGCATGCAGATAGATATTCAATTGTCCCAGTATTGTTTATTGAAAGGCCTAGCCTTTCTCCCCAAAGAATTGCCTTGGCACCTTTGTTGAAAATCAATTCACCATAAGTGTAAAGGATACTACATTATCTTGATTACTGCAGGCTGATACTACCTTTTGAAATCAAGAATTCTAAATTCTCCAACTTTCTTTTCTTTTTCTAAATTGTTCTAGCTATCCTGGTCTTTTGCATTTCCATATATATTTTAGGATTGGTTCATCAATTTTTGCAAATCTTCTGCTAGGGAGAATTGGGAGAGAATTGCCATCTTAATATTAAGTCTTTCAATCCATAAACATGAAATGTCTTTCCATTTATTTAGATCTTTTGTAAATTTTCTCAGCCAAGTTTTATATTTTTTCTTCTACCTATCTTGCTCTTCTTTCATTAAGTTTATTCCTAAGTATTTAATTCTTTTTAATGAAATTACGAATGAAATTGTGTTCTTAATTTTATTTGCAAATTGTTGGTAGTATATAAAAATAAAATCAATTTTTATGTATTGATGTTGTATCCAACATTGCTGGACATGCTTATTAGTTCTAATGGAATCCTTGGGTTTTCTGAATACAGAGTCATGTCACCTGAATAAATAAAATTTTACTTCTTTCTTTTCAAACTGGATGCCTTTCATTTTCTTGCTAGAACCTCCAATGCAATGTTGAATAGAAGTAATAAGAGTGGATATCCTTGCCCTTGTTCCTGATCACAAGGAAGGAACATTCAGTCTTTCATCATTAAGTACAATGTTAGCTATAGGTTTTTCACAGATGCCCTTTATCAAGTTAAGGAAGTTTCCTTCTATTTCTAATTTGTTGAGATATTTTTTTCATAAATGGTATTAATTTTGCCAAATATTTTTTCTGTAACTATTGAAATGACCATATGGTGTTTTGTCCAGGTTTATGGTTGCTTTTAGGGAGAGGATTTTTTTTTTTTTTTTTTTTGCGGTACGCGTGCCTCTCACTGTTGTGGCCTCTCCCGTTGCGGAGCACAGGCTCCGGACGCACAGGCTCAGCGGCCATGGCATACGGGCCCAGCCGCTCCGCGGCATGTGGGATCTTCGCGGACCGGGGCACGAACCCGTGTCCCCTGCATCGGCAGGCGGACTCTCAACCACTGCGCCACCAGGGAAGCCCTCAGTTTAAAAAACTGTCTATATTCCAACTAGAATATATATTCTACTAAGAGCTAGGAATTTGTTCTGACTAGCTCACTGCTGTGACCCAAAGACAGCAGTTCATGTCCTGGCAAACACTTAATGTCCAAGAAATATTTGTAGAATTCATAACGGAGTAGATGAAATTTTAGCCTGAGTTTCAGTCACATTATCTTGATAAGATCTTCCTCTGTTACACTCTATCTCCCCAAAGCTTTCGTAATTCCCAGTAGTATGAAGCCTCAGTTCTCCATATTTGGAGGTGAAGTGTGCCATGCTCTCCCTCCAGTTCATTTCTATTCTTCTTAACGTCTATAGCACTATTCTAACTCTTTATCATTAAAATTTTTGGCTAGTGAAATTCCCTGAGTTTCCCATTTTTCTAGAAATAGTTTGTTTTGGCCCAAGTTTGATCTCTTATTTACTTCTTAAATCTTATTTTGATAGAAAAAAATCCTCCATATTGGAACTAACACTTTTCAGGTCTCTGAAACCAGAAAAGGGGTATAAATTTCACTTCACCCATTTATTTGGGCTCAGCATCTCCTCCATCACCTCACCTAATTTTTAAACTTAGGCATTGTAAACCCTGTTCCTTATAAAGTTAAATTTGAAAATACAGACTCCTACACCTAGTAACATTAGAAAACTCCAAAAAGAAAACTAAATACAAGGCTTTAAAAGTTTTATTCCTCCTTGCATATTTAGCCAAAATGGTCTTTTAATGTTAAAGTTCCACAAAAAGATTATGTTTATTTGGCTATTCTTCATTAAAATTAAGTTGTGTTTTTTATTTTAAGTATTAAAGTGAAGAATGCTCATTTCCAAAAGCAAGAATGTGACCTAATTAGACTTATTCCTTGCTTTCGTCTTACAGATTTTTGTTGTGCCAGAGAACACCAATTAAAGCATGTCCATTTATTGTATTAAAAAGAATGCAAGGAACAGTTGGTTTTTCACGTAAGCAATATTGCCCTGAGAAATGCTACCAGGAAATATTTACTTGAACAGAGTATGGAGAAGAAGGTTATTTCTATCCCTGGAGCATAGGGATGTTTTAAATATGTCATGAGACTGCTATTTGGCTGACTAAAGTCAGATCTCCACATGACAAATGCACCAAGCCAATTGCACTAGAAAATGTTTGCCGGTTTTAGATTAATTCAGCTGTCAGGGTGGTGGAGAGATACAACAGAGAATCAAAAGTCACTTAGAATCAACAGTATGCCTACCAAAATAGAATAAATGTTTAGTTCTCCAGGGTTTTTTTTCATAATACAGAAAATATAAAAAGAAAATATGAACCCATTGCCCACAGTATATTCTAATGATGAGGATACTATTATTGTTATTGTCACTTTCAGTTGAACAGTTAATATAATTCATAATTACATATAAAATATCCAAAATTCTCCTTTCCTGGAGATAGTCATACGTTGTTTTATTAAAACCAACTCACCTCTTCTGAAATGAGTTTAAACAGTTTTCAGTTCACTAGAGAGATTTTTCAGGTACACACAGGGGCAAATGGCAACAGGTATGTAAACATACATGGAGGGAAGGGGGAGGAAGGGAGAGTAGATCAGCACACCTTTCATTCCTCCGTCTACCTGCTGCCCAGAGATCAAGCTGTCATGCGTGTATCTTTTCAGCACATGGAAGAGCTTTCACTAAGTTGGTACAAAACCTAAGTGCATGTAATTTTCCTGGAGGAAAGTTCCCCAGTGTACCTGTGCCTGCAGATGCCATTCCAGTAGGTTTTCAGGCTACTGTCCTCCAGGAAATATGAACTAAATTAATTTTAGATGAGCTAATGTAAGACTTATACAGAAACTAGAGCAATCAGCAATGTTTTGCGGGCCAGTAGGGTCAACAGCCACTGAGAAGACAGAGACTTCCAGGTCTCACTGGAAGTTGAGGAGGGAAAGTCTGTGTTGATCTTTAGAGAATCCCTAAACTTGAAGGAGGAAGATGAACTTGGGTTGGTTTTCTTTACTTATTCATTTTATATATACTATACATATGTACGTATAGTATATAATGAGAGATAGCAAGGTTATTGAAGGAATGGATTATTGCAGCTGAAAAGGGAAAAAGGTCATAAGACAAGGCCAGGGATACAATAGGACTGTAAACCCTTTTACTGAGATATCTGAACACTTAGGTCCCTGGGCTCCTGCCTCCACCAATCATAAGCCTGAGGGCATCGCAAGATGTTTTTTTCTTAGGGTATCTTTTTTTTTTTTTTTTTTTTTGCGGTACGCGGGCCTCTCACTGTTGTGGCCTCTTCCATTGCGGAGCACAGGCTCCGGACGCGCAGGCTCAGCGGCCATGGCTCACAGGCCTAGCCGCTCCATGGCATGTGGGATCGTCCCGTGTCCCCTGCATCGGCAGGCGGACTCTCAACCACTGCGCCACCAGGGAAGCCCTCTTAGGGTATCTTTTGACACACAAGAGAAAGGGGTTAATTTCCTGATCCAAGGGGTAGAGTCCCTTACTCCTACTCATATTTGCGTCCAACAAATCTTTCTCCTAGCTCTGTCTCCCCTTTTAAACTGGGAGTCCTAGAACATGAGTGCCCGTTGAAAACCCTTCTTCGCTAATTATACTCACTCAGCTGCTCTCTTCAACCTGAAAATGATAAATATGTATCAACTGACTACATACTGGTCACTCAATAAATGTTTTGGGGATGAAGAGTAAAGGGTGAAGGATAAAAACACAAACATGAAACTCAATCCCTAACTGAACAAACTCATTCTGTTTGGAATTTTTAAAATTCCAAATGTTTTTGACTGGTAAAACATCTATATCCATAATGTATGCTGTTGTGTACAGGATTTAATACCATATTCTGTATCAGAAAGCCAACAGATAACTGGGTAAACTTTTTTTTGTGTTTCTTTCTTTTTTTTTGTATGTTCTGGATACAAATTCACAATCATTAGTTTCTCTATTCATAACTTGTTTTCCAATTATGAACCTACCAACTCTTTCACCTGTTAGCTTTTAAATTTATTTATTGATTGATTGATTTTTGGCTGTGTTGGGTCTTCGTTGCTGTGCGAGGGCTTTCTCCAGTTGCGGCGAGCGGGGTCCACTCTTAATCGCGGTGCGCGGGCCTCTCACTATCGCGGCCTCTCTTGTTGTGGAGCACAGGCTCCAGACGCGCAGGGTCAGTAATTGTGGCTCACAGGCCTAGTTGCTCTGCGGCATGTGGGATCTTCCCAGACCAGGGCACGAACCCGTGTCCCCTGCATTGGCAGGCAGATTCTTAACCTCTGCGCCACCAGGGAAGCCCTGTTAGCTTTTAAATCATTTGTAACTGGGGAAATGTCTTGAACTCAAGTATAATATAAAAGAATTATAATCAGTGCCTGTTCTGGGCATATGGCTTCATTTAGAGTGTTTACAGTTATTAAACTTTATGAAAAATATAACTGAAGTAATATGAACATAGAATAAAGTTTATATGAGTGTTTGTAAATCTCTTTAAATGTATTAAAAACAACCTATAGTGATTTTCTCAAATGTAAACAACGTTGTTTTTCAAATGTCAAAAGTTGCTCTTACAATCATGTTCTTTCTTCAAATGGAGCCAAATGGTGTAGTAATCAACACTGTACAATATTATTTTAAACAAAATCTAAGGCTGCAAACAAAAAATATCTTATTATTTCTATTCTTCTTTAAAGGTTAAATGTCTCAACTCTGTCATTTATTGGTTTAAAGTACGCGTTTCAATATTTAGATATATTATTTCTTGGACTAGTTAACTGATTTTTTTTCCTGTGAAATCTCTTCTTTACACATCATCAACTGAATCAAATTAGATATCAAATAATGTGGCCTACAAAATTAAAAAAACGATATAATTCTGAGGGTGTTTTTACTAGGAATAAATAAGCACATCATTTAATGTTTGGGGTTCTGCTTTAGAGAAAAAGCATGTTATTACATGTGAAACTAAAATATGTATTAATTCTGTGTCAAGCTTATTCCATTTATCCTATATAAACTTGCTTTTTAAACATACATATATTTAAGAAAATAATACCAACAAATATCCCCAAAATTATAAACCACTTAAAACAAGTTTTCTAATCTACCAATGCTAAGATTTAAATGAATCTCTGTAAGCATGGCCAAACGTTCCCACAGGCACATACTTCTACAGGAGCCAAAAAGCATAGCTCAAAGGGATTTAAAAAGAAGGCGGGCATGATGGCACATAGGCTGTTGAACTGATGTCATCAGGCAGGTCTTAGGACTGAAAGATGAGTCATTCTACTCACTGAAGCTTTCCACTGAAACAATCACCTGTTTTCCTGAAAGATCCTTTACTGAACTTAAGAGGAAGCAATCCCTTTCTCTGCTGGGGAAAGCATGGTCCACAGAAGAAATTCCTGTTTTGAAGTTTTGGAGCCAAGAAAACCAGAGAAAAGCTGGAGCAGTCAGCAGGTGTAAACAGGGGACAACACAAAGCAATAAGCAATTGAATTCCGAATAGGATCCAGAGCAAGAGGAATATGCAACCACTATATTAGCATCTTCCTCAGGAATCATTGAAACAACTGAAGAAAATGCTAGATTCCCCAAACGACCTAGGATGGGGACTCAAACTATTTTATTTAGAAAACATTCTGGAAAGGTATAAACCAAACTGTTAAACACTTTTTATTGGGAAGGGGGATATTGTTTTTTACCTTCTATATTGTTACATCGTTTAAAAATAAGCATGAATTATCTTTATAAACATGAAAATCAGTAAAGATATTTTCATGATCATTTTTATGTATTGGTTTAAAATCATAACATAGTGAAAATTTAGCTGCTGGTGTTTTTTATTTTTAACTATTTATTTGGTTGTGCCGGGTCTTAGTTGCAGCAGGCGGGTTCCGTAGATGCAGCTCATCAGCTCCTTAGTTGCAGCAAGCATGTGGGATCTAGTTCCCTGAACGGGGATCAAACCCGGGCCGCCTGCATTGGGAGTGCGGAGTCTTATCCACTGCGCCACCAGGGAAGTCCTGATGGTATAGTTTAGAAGGTATAAACTTTGTCATTCTGACTCTCTCTGCTGGCTGGCCAACAGGACCAAGGAAGCAACCTTCATCCCTGCCACATATTCTAGGAGACTCTGGTGGGGAGCAGAACAACAGCATCTCTTCATTAGAGACTGTCAGTTGCAGAGGAAGGACCATATTGCTGGTCATTTCTTGGTCTGGAGGGAATCAGGTGACTCTTGGTAAAGACGGTTCTTCCTGGAGAATTCTTAGTGTGAAGGCACTCAGAATATGTCACCCAATGTTCTCCTGAGGCCCATCAATGGTATCTCACGCATGGTTGTTTTTAACCTTACATTTGATAAATGGATTAAGAGCCTCAGTTTACCAAGCGACAAAGCCTCAGGTCTTCCCTTCTTTCGTCTGTCTGGGATTTTCCAGGAAACAGAAGGAGTGTGTTATGTGCAGTCAGAGCTAGCTCATTGGTCACTTAATACCAGTAAATGCTTTGCCTTCAGGAAAGGCATCTGCCCCACAGCCACGTTAGGAGACACACGGGGTGATACTGACTCCAGTGTGATCTTCTCGGGGCCCACTTTCCCCTGCAGATGCCAGAGCTCTTCTTTCCTGCCTCTTGGTCCATGGAGTTTCAGTGGTGCTGGCTGCCTCAGCTAAGGGATGCCCACAGCTGTGTGAATCAGAACCTGGCTTCTGCTAACCTGGGACAGATTTCATGCTCCCATTTCTGCCATCTCCTGCCTGAGATCTTCGCTCCCTGCAATATGCCTCCTGATACCCAGTGTTGACCACTTTCTCTCTGCCATTTGGAAAGCACTGTCCTCTCCCTGTGTCCAGCTCTTTCAAAGAGAAGAAGTTCTCACAGTCGAGAAATAGCCCCGGTGGCAATTTATACTGTTCTTCTCTTTTGTCCCTATGGCAGCCTCACGTTGTAAAATACACCAGTCAAGCACTGTTACTGAGTCTAACTGCCACACCGTTTACTACTAGATATTTTCCCCCAAAGGCTCCTCTTGTGCTTTCCTGCCATCTGTCTCCACTTCTACACTCACCATCCCCCTCACCGTACTCCGTCTGTCCATTGGCATATCTCCACTCGACTAAACCCAAACTCTGAACTAATTTTAAGGTCTTTGGTAGAGGTGTTATGTAAATGAAAGCATGTGGCTAATTGCCTTCTAACATTCTGTGACAGAGGAGCTTTGAGGATCTGTTTGGCGATGTACAAACACACCCTCCAGAAAGATGTCAACTGTGGTCAGAGGTAGATTTACCATGTTGTTAATGAATCTTAATCTTTAGGGCCTCTCACTGTACCCGTTTTAAGGCTTGCTCTGTTCTCTGGATGACTAGAGGAGTGGCCCTAGCCATGAGCAGGAAGCAGGAAGTACTGCCCAGCCTGGTGGTCACCCTCTACAACCTGATGGTGGTACTGGGACCGCACTGATACTAGCGGCTACCAGGAATATTACTGTATCATCCTGGGACTCCAGATATAACCTCAGGCCTCCAGACCCTATCTTTGAGCCCAACGAGATGTCTCCCTGCTTATGGGCAACTATGACCGAGAATTCAGGAATATTTTCTGTCCATCATTTCAGGTACTGCCCACTGGGAAGAGGGAGCAGCAAAGACCTAATAAAAGTGAACCATCTGCTGTGGCAGGGGTTATCAGGGTCCATATCCAGTGATATTGGAGTTTTCTTATAATTTTCTTGACCAATGCCTGAGAAAGAAACTCAGATGAGGCATTACCGGTAACGAATGAAGAAACTGCAAGAAAGCTTTCTGATCACTCAATTTCCATCAGTCATGATAGAGGAAAGAATGAACTATATTTCTAGTCTTTCTAGAAAAAGTATTACAAAAAATGTTCCTATGAAGAGATAAAAGTGTATGCAGCCTGAAAATGCAGGAAAAAAGTTATAAAAGTGTTAGGCAGACTATTGTCATCATAAATCATCAACATCACTTATTGTGTTGTGCTATTTTTCTTTTTAAAATATAGTAATTTTTTGTGATTTATTTTCTCATTCTAAATACTCACAATTCACAGTTTACTTTTGTATTCATAATTTTGTGTTCTCGTTCTTAAAGAAGGCCTATCCACCTGGCACTAGTCTGTTCAACACAAGCTGTCGTCTGGTTCCCATTCAGGCTGTGACTTAGCAAGGGCTGACCCTGCAGGGACAGATGCAGAAGACAGAAGTGTTTTTAATTTTGACGAGGTTTAAATTAATTAAGTCAATTGACCACAAATGTAATAATTTATATCAGGACTCTCAAGTCTCTTCCACTGATCTATATGTCCATTCTTGAGCCAATATCACATTGTCTTGATTACTGTGCCTTTGTAGTAAGCTTAGAAATCAGGTAGAAGTCCACCAATGTTATTTTTCTTTTTCAAAATGTTTTGGCTACTCCATGACTTTTGCATTTTCATATAAATTTTAGGATCAGCCTGTCAATTTCTATAAAAATTCCAGTTGGTATTTTGACTGAGATTGTATTGAGTTTATTGATACATTTGGAGATAACTGCCATCTTGCAATATTGAGCTTTCAACCAATCAACACAAACTATATCTCCATTTATTTAGATATCTTTAATTTCTCTCAGCAATATTTTATAGTTTTCAGTGTACAAGTCTTGTATATCGTTTGTTAAATTAATCCCTAAGCATTTTACTCTTTTTGATGCTAATGTGAAATTATTTTCTTAATTTGTAGAATGTTCACTGGTAGTATATAGAAATACAATTGATTTTGTACATTGACCTTGTCTCCTCCAACTTTGCAAAGCTCACTTAGTAGTTCTAGTAGCTTCTTTTTAGATTCCATTTAACTTGCTACATAAACGGTCACATCATCTGAAAGTAATGAGTTTCACTGCTTCATTTCCCATCCAGATGCCTTTAAAAAAATTTTTTTTTTCCTGATTGCAATGGCTATAAACACCAGTACAATATTAAATAGAAGTGAGGAGTAGAGGCATCTTTGTCTTGTTCTCAATCTCAGGGGCAAAGCATTTAATCTTTTACCATTTTAGATGGTGTTAGCTTTTTTTGAAGATGTCTTTAGCAGGTTGAAGAAGTTTCTTTCTCTTCCTAGTTTGTTGAGAGTTTTACCATGAATGAATATTGAATTTTGTCAAATGTATTTTCTGAATCTACTAAGATGATCATGTCGGTTTTTTGCTTTATTCAATTAATATGGTACGTAACATTAATTGTTTTTAGACGTAAACCAACCTTGCCTTCCAGTGTTATATTTTTAATACCAAGAATGTCTTTCTCAAGGACCTGGGAGCCATCCCATTAAAACATAATCATCTAGAAAGATTGCACCTTTATCTCCTAGTCTCTGTGAAAAGGTAGGGAACTAACCTCAATAAGCACCAATTAGCAAACAGAGATGGCCTAATGGCATTGACTAACCTCCCCAATAATGCCCAACAGTACTTTTCACCACCTCACTTCAGTGCTTAAAAGTTCTCTTACCTTTTGTTTCAGTGGAGGTAAGTTCAATCTCTTTCTCCTATTACAATAGTATTTAATAAAGTCTCCCTTGCCTGTTTAATCTGCTCAGTGCAGTTTTCTTACATTATGATAGCCTTCATAAGGAGAAAGGAGCATGGGTTCTCCCTTTGGTGGTTTCAGCTGTGGAACTGAAGTCACTATCCACTGAAGAGAGTCTTAATAAAAGGCAACTATCTCTTTGCTGGTTAAAAGGTAACTATCTCTTTGCTGGTTAAAAGGTAGAGACCTACAGAATGGGTGATAGAATGTTGATGTAAACTAAGAAGTACTGTGATTCAATTATAGTGTTCTCATTCTTTTTGAGAGTCTCTAGTTGCATATTATAATTTAAATGAAAACAACTACTTAGCTTTATCCCCTTAAAATATGCTACTGATAGAAAGGCCATTTTCCCCTCTCCCTGTTAACGGCTTTCCCAACAGTACCCCCCCCCCCCATAGTTTTAAAGGAATTACAAGAGCAAAGAAGCTAAGAGTCTGAGATAACTTGGTATAATTGATGACCCAAAGGAAAACACCACATATTAAACAGTGATTTAAATGCTATTCAACCGGTAAAATTGTGCCACTGTAGTATGTGCTTGCCTGTGTGTATCTCTGTTTCTCCTCAATAATTATGCTTCAATAAAAAAGAAGAGTCTTCCAAATAGTACTGTCATTATATAAAAAACAACCACATCATTAAATTTAGATAATTTGGAAATAGTCATAAGCAGAGAAATAAAAGTTAAATTAAAAGTATTGAAGGATAACGTAACTGAGGTTTTTTGGTTTCCTCAGTGAGGGCAATATTTATTCTTGCTCTAAGATCTTGATATGACAAATGTTTTCCAGTGAATTATTCACCCAACAAAAAGCAGTCAATTTCTCTTTGCTCTGTTCCATAGAGCTTGAGGGGGTTTTTAGATGGAAAAAAAAAAGAATACAAATGTCATATTGAAATCATTAGGTGGGAGACTTTGGTCTTTTTGTTTTCTCTTAATACAATGATTTTTTTTAAAGGTTAAATCATACTACTTTACAAATCATAAATAGCTTTGAGGATTAGAAAAAAGTAGACCTTTAAGCAGTCTTCTTTGTTTAGTCAAAAATGACTGGCTAACCTCACCCTAGTTCTCTGAGGCACAGTACTACCAAGTCTTAGAAAAGCAAATCAGCAAAAGGCCTGACCCATGAATCTCGGTGATCCTTACATACCTAAGTGTCTCCTCCAACCATGTTTAATCTCAACCAAACATTGCATAGTACCAAAATAAGACCTACTTTGTTTTTCTAAAACCCATTACTTTGTCAGTGTGTAATATATTTGGGATTAAAGGTTTTTCCTTATTAGAACTATTCAGGAAAAAAGTCTAGACTACCCCCAAATCAAAGGATACTGCTGGCTGTGAGTGATCAAATCCCTCTCTGAAATAATATTCTTCCCCTCCGTCTGTATTTTGAAAATTACAGAAAAATTAATAATGTAAAATGCAATTGATGCTGAATTATTACCCAACAGACTAAGTTAAGTGCTTAAGATACCAACAAAGCAGATGAACCAGAAATTACTAAGAAATTTTAACTGTGATGAATTTATGCAGCATTTCAAAATAAGAAAATCTAGAAAAAGTCATTTTAATTTCAGTATTTAGGTGTTTTATGACCTTCTGAAAAAATAAATTTTCTTTTGAATTACATATGGGGTTGTCATCACAATCTTTTTAGTATTTGGAGCTTCTAAAATTCTCAATCCAGCCCTGGATACAAAAACTCTAAACACAGAGGGTTAAGGCATCAAAGATGAAAGCTAGTACACTCACAACTATTTATATTGCAAAAGCTTTGCTCTTCTGCAAGAACATGCAGTTGCCCAAACACTAACCTCTCTTTACAAGGTTATGCTTATTAGGTAGGATTTGAAGCTCAATAGCAACACTGTTCATCCATGGTTCAATTCAGATTGTAATTTCTTTTTAAACTACCTGACCCTTATAATCATATGGTGAGTAGGTCTGATCATTCATCTTCCTGAGGCCAAGTACTTGGTCTGAACACAGAGTCACTTGTGTTTCTGAAGCCTCTCAGCATCACGATGATTGGGGTAGAAACTGTTGATTGAGAAAAGTTTGAAAGAAACCTTTCATACAATGTTTTCATTGTCTTGTTCTTTTTCTGGAATTAAAATTCCTGACTAGAAAAGCAAAAGTCTTCCTAGATACAAGGATGAGGTTTTAAGAGATGTTTCTAATTATTGTGGAAGCTATAAACAATTTCATTGTCCCCAATGTCAGAATGTGCTAAATAAGATTTTGCTTTTCCTAGGCCCAGTATTTATTAAGCACTCAGCAAATTCTTATTGAATAAATGAACGACTCTACCCAACTTCACATCCTTGTCTTGAAGCTGTATCATCCCTCATAGTATTAAAATGTTGCACTAGTGTCCAGCTTCATATCCAGTGCACCACAACCCACGTGATATCCAGATTGGATTATAGTTTGAAGGAGAGGAATCCTTGAGCTGATTGTTTAGACTGGGTTTCTGCCCTTCCCTGAACCAATCACTAAGGCAAAAGGAATGGGATGGGCTGATTTATCTACAGTAATGCCCACCATCTCTGGAGCTAGGTTGGAGTCAATTCCACCCAAAGCATGTGGCTGCTACCCAAGAGAGGAGGAGAAAAAATATTCCAAAGGAAAGTCTGAGACCATTAAGAATTGGCAAGAGTTGCATGGCTTCTGGGTAGGCAACTAACACGTACTGACAACGTAATTTCTATTTTCAATATGACTCAATGAAAAACTGATGAATATTACATATGTTAGAAATCATCTTTCTCCAGACCTTCCTTCTAGTTATTTTTCTCTAAATTCATCCTTATTCTTTAAATGAAAGTTTATTGGTCACAAATTCTCCTTTTAAAAAAACAAAACTAAATATGTCTTTATTTTGCCTTTGTTCTTGAAAGATAATTTCACTGGGCGCTCATTCTAGATTGACAGTTATTGTCACTTAGCACCTTGAAGATGTTATTCGACTGTCTTTTGGCTTCAATTTTTGGCACTGAAAATTCAACTGTCAAAATCTGGCCTTCCTCTGCATGTGGATATTTAGTTATTCTGGCTGCTTTTAAGATCTCTTTGTCTTTGTTGTTCTTCAGTTTCCTTTTACTCATCTTGCTTGATATACATATTATTTCTTGTATATGTGGATTCATGTTTCTGATTAGTTCTGGAAATTTTTCAGCAATCATCTATCTCTTCCATTTTTTTCTATTCTCCATCTTTGGGACTCTGATTAGACACATATTAGACACATATCTTCTCATTCAACCCTTCAGGTCTCATCACCTGTCATTCATATTTTCTATCTCCTTATCTGTCCTTACTACAGCATGTCTTATTTTCTCAGTTAATTAACTACTCATGAAAGCTGTTCATGATTAGGTCTTCAGCTATGCAAGTTACTAAAAGCTTGTATCTTACTCCTGGGCTAAATCTCTAGTTTCTAGAGATGTAAACTTGGTTTCTTTGATCCTGGTTTGACTTTAGCATTTCAGATGTACCATTTAACAGTTGATATGAAACTTCCAGAAGGCACTCACTAGCAACTGAAACTAGCATCAGTAAATCTTTGTTGAGGGTAAACAACTGCATTTCTAAGTTTCCACCAATGCTAAGAGATTTTGGAGTTAGTAACTACTGTCTAACGGTACTTACAGTAAACACTTAAAAATTTGTACTTTGGGTTTGCCAAAGTGGGAATTAATGTCCTTTCAAGTTTATTTAAAGACTCAGTTCAGTTCTAGCAGACTCCCTCTAAAACAAGTAAGGGTGTTATGCGTGTAACGACTGCACAGGAAATCTGGTTTTGCCTTCCACCACTTACATTTTAAGCAGGAATGCCATCACTACACAAAACCTACAAGAATCCCACTCTGAGTAATTAAATGACCAACCTCTTAAAAACCTGCCAGAAGCAACAGGGTCTATAAAAATCTATTTAGTGTGTCATTTAGTTCTACTTCTGCTTTTAAAATTAGAATTATTTGGAGAAAAATAAGATTTCCTAATATGCATGATTTTCATGTTAACCAAAGGATTGCGAAAACAAAGGATTAAAATTGACCAATTGAAACAGTATTTAAATTATGAGAAAATGGGTTAATGTGAGCCATTGAGGGTGTTCTTTATTCCATTTTGATACCAGAAGAAAATAATAAAAATTGCCAAGGGATAGAGCAGGGTTAAATTGAAAATGTTTTAAGGGACATTTTACTAGGAGCATGCATAATGCATTGGCTTTGAGTACATTCTGAAGAAACATGGATTCCAAAATTCCCTTAGCTCTTTCCTCTTTCCAGTGCTCTTCCCTCTATTGGGAGTAATACTTTTGCAAAAGTCCTATAAATGTCAGTCCTATCAGGACACCCTAGCTCTGAATCCAGATGCTGCCACCAAAAGATGGAAAGTTGTTTCCTGGAGACAATACATACAGATCAACTTTCAAATTAGTAGCTACTTTTTAGAAAACTATCACTTTTCTAGTAGTCTGTTAACTGAGAAAAGAGAATGAAATTCACGTACTTGGTAATGAGGTAATAGGGTAAACAGGAAGCCAGTCCTTAAGAATGAACAGCCCCCAGGTGTAGGTGGATTCATCCTCATTCAGTTTTTCCTTTACCTCCTTCCTCTCCCACCCACCATTTTCCTCCTAACATCAAGTGTTTTTTACATGCTTAATATCAAAATGTAAGCTCCTTGAGGGCAGGGACCACATTCTTTTGGTTCACTCTAATACCCTCTGTGCCCGGGCATGTGGCAGCCTGGCACAAAATAAATGCCAAATTAAGTACACAAATATTTATTGGGCAACTAGGGAAGGACAGAGGGAGGAAACAGCTAGGTGCTGGGGTCCCAGAGTATATATAATACAGAGACTTTGTTCTGGTTGGGAAAATGGGCTTGTTTACCATTTAAAATCAGTGTTATTTTTTTTCCCCACCAAAGAACCCCTAATGGAAGAGAATTCTGTGAGGCTTTCTGCTTCACCTTGTTTGTGCTCTTTCCATCTATCAGCGTTTCACCATTGTGATGGGCTGTGTGCTGTCACCTCAACATCACTGTCCCCTCCTTCTGTAGTGTCCTTTGCACTGCAGGGGAGCCAGAAACTACATTTTCCAGAACCTCCTTTGCTTTCTGGTTCTAAGTCAGTGTGGCCCAAAGAGAAGCATTTCCAGGGGATGGAGGAGGCAGAGAAGGGAGAGGCCACCCTCCCTTGGAGGCCATCCAGGCAGAAGTGTGCACAGGCCCGCAGACATGGGCATCGCAGCAGCTTCCAAGATCTCTCACAGGTCACCTGCTTTGGTGTTGTCAACAGCCTAGACAGCTGGTGACAGTTCCTTGAGATTCACTGCGTCGGTGCTGCAGGCTGAGGTGACAGGAGCTTCCTGGGTGCTTCCAGATTCTCACAGGCTCCTGGGCCAGCT
Organism: Phocoena phocoena; assembly: GCF_963924675.1. Lineage (NCBI taxonomy): Eukaryota > Metazoa > Chordata > Mammalia > Artiodactyla > Phocoenidae > Phocoena > Phocoena phocoena. The sequence continues at coordinate 30,255,882 of NC_089230.1, read as the reverse complement.
CCCGAGATCCGCCCAGGGCGGTACTGCAGAGGCACCTTCCCTCACCTGCCCTTCTGACGCTCGGTGGAAGCTTCTGACTCCCCACATTGAAACCCTTTATGCTTACATCATCAGGTGGTTGTTTTCCTGACTGAACCCAAATAGAAAGGTTAAAATACTTGAATTTAGCATTAAGAGAAAAACAGGTTTCCTACATGTCTTAACTTAGTGAAAGAGATAATGCTTCACTGAGTCTACTGACTTTGTTAAACACAGATGAAATGAAGAAAGATGAACCTGCAGGTTTACATCAGGCAATTTCTTTATTTCCTGTGTGACAGTATTTTGAGGACACAGATTCCTAAAAAAGTGGGGGAAATGGTTTTCTCTTCACTGATTGATGAACTATGTCTGGACAGTCATTAAGCAGAAATGTGATGCATTCTGTCAAGGAAGTGGTCCAGTGTAACACTTTCAGGCTCCTGTGGGTGCCAATCTTGCTGTATTTTCTTGCTAAGAAATACAAGGTCAAGCTGCTCAAATCTTATGGTGTACTGAAGAGGTCTCGGAGCCAGAGGTCAGTTTTTTGTTTTCCTAAGTGAATTATGAAAATACGCAATTTTTTTTTCCAGGAAAGGATGCCTAATGATGTTCTTTCCCACTAATGAGAAATTTTCATCATATTTAAATGAACTAAAAATGTCATTTAACACATAACTTACCCAAACAACTCTCATCTCCTTCTGAAATTTAATTTTTATTGTAGTAACCTGATCATGTGTAAAAAATAGTTTTGCTTTTCAAAAAATAAATGCTGAATAAGTTACCCTTGTGAATTGCTCTTCATTATAAAGGCGGACAATGACCTTTTTTTCCTTTATATAGCTTTTTTTATTGTGACATTCCTTTTTCTACACGAAGAAACAAATGAAAATCACACCAACTAGAGAAACTACTCTGCATTTTCCTTGCTCAAACCACAGATTAATTTTTGTGGAACAAATTTTCAAAAGTCATTTTTCATTATAAATTTGTCTAGATCGGTATTCAAAACATGATTTTTTGTGTGCAAGATTTTTCTTTTTTTTTTTTTTTGCGGTACGCGGGCCTCTCACTGCTGTGGCCTCTCCCGCTGCGGAGCACAGGCTCCGGACGCGCAGGCTCAGCGGCCATGGCTCACGGGCCCAGCCGCTCCGCGGCATGTGGTATCCTCCCGGACCGGGGCACGAACCCGCGTGCCCTGCATCGGCAGGCGGACTCTCAACCACTGCGCCACCAGGGAAGCCCGATTTTACTATCTTTTAACAAAAGCAGTGAAGACCCTGAAGAAGGACCCAGTGGCAACGCCTTCCAGGTGCAGTGTTCTCAGTGAGCGACACAGGTACAGCTGCCGGGCACCCAGTGTACTCAGTGGGCCTGACTCCAGAGGCTGCCTCCATGGTTTGCTGTCTCAGATCAAGCTCCATCTGTGTCCATATCTGTATTTTTTTAGGGTTGATCCCATGCCTAGTAAAACAAGCTGCATTATGTTGAAACGGCACCACTTATTTTTCTACCACTAATCACTGTGCAAAACCAGAACATTTTCTTAATATTTAATGGCCAGTACAACAGCCTAACCCTTCATGCCACACTGTCATTCAGTTTAAGCAAAGAGGCTGGTTAATCTCAGTCTGCGTTGTTCAAGTATGTCTTCAGAACACACTAAAATGAACAGTATGTGTCACTTGATAAGGAAAGTTCTTCAGTTTGAGACTCAGTTCAACTCAAACAGATTCAGATATGTTGACAGTCATGAAAGTAAGCATCACTCTTTCAAAGAGATTCTAAAACTCACCTAAAGAAAAACTTTGTTAAGAACTTAAAAAAAATTGGCTACTGTATTGTTTTTCATTTTATTTTTTCTAATCAAGACTACTCTTTTGTGGAAAAAATTGAATTTTGATGACAAGCAAAGCAGCTTCTACCTACTAGCGGCAAAACCTTTTAAGATTGCCAAAATAAAAACTTTTGAGTACGCCAGTACTCCAGCAAGATGCAGAATGGTGGCCATGTGGTTACATCTCCTCTGTCGAGACTGCAATGGCAAAAGTGTGAGGTAAGTATCAAGTCCCACGGAAGCAGTTCTCCTGAAATAAAACTATCCAGACACTTTTTAAAATCATCTTTATTTTGGTTGCAAAGATACAATTTACTTAGTTACTTAATATTTTATTTGTTCCCATTTGAAGTCTCATAGCTTGCCATGTAAAACATTGCCTTCACTATCAAACTGCTATATAAGAACATTATAAAATACAAACTATAAACTAAGATAATCTTCTTTACAGTATTCAGATTAGTGCATTAAAACAACATTGATTAAAAAAGGCAAGTGAGTTAAGTGGCGAACATCCAATTCCCTTTCTAATGAAGGATGGTACAAAATGGTATGAAGGGAAACAGAATTTTAAGTGTTAGGTGCTCAAAAACGGTAACTGTGGGAAAGTTACTTCCCAAAAGTAATCTTTATTATTCTACAGGACATAAGAGAAGGTAATTAATTTTCCATCATAACAGCTGTGGAAATACACAGCCGAATACAAGTTGGGATCTTTAGAATTCTAACACAATAGGTATTGATCTGTCATACTCTTCCTCCAAATCACATTAAACATTTATAGTGACCACACAATCCCCTGCAAACGAACGTAAGACTTAAACAGAACCCATATAAAAACAATCTATCCTTAGTATCTTACTAGCCAATCTACAGCAAATGCTTACTATATACACATCAGGAGTAAGAGATATACTAGGAAGTTATTCACTGATTTCATTCAGAATAAACAAGGGTCTTAAGAGAAAAATAACAGTAAAAGTTAAATAGACAATTTGTGTTGCTGTGAACTAGATAAAAACAAAACTCCAAACACAAACATATATGTTAATTTTTAAAGTTATTGACAATACTTCCTCTGCTGGCCCAAATCAAAATTAAATTTAAGATTTGTAATTGAAGTAACACAAACGTGGGTGCATGTTACACTGTGACAGAGAGGTACACACAGAACACACACACACCTTTGAATTTACTAATCCCCAAAACTAAGTCAACAGGATAAATAAATTATAAACGAAAGGCATATACAATGTGGGCAAAAAACTAACAGTTACTAGGTCGAAAAGCATGAAGCTATGCCAGCAGTGATATTCAAAAAAACTTTCAGTATTAGAAAATATCAGATTTAATCCAAAGAAAATTTTCCCCCAAATAAAAATAGCAAAGTATGGGAACCATCCTTTAAGCAACAGCTTTAAAATAATAACAATTTAAAAAAACTGCCATGATTAAAGGACTCTTCCTACATAATTTACATAATGTAGTGCAATATTGTGCTCCTTTATAATCTTAGCCTTTCACTCCCCATATGATGAGACCGATAATTACAACTCCGATAACAAGGATAAAAATGATGATGCACAGGGTTTTCCTGGATTTGCGCTGCAGATGTGAAAAAACAAAAACATGTTTACAGATGTAGTGGAGCACCTCTATAGCAAGTGAAGATCATTTGGTTCATTTCTAGAGTAAAATCAACAGTAATTTATTGCCCTCATTTTGGGCTATATTTTTTTGCTTTTCAATACATATAGCCCTATGATTTCAAAAAATATTCTTCTTGAATTAATGGTATAATTCAGGGGGTACTTCTGTTGGTACTTTTTCTAGATGTGTGGTTGGGCTTAATTTAAAAACGATACAGAGAAATAAAAATTAATAACTTGAGCAACAGAGTTTACCTATGTGTGAAAACAAAAAACAGCTTAAAGGAAGATAAAAAAAGCAGAAGGTAAATATTGGTCTTTGAAAGCAGAATTTTCCAACAAGAGAACTTAGAACTCATCTCTTTCAATTTCGTCACGAAAGGCAGGAAGAATATTTAATTACCCTAATGGTTTACCCTAATTTATTTACCAGCAAAATTAGCTCCCCAGCCCAAGCTGAGTTAGTACAGGACTGGCACAGATTCATCTGCTTTCACCAGTCTTTTAAAGAAAGAGGGTGGATGGGGAGAGGTTTTGGTTGTACGTGTTCCTGCTGGCCTGATGCCTGGTTCCTAGGCATCAGGCCAGGCCAGAGGCCTTCTAGGAGGCTCCTGGGGTAGGGAGGGCCACATGGTTGGGGATTTAGGGGCTGGCCTCACTCAAAGCTGACGAAAGGTAGAATATATGAGTCCCTTCTTTAAAGTGGCAAGAAAACTTCCCTTCTCATCCAGACACCTACTCTCTATTCCCTTTATCCAAACCTCATAGAATTTTAACCAGGAGCAACTTTAGACAGTAGTTTGTCTCTTCCTTTTATAATAAGGAAATGGAGAAAGAGAAAGGGAAAATATCTTGCCCCATGTTCATACTGCTAGTGATTATCAAAAAGAGGATGGTTCCTTTCCACTGATGACTTGTCTACTGATCACACTGCTTGGGCTGTGAGCTACTTTTTTTTTTTTTTTTTTTTTAACATCTTTATTGTGGTATAATTGCTTTACAATGGTGTGTTAGTTTCTGCTTTATAACAAAGTGAATCAGTTATACATATACGTATGTTCCCATATCTCTTCCCTCTTGCATCTCTCTCCCTCCCACCCTCCCTATCCCACCCCTCCAGGCAGTCACAAAGCACCGAGCTGATCTCCCTGTGCTATGCGGCTGCTTCCCACTAGCTATCTATTTTACGTTTGGTAGTGTATATATGTCCATGCCTCTCTCTCGCTTTGTCACAGCTCACCCTTCCCCCTCCCCATATCCTCAAGTCTGTTCTCCAGTAGGTCTGTGTCTTTATTCCTGTCTTACCCCTAGGTTCTTCATGACATTTTTTTTTTCTTAAATTCCATATATATGTGTTAGCATACGGTATTTGTCTTTCTCTTTCTGACTTACTTAACTCTGTATGACAGACTCTAGGTCTATCCACCTCATTACAAATAGCTCAATTTTGTTTCTTTTTATGGCTGAGTAATATTCCATTGTATATATGTGCCACATCTTCTTTATCCATTCATCCGATGATGGGCACTTAGGTTGTTTCCATCTCCAGGCTATTGTAAATAGAGCTGCAATGAACATTTTGGTACATGACTCTTTTTGAATTATGGTTTTCTCAGGGTATATGCCCAGTAGTGGGATTGCTGGGTCATATGGTAGTTCTCTTTGTAGTTTTTTAAGGAACCTCCATACTGTTCTCCACAGTGGCTGTACCAACTCACATTCCTACCAGCAGTGCAAGAGTGTTCCCTTTTCTCCACACCCTCTCCAGCATTTATTGTTTCTAGATTTTTTGATGATGGCCATTCTGACAGGTGTGAGATGATATCTCATTGTAGTTTTGATTTGCATTTCTCTAATGATTAATGATGTTGAGCATTCTTTCATGTGTTTGTTGGCAGTCTGTATACCTTTGGAGAAATGTCTATTTAGGTCTTCTGCCCATTTTTGGATTGGGTTGTTTGTTTTTTTGTTATTGAGCTGCATGAGCTGCTTGTAAATTTTGGAAATTAATCCTTTGTCAGTTGCTTCATTTGCAAATATTTTCTCCCATTCTGAGGGTTGTCTTTTGGTCTTGTTTATGGTTTCCTTTGCTGTGCAAAAGCTTTGAAGTTTCATTAGGTCCCATTTGTTTACTTTTGTTTTTATTTCCATTTCTCTAGGAGGTGGGTCAAAAAGGATCTTGCTGTGATTTATGTCATAGAGTGTTCTGCCTATGTTTTCCTCTAAGAGTTTGATAGTTTCTGGCCTTACATTTAGGTCTTTAATCCATTTTGAGCTTATTTTTGTGTATGGTGTTAGGGAGTGATCTAATCTCATACTTTTACATGTACCTGTCCAGTTTTCCCAGCACCACTTATTGAAGAGGCTGTCCTTTCTCCACTGTACATTCCTCCTGCCTCCTTTATCAAAGATAAGGTGACCATATGTGCGTGGGTTTATCTCTGGGCTTTCTATCCTGTTCCACTGATCTATCTTTCTGTTTTTGTGCCAGTACCATACTGTCTTGATTACTGTAGCTTTGTAGTATAGTCTGAAGTCAGGGAGCCTGATTCCTCCAGCTCCATTTTTCGTTCTCAAGATTGCTTTGGCTATTTGGGGTCTTTTGTGTTTCCATATAAATTGTGAAATTTTTTGTTCTAGTTCTGTGAAAAACAGTTGGCAATATTTATTAAAGTAGACTTATTAATTTCCCAAATCATTCCCATCCTTGAATATGAATGGAAACTGCATTCAAAATCTCTCAACATTCAAATAAACTATAAAACACAAAGAGCTAAATAAATTCTAATACATTTAAAATATAAACGTTAAGAGTTTTGCTCCATTATTCATTCCTGGCCCAGCTGTAGCTTTCTATATTTCTCCAATGGCTTGTATATCTCACAGCTACATGCAGGAATCTTTTTTCTTACAAAGTAGAAAAATGTGTAATTTACTTTGTGTCAACTAGAAGTAGCATAAAATTTACAAAAAGAATATGTTCCTGACTCTGAAATTATCCTGAAAACTACTTATACTTCTCAGTATTCCATATGGCCATCTAATTTTTCAACAGAATATACTCTGCATATATTAAACACAGTTCAAGTTTCAATCTCATCATGCCCATGTATTTTCCCCAGATTCCACCTGGTTACCGCAGACCCATGTGTAACGTGCCTTCATCAACAATGAGAGCTGTTCCCCTAGAGTATCTTTTTTCCTGGGGCACCCTCTCCAGCGTGCGGTGGTGAGGTCCTGTGGTGCCATGGTGATGAAAGCATTTTCCACCTTCCTTTATGTTCATGGTCCATCCAAACTATTTAGAAGCACTGCACCGTATTTTGCAGAGGCGTAAGTTTAATATCAAGGCTGCCAAGTGGGACTGTTGGGAAGCTGCTCTCTTTCCAGCCCTTGTGTTGCATGGCTCTTTCCTCATCCCTCCAGGGCCAGGGATTAAGGATGGGGGCAGCTCTTGCTCTGGAGGTACAACTTGGAAAGATGTGTTCCTTTTCCCCAGGGTGGCTATAGGCCTTCCCTTCCACAAGGAAGAGTAAAAGTAAAACTTGGGGATATATCTATATCCCCCTGAAGTCCAAAAGGAAAACGAAATTACATGGAATCCCAGTCACTGATGAATCCTGCTAAACACTCTGAGCAGCTATAACTGTTGGTATTTACAGATTACTCTGTGTGTGTGTGTGTGTGTGTGTGTGTTCAACTATTCACGAATGACACCTACATTCTAGGACATGGTGACATTAGCTATCCTGAGCTGCATATCTGAATCTCATACACAAAGACAGTAAACATGAGTTACTCTGTCGGTGAGCACAATTGGTTGTATAACTCAGCATCCTCTATATGCACTGATTTGTCCAGTGAAAAAAATGGCATTGAAACTAAAGGGAACTCCTAAGATCAGTGAGAAAAGTGAAAAGCAATTTAAAAATACCTAGGATGGTGATAATATCTTAGAAATTTTATAAGAAGGTAATAAGTTTCTGAGAAAATAATTATGAACAACTACATCAACAAAAAAAAAAATGAAGTTTTAAAAGGGAAATCAAATGCTAGGGTGGTATTTAGGGGTTCCCAAAGAGCCTGGGCTTATCTTTGTTAAATGTCAAAGATCTACATATTAAGTGATATATTAATAGTTCATGGTGCTAATATTTGTAATCCTTTATATATACTTATATTTGACTCATACCTATGGATTCCCTATACTAACCTGATTCACTTAAGAAATCAGTTCATTCCTGGTGAAGAGTCTGCTGAATGCTGACAGAATACCCACTGGTCAAGGACACTCACTCTAAGCTAATATAATTTCCACAGGACCTGAAGAGATCTTTCTGGGACAAGGATCTTTGCCTCTTTAGTCCATAGTATCATTGACAAAAAAGTAAGGTAGAAGGGAACAGCAAGAAACAGAAGGAAATCGCTATCAAAGAGGTTTCTGGGTTGAAATGTCAAAATGACATCGGAGACCAAAAGTTGTCAGAAAAGACTGGAGTTGTGTACTGCTCCCCTCACGACTCTAAACTTCCCATCCCTGTGGGCACAACACTGGTTCAAACCTGAGAACAGACAGGCTACATACACGCAGTTTGAACTGACTGGCATATTTCTAGCCTGTCTTCCATGGTATTTGGAATTTTAACATCTCCAGCCACTTTAAACCTGATTTTACACACACACATACACACGTTTAAAAGTCTGAGTTATAAGACAATTTAGCACAGTTAATATTACCTGATAGTCTGCCGCCCTTGACAGCTGCTGGTTTGCTTGCTGGACGTGCACCTCAGCATTTTCCACATTGGCTTCTATGCTATCTTTAAAATAAAACACACACACAAAGCGGGTGCTGATGCTCTAGTAACAGAGCTGTATCAATCACCAGATTTTATTCAAGGTAAGATTAAGCATGTTCACTATTCAAAGGTTAATATTAATAGTGTATGGGTAAGGCTGAATTTTTTTTTTTTAGTGATACTACTTCTCAGGTGATCTAAACAATACTGAAGAATTTGAAGGAAAGAAACTTGATTATCTTCATTATAGTGCACTCCAGTTCTACCTGGTAACACCCAAAAGTACCGTCACCAGTACCTGCATTCTGTGATGGCCAACTCAGCAGCAAGCAAGGCATCTGAACTTTGGTTTAGGGTAAATACAGAGAACTGAAAACCGTCATCTGCTGGGCGGCCCTCATCAACCTAGGCTGAAACCTAGGCTCCCTGAGGGTCCCCAGAGCCTTCTCAACTGGTGACAATTTCCTCCCCCCCTCCTTTGACCTGGGGGTGGAACAGGTGTCAGTCTGTAGGATGGGTGACCACTGTTTCCTCCTCCTCCCTGCCGACTTTCAGTTTTAGAGCTAATGCTGTCCAACTCATTCAACCCTCCTTGCTGCAGACATCCACAGATGTCTTTTCTTCTCATTCTTTGAATATTTTAGCCCCTGAGTCACTGATGTTCTTTTCAAGGCTTCTACTATCCTACATATCGGTGATTTCAATATCCAATTGCTCACCCTCTAGTACCCAGGCCTCTCAATTCTTTGTTTTTCAAAGACTTTGCCTATGGCGCTTTCTGAGCCACCCACATCCGTGGTCACACCCCAAACCTGTCATTACCAATAACTGCAGCTTCTCTATCATCTATCATCTATCTCTATCATCTCTATCATCTCCGTTTCATCTCTATCATCTCTGTTTCACCTCTATCATCTCTATCATCATCTATCTCTATCATCTCTATCATCTCCGTTTCAGGTGTCACTCTCTGATTACCATCTGCTACCTTTAGAGTTCTCGCCTTCTAAGACCCCAGCTTTAGTGATCCTACCACTTTTTCACTGCCCCTCACATACTTCATGTCCTCACTTTCCTCTTCCCTAGCCTAGACTCCATATGCACAATCATCTGTCACTGGTTTCTTGCATTTATCCTCAGCCCTCTTCCCTCCTACTGTGGTCACAGTTAGGTGACAAAACCCCAACCTGTCCCATGCAGCTGAACATGGGTGCAAAAAAGAATCACCGTGATGACTTACTTCCCTTTAAATTCTGGACTGTACAGCACGCCTGCCTCGTCTCCCCAATTCCTGGAACACTAAGTCACACTTCCTCCTCTCTCCCCTAACTTCTCATGCCTCGTCACGCATTGTCATTCTCCACCAGTGACCTTATTTCTAGATCACTGAGACAACAGGAACAACCAGAAGACACTTCCACAATCTCCTCTGACCCTACCCACCACCACATGCAACAGTCTCTGTGCTCGGACTTCTCTCCCGTGGTTAGGGAGGACATGCCCACGCTCAGCGAGAGCCAACCTCCCCATGCGCGTACTTTATCCCATTCCTTGTTGTCTAGCTCAAAGACCTCAGGCCAGCTATTTCCTCCCTCTCACTATCAACACTTCTTTCCCATCAATCCTATTGCTGCCATCTTAAAAACACACAAACAAACCCCCAACCCCCTCATTTATGCCACACCCACTGGCAGCTATGACCTCATTTGACTCCTAGAAAGACTTGTCTCCACTTGCTATCTCCAGTCACTCTCCTCCCAGTGTCTTTTGAGCCTACTTTATCATGCTTTCACCTGCACTATTTCACCAGCACAGCTCTCATCTGAGGTCACCTATGCCCTACACATTGTTAAATTCAGCAATCAATTCTAAAGCCTCAGTTTACCTAACCAAATAGCAGCATTTGAGAGAGCTGACCTGCCATCGCTCTTGAAACGCTTTCTCCCCTCCATTCTAAAACTATACATTCACGTGGTTTTCTTCTATATCACTAGCTATTCTTTCTTGGTCATTTTTGTTCGTTCCTCCTCGGCTCTCTAGGCTCTAAATCAGGGATCAACAAACTTTCTTTGTCTCAACTTTAAGCTCTGCAGTTCATTCATATGGTTTCTGTCATAAATACTCAACTATGCCTCTGTTGTACAAAACCTGTTGTAGATAACGCATAAACGAATGGATGTAGTTTGCCGACCACACCCTAAATATTTACAAGTCCTCAGACACCCCTCTTCTCTATCTGCACTTATCTCCTAGGTGATCTCACCTAATCTCATGGCTTTAAATACCATCTATGTACAGATAACGCCCAGATTTATACCCCCAGGCCAGACGTCTCCCCTTTACCCCATCTTCTCTGTACCAATGCCTATCAAACCTTTACCTGGGTGACACCTGGCCCCTGAATCGTAACAGATCCAAAAATCACTGATTTATAGCCATCCAAACCAGCTCCAGTGACAGATTTCCGCATCTCAGAAAACGGCACTGCCATGATTTTCGTGAGCCAGGCCAAAACCTTACAGTCATCCTTGAACTTACTCTCTCACATCCATATCCAGAGAGTCAGTAGATCTTTTTGGCTCTACATTTAAAAAATATCCAGAATCCCACTGCTTCTCACCACTTCACTGCTTCCGTACCGAGCCAAGACAACACAGCTGCTCACGTGGATTCCTGCAATAGGCTTTAAAGTGCTTTGTTTTTGGTCTTGGCCCTTTGCAGTCTGCTCACCTAAGTCAAATGATAACGCCCCTCTGCTCAAATCCTCCTGTGGCTTCCCCTCCATTAATACAAAAACAGTCCTCACGATGGCTCAGAGGCCTGTGTGATCTGGTCTCCTGTGACTTCTGACATCGTCTCCATCCTCCTCTTGCTCACTCCATTGGCCCAAGATGTCAGGCGTGCTTCTGCCTGAAGGCCTTTGCACCTGCAGTTCCCTCTGGCTGGAACATGTTCTCTTGCTTGCTCCCTTACTTCCGTGAAGTCTTCACTAAAATGTCACCTATCAGTGAGGCCTTACCTGACTCCCCCAGAAAAGCAGCACATTCCCCCACCTCCTGCAGTCCTACCCCCGACCTGGCCTTATTTTCCCTGTAACACTTATCACCATCTACTTACTTTTCTTTCTGTTTTAATTGTCTCTCTCTTCCAATTAGATTATAAGATCTTTTATCTGTTGTTTAATTTCAGCTGAATCCTCAAGGCCTAGATTTATGCCTGGATATAGTAGGCATTCAATAAATATTTACTGGATGAATGAATGGCTTTTGAAAATTTACCCTGTGATCTACTGGGGCTACAGAGGAGGGTAAGAATGGACAAATAATAATTATATTAAACTATAGGTCCAAGCATTTCAACTGAACCAAATTCAGAAAATGTATTAAATATATCTTTAGCATATCTACAGATATCTTCATATATCAAAATGATAAAGATGATCAGAATCCTGATCAATGTTGACAACTACACCTTAAATGAATTACATTTAAAACTTAAAGGAAGTCTTAGTCACTGATTTTTTTTTTAAAGAATTTTTCAAAAAGAATTCTCAATATCTAAGTAATACAACTAAATTAATGTACTAGAAAAGCTATAAGAATTAATGTTCAGGCAAATGGCTTCTTATTCCCTCTACTTTAAAAGACAAGATAGTGTGCACAATTATGAACAGATGTTTTCCCCAAAGTCCTTGGTGTGATAAGAATTAAATTGGGATAAGACAGAAACCAGAGATCCTGGAAATAAGCTAGAATGATGTTAAATGTTACCTTCCATGATCTCAGCAGCAGTAGACCCTGATTAAATTTGGAACTTCTTAAATAAATTAAGCCGGTCATTTCCACCAGTAGGAGCCAAAAACGAGATCTGTTTTAGATAATGCCAAGGGTGATGCTTTGTTTATTACAGACACTATACTTTTGATTTCAGGAGGACCGAAAGAGAGGAAGGAGCTACCCTGGCCTGAGAAGTTACCACAGGTAAACTGCATGTAGCTTCCTTCTGCCTCATGAAATCTAATGAGTAGGGCTTACCTATTACATCTCCTTGCTCATGAATCATCATTCCCAAATCTTTAAATATTTCATTAATATCCATAATATCAGCCTAAGAGAAAAAAAATGCATATTATTGTAATCAGAAATTCAGTCCCCAATCCACAAAAGGAGAAAATTTTAAAAAACACAAACCACTGCTCATACCTAGGTGAGCATGCATCTGGACCTAATAACATATATTTGGGGAATATCAGAAAACTATTTTACTATAGGCAATCCCAAGTAAGTAGACTCTGAATCTCAGTTCTCTAAAATAAGTTTGTGATGTTAAAAATATCAAGTGATTCAGAGTGGAAATGAAGGACTATACAATAGAGAAGGGTTGTGGGTTACTGAATTTATGTCATGCAATCTGATTTGTTTTCTTATCATGAATAGTATTTCCTCAAAAAAGTAAAAAATATTCTTATTGTATTTCTAGTAAAAATGTATATGTCAATTTGACACTTTAAAAGAATAAAACATTAGGTGTAAATTCAAAGCCTCACATTAATAAATCTGAAAATGCAATGGAAGAGTGATGGATAAATAAGTTATAAATTTAATTTTCTTCAATATATAACTATTATTTTGCTTGATTAAAAAGTAAAGTTTAAACACTTTATTCAGGAAAGGTGGGGCAATTTACATATTCATCCTGTGCCTTACTTTCCCCATCTGTAGAAGGGCAATGATAATGACACAGTTAATTACTTCACAGAGCTTTTATGAGAACTAAGTAAGACAATTAAAGAATTCATCACATAGTGCTTGGTGCATGAAGCCCTCAATAAATGGTAGCTATTGTTAGCTATTATTAGCCCACTTTCTAGGGAACAGGTAGGTTCCCTAAGAACTAAGGCTACTAAACCTTTTAGACCTCTTTGATATCCTACACACACTAAAGAGAAATAAAACACTTTTAAAGCCCTTGGAAAAGTCTTATTCATGCATGTGTGATGTGTATCATGTGCCATGGAAGCTATCTAGACTCTCTGAACAGACCTTTATCTCTAGACTGATAATTTTCTCAATGCTCAGGTGGCTTGAGATGACTTAACAGAATTAAAAAAAAAAAAAGTTGGAGTAGAGGGAAGTATATTTTCTCATCCTTGCACAAATTCTAAAGAAATTATTTTTTTTTAACAGAATGACTCTAATTTATATGAAATATGCCATCAAATTGATATATTTATTTAGTTTTCTCTCTTGACCTCTCTCCCAGCATCATCTAAGCATCTTGAGGACAAATTCACTAAGAACAGAGCAGCAATCCAATTCTGCAATGTAAAGCTTACTTCGAGTTGCCTAATAGAAGACTCTCTCTCCTGAATAAGGCGGAGGTCATCCTCTGTAATTTCTTCATCCTGAACCTGCACCTGAGGCTGAGTTTGGCTATTAAAAAGAAAAGAATATGTAAAATAAAAAAACCGGTATGAAAACAATGAGGCTTCCTTTTTATTTAAGAAATACTAATTGAATAGAATATTTTTTCTTCAAAGTCATAGAACTGCTCACTTAAATTCTAAAAATATAACAGAAATGTTAACCAAATTTTATTCATGTTTCATTTTAATGATGTTATGTTTAGAGTTATTATTTAATTATTGGAAACTATTATATTTGGCAAGTGAGTACTTCTTGGTTGATTTAAACTTCACCTATGGGAATAATCTATATCAAATAATAATTAAGTCAATAATATTTATTTGGATAATTAAAGAGTATTATTGCTATACTGGAATATTTTTATATATTTTATAATAAATAATGACACTGAAAAATTTTCAAACTTATTGTTTTCTATTTATAAATAACTTAGGATAGTCATGATATATACTGAAAGCTTTAATTCTGCCCAGGGACTGTGATGTAAAAAACGTATTTGAAGAATTATCTTTTGATCTGTATAATGTCTTATACTTCTTACCTTTCCCAGGACACAAGATTCCTTTCTTTTGAGCTCTCCTCAGGAAAACCACCCTGAATAATTTAGTAACAGAATGGATTGAGAAGATGCAAATGAAAAACACACAACACTCACATTTTACTTCATAATAATCTAAACTGATTGATGTACACACTGGAGTGCAGGTGTAAGAAAAGAGAGAGAAAAGTTCTTGTTCTAGTATTTTAGGTCAATTACTTCAAGTAATAAAAAAAATTATATCCTAAGCTGACAAAGAAGGAATTCATTAAATATTCTCAAGGGCCAAATAACAAATATTATTTGATTAAAACATAATGTAGTCTTGGAACCTCTATATCAAGGAACAACGAAACAACCTGTGATAGTTTCTAGGGAGATTTAAAATTAGATTAAGTCAAGATTCCACTCTAACGTATCCTTTATCTTCTCCAGGTGTACATTCGTTTTAAATATTCATACAATATATTCACTGTTCATTTACATCATCTTCATGTAATGCAGGATTAAAGTGCTCTCTACACCAGCACGAATACAAAGTAACAGCCTCAGGCTCAAGGTAGGATTTGACTCTAATCTTTTCTGACAAAACGTTTCTATATTTTTACATAATCTTTTGTTCCACAACATTGACAGAATAACCACAATAATACATAATGATCATCCTTCTTAAAAACTGATTAGAAACACCTGAAAATAAGTATGCAAATACCGATTTCCAAGATATTCACAGGTCTTTACGACTCAAGAAACACGCCGTATAGCTCTTCACGGGGCCCTTGGAGGGTACCACGTTCTTTTTACAGTGCTGCTTTAAATACTTACAGACACTCTGGAACTGGCTCTCACTCGAGCGACAAACTCTTTCTCTCTCTCAGCAGCCTGTCTCTGCGCCTTCTGAAAGTTTGTCAGTGATGTGGTGAATTCCGCCACTAAGCGATCCTTCTGTATTTTCCTTTGACGCTAGAGGAAAGCCGGGGGGGGGAAGAAACCTACCAGAATCAAGCTGTGAAGCTCTATAGAATTTGCAAAAGTTGTTTTGCCAGTAGCTGGCTCTTTATTTAATTCTGAAAATTTCACTCACTCTATTACAGGGCCTTACTGATTAACTCAATAACATTTTGAACAATTTGACAGTATGTTCAAATACTGTGCTTATTTTACCTTGAGGCAAAAGGCCCATAATGTTGGATTTCTCACCTCAAGTTCTCATCCTAAAAACTGGGCCATGATTTTATGTTAAAGTATTTTTTTTTTTTAATGAAAATAAAACCTTTGACTCACCTAAGTAATAACTTCCACTAAGTAATAAGCAGGGTAATAAATACATGTGCCCCTAGGAAACCTCACATCTTGAATGAGCGTGCATGTTATATGAAGTCAGTCCTGGAAGGCCAGGAAACAATTACTCAGGAAGCATTTTCTGAGCACTTACTTAATTATGGGTCAGGGCAAGTGCATGGAAATAATTTTTGCTTTATTGAACCAAAGGATACTACCTGGGCAATTAAATATAGTTTTGTGTTCTGTGAACTAATCTCAAATCGATTTTTCCCCCTAATTTCCTTTCTAGCACAACAGTTCAAAGATCCTACAATACACTTGATTTCTTTCACATTCAATACATCAACAGTGCGTCTTAAAGCTTCATACCTGGTCACTGGGGGTGGTGGGCAGAGATCCAAACTCTTTAATGTACTTATCTGTTTCTTTGGCAAGTTGGTTCGTATATTGCTGCTTCTGTTGCCTAAAATGAGAAAACACGCATTATAGCGATGGAACACATTTCTTTAAGCTACAACTCTGCCACTTGATTCAACCCTGATGAATAGTTTTAGAAAAATCACTTTTTTATAGACTGGCTCCAAATTTTCTCTATGAAAACAAAATTTTCAGGTTCTATTCTTTGATAAATATTGAACAAATACTATGTGGAAGGTTCTTTACTCACACATGGAGTAACCAAGCTCTGAGAAATAAATCAGCAGCCATTTAGAAAGGAAGATGACAAAAGCCAACAGGAGATTGTAAGGTGTATGATGTTTGAGATTTGGTGGCTGTGGGAGCCTTTGATGTGCATCCTACAATTGGGAGGTCAGTTGAATAAGTAAAGAAGATTTGTTGTCTTTAACTCTGCCCAGTTCCCAGGTCTCAGGGTACAGCCAGCCTCTCATATTTCTCTACCTGAACATTTATATCCTATACTTAAAAAAGAAAAAAAAAAAAAGCAGAGACGAGTAATAATACGAATTTACTATTATTTAAGTTTGCTGTGGAAAAAACAATAGCACTTCTCTGTAAAAAGAACAGAACAGAGTAAAAGAGGTAAATTATATAGCTATTTATATCTAGCTTGCTAGCTAGCTTATGAAGTAAAAACTAAGATCTCTAACTAAAGAAATTAACACTAAAAAAAAGCCTGTATTAATGTGATGCTTTACAAGTCACAACATCAGTATTTCTCATATATATTATCTCTCATTTTAAACATGTATTGGTCACACTTAGGATCCTTTAAAATAATGAGATACTATGTAAAAATGTTTCAGTATAGATATCTGTATTTGACTGATAAGGAAGAATTATACCCTACTTTTATATATTTACCAAGTGCCCTATCTTTAATATGCCTTTTAAAAATCTTTAGAAAAAGTAATATAATTAAAATTCTAAAAGAAGACTTTAATGATGTCTACATATTCAGAATCTCCACTATTAACCTTAGCAAAATATTATTAACTATTAAGAATTATGGTTTCTATTCCATTTTACTTTATTTTAATAAATGATGGTTTATTATTTAGATTTGGGGCATGTTTAGCTCCTTGATATCTATCCACTGCAGAAAAATGCAATACAAATTAGAAACAACTGCAAATTCCTCAAATTGTACTTCACAAAAATATGAATTACTATTACCTATCTCTTAATTTCTTCTTTGCAATTTTTCCTTCTGTAGCTAATGTTTGGCATATCACTTATTACATATATATTACTTGAAATTTGTAGCTGTTAACAGTGCTGAACTAAGATTTAAGACTCAGGTTCAGAATAATGTTGGGCAAATCATCAAACCCCAAACAGACATGTTTTCCTTATAAGCAAAATGGAAATAGTTCTTTTAATCTATCTAGCTCACTCCAATTTTGTAAGGTTCAGATGAGAAAATGCATAAAAACACTCTGTAAAATCTGTAACCCGTGAAGTATTATTGCTGTTTTTCTAATAGCATGTTAATTTATTCAAATATGTACTAGATAACTTCATTACAACTTTCTTTTTTTTAAACAGAGGCTAATGCTTTCTGAAATTCAAATATGTAAATATAAACTTTTAGAGGCATAGTTCATATTGGATATGCATTGAATCTAAGTGAAATAAAAATCATCTTATGGATTGTTAGCTACGGGAAGTGAATCACACAAGTAGAGAAGCTCAGAGTACCGTTTTTCAAAAGCCATCAAAAACAACCTATTAAAAGGTATAAAAAAGCTAACCAAAGAAGTTCTGCTTTGATAGAGTAAGCCAGATCTTTAAAATAAAGAAAAACATCTGCCCACTTTGGACAGGAAAAAGCTTAGTACAAATGAGGCAGCAGAAAAATCTTATTAATTTTCCATTGTTTTCTCCAATAAACATAACACTACACACTATCAAAGGAACATAACAATAGGTGGTTTTTCCCATTTCCTTTTTCTTGTTTAATTAATACTTACAGCTGCTGCCTCAATTCAGGTGAATCTTGAGGTGTTCCAAGTTGATTCAGGGTCCTCTGTATTTCTGCAGCTATTATGATAGAAAATAAATGTGTAATTGTTACAAATATTAGGGCAATAGACATTAATACAAACAACAGGAC
This sequence comes from Phocoena phocoena, assembly GCF_963924675.1. Classification (NCBI taxonomy): domain Eukaryota; kingdom Metazoa; phylum Chordata; class Mammalia; order Artiodactyla; family Phocoenidae; genus Phocoena; species Phocoena phocoena. Next base: position 30,237,753 of record NC_089230.1, on the reverse strand, counting down.
AGTTAGAAAAAGACAGAAAAACAAAGAGATAAATATAGGAAGTATTAGTTGAGAAACAAAAAAGAAATGGTTTATTCAAATCTCATTAGTGACAATGGACTAATTTTCAAGATTAATTAAATTAATTAAAACTCAAGATTAGAGACAATGGATTTATTTTCAAGAGTACTGTGTGGGGACCTTACCATGTGAAACGGCAATTATGAGCCAAAAATATTATCGTCTTCCCTATTCCATCAGAACATTTAGTACAATGGCACATGGACTTTCACGTAACTCTACTGGCATAAAAATTGTAAGGAAAATAATTGTTACAATTACATAATTCACTGGGATATAAAGTGAATGAATTAGAGTTAATAAATGAAGGGGGAATAACAAAATTAGAAAAATTATTTTTCAACTATGTAATAAGTGATTCAAGCAAAGATCAAAGGATGCTAAAACCATGGGGATACTCACATGACCTCAAATTATCATCACACAGATGTCACTACTTTGAGTTAACTTTATCGAAGATAAATCTGTTGCTTATAAAACAAATGATCAAATTTAGGACCACAAATGGTACAAACTAGCATTATGAGCCTCCTGACATAATGCAACAAGAAAGTCACAATATGACCTATGTATTTTTCTTGCCAAAATATTTAACCCAAATCTAATCATGAGAAAGAAATCAGACCAATTTAAATTATGGGATAATCTACAAAACAACTGGCCTGTACTTTTTAAAATGTCAATGTCAACAAAAGAAAAAAAGTATGAAAGCAGGAAAGCTTTCTAAATTAAAGAACTAAAAAACACAAAATACTAAAACACCCAGTGTATGATTTTTGACTGGATTCTGAATCAGGAAAAAAAAAAAAAAGACAAACCCACAAAAACTATAAAAAAGTTGTGGAGACAACTGGAGAAACTTGAATTTGAATCTGGAGAGAGAGAGAGACTAAACAAAAGTTGAAAAATGTCAGCAACTGGTGAAACCAGGTAAAGGGTATATAAAAAATTCACTGTACTATACTTTTACTCTTCTGTAGGTTTTAAATATTTTATGCTAAGTTCACCACTCAGAAGTCTATGACCACTGTAATAAAAAAAAGGGGCTCTTTACAAAACGGGAGGTCCTAGTTTTACGCATTTATATACACAAATAAAATGTCAAGTAGAAACAAGTTGAAAATCCATCTCAAAGTAAGAAACTTTCACACTTCTAAGAACTAGAGGAAAATGATTCAACCCACCCATTCTTTTCATTTAAAATAATCATTTATTTACATAGCTTAAATGCTTTTAAATAGTCACTACTTATTGATATTTATGGGATCAAAGGAATGACTGTATTCCGAAACACAGGATAACTTTTTTTCACTGAGGATGATGTAATAAATATTGGTTTCAAGTTAAAGATGAAAAATATAAATACTGGAGAGGAATCATATAGCAACTGTTAACCATTCAGCTACTTACAAAGGAATTTCTTTTTGCAGTTCTTCTCGGTAACAGATTTTTCTTTTGTGAGGTGGAGGAATTTTGTTTGCTGTTTTATAACATATGGCAGCTTCCAATTAGTTACATATTTCCTTCTTAACCTGAACAGATTTTCTTGGGCTACCTTACAGGGGTTTAAAGCTTTTATTTTCAAAAAAAGGATGTTGATAAGAGAAGCTGATGCAGGCATTTATCACATATCTAGAGGGCTCTTGTCTTTTAAAAAAGGTCACAATAAGTGAAAAAAAAAAAAATAGATTGCTCAATAAATGACACCAGGAAAACTGACTAACCACTTGAGGGTAAAAACAGAGAACTCTAGCTTACCTCATGAAGTAAAATAAATCTGTAATAAATTATTAATATAAGAAACTATTAAACTGCTACATAAAACTATAAAAATGTATTTATTATACAATCTTATTTATGATCTTGGCATGAGGTATAAAATATTATCCAAGTATGATATAAAACTAAAAACCATGAAGGAAAATATATCAAACTGGCAAAACATACACAAAATTTTAAAATACTATATGAAAAATATGTATCTACATTACAAATATATAAAAGTAACGTGTGTGTGTGTGTGTGTGTGTGTGTGTGTGTGTGTACACGGGAGAAAATATCTGCAGCATATAATGAGTAAAGGGGTTAATATCCCTAATATAGAAAAGAATCCTATAAACTGGAAATATAAAAATAGCTCAATGAAAAATGGGTAAAAGGTATCATCTTAAAATTATAACAAGCAAAAGAAATATGAGAAATTAAACTTCACTGATAATCAACACATATAAGATTGGTAAAAATCAAGAAAAATAAGCAGATGATAATATAATTACAATCAAAAGCCTTGAAAAAGGTAATGACATAGGAAGGAGCAATGTCCATCATGTAGAAAGAATCAGAAATAACTGAGAAAAGGTCAGACAAGCCAGTACAAAAATCGGCCAGGAACAGGAACTTTAAAAATTGATAATATTCACTGAAAACATGAATAGCAAAAGAAAGATTGAAAAGAATATCAATCCTGGAAAGGATAAATAACTTTAATGTATGAACGCTATATAAAACTGTTCCGCCCTTAAAAAATTTAAGTAGACATGCTTCTGATAGGCCCAGTGGGAAGGAGCCTAAATCTACCAAGTGGTTATTTCCCTAGTTTTTGTAAACAGATACACTCAGCAACCTGTTTTCACCCTTTCTCCCTGGGTAAGGGCTTATATGCAAAGGAAGAGATAACCGGGAGCCCCTGAGGGCGCAATACTCCAACAAAACAGAAAACCAGGAGCAACACCTATTCTTGTGTACTGCTCAGAAAGGCCTCCGAAGACCTGACAAGCTGAGCAGGGTGAAGCCTCCCCTATTCCTATATTCCCATTTAACTGGCCTGTCTGGAGGATGCAGAAGGCAAAGAGTTATGATGGCTAGCAGAAGCTTATTCAAATGGTGACTCCAACTGCAGTGCTCCTCAAAATGTGATCTATTTACTAGAACAGATCGTCACAATCTCTGGAACCTTGTATAAACCTGCTGATATGGTAAATACTTTTTGCTCTACCCTAAAAAATAGAAAACATGAGAAGGAGTTTGTTTTCAACTGGATGGGATGGCGTAGAGCCTTCACAGTCTTATCTTAGGGTTATATATATTCTTTATCTCTGTACTACAAGTTAGTTGTCAAGGTTGTTGGTCCTCTCCTCCAATGGGACACTACACTAGTCCAACACACTGCTTACATGTACTTTTAGGATCTGAAAGGCAAGAAGCAACATGCACTCTTAGATGTCTTGGAAGGATGGAAGTATGCCAGCAGATAGAAGATAAATTCCATGAAAATACAGGACCCTGTTTCTTTGGTGAAGAATCTTGGTCCATTAATCCGTATGGATCACTGACATACTCCTGCAAAGTAAACGACAAATTGCTTTTCTTTGCAGTCTCAAATACAAATAGGGAAACAGTGCTTACTTAGTGAGACTTTTTATGTGGCTCCAACCCATTTTACTGAATGGCCCCAAACGTTGCCAGCTCTGGCTTCAGCTCCGCAAAAGAAAAGGCTATCCAGCTAGTTCAAGTGTTGGTACAAGCAGCTCTACAACTTGGTTTTAATGACCCGGTTGATCCAATGGTAACTCAAGCGCCTGTGCAATTTCAGAGTTCTGTATAACACTAGTGGCAAGTCCCACTAGGAAGAAAAAAACCCACAGGAGTCCCTTAGAATCTTGGAGCAAAATCATGCTCTCTTTGGCAAACCAATGTTATCTTTTGAGGAACAGTTCTAGTTTTGCTACTAAGTCCTGGATAAAAAGTAAACAGTGGTATACTAGGTGACCCAGTGACCTGAGCTGCCTGCTATGTATTAGGTGTTATGTTATCTTGTTAGTTTATCTCTTTCTAGATTTTGTTCTATGTATGTTAACCAGCCTGCCCCTCACCCCAACTTCTACAGCACTTGTTCACTGGACTAATAAACCAGCAATGGTTTAAGAATAAAAACCACTTGTAGGCTCACCAACTGGACTTCCCCTTTCTCAGATTAACATGATTACTGGAAATGCCATGTACCAATTTGCAGCAATAGCATCAAAAGTAAATAAGTGATGTGGCGCCATCTATGGGGTTATGAGCCAGTCACCCAGTGGCAAGATGATGATACTCCTTCCTTCGTGGTGGAGGTGGAATTTTATACTCACTGAAACAGTACTGTGGATTTTGTTATGCTTCTTCTACTGCCCTCCCCGCCATGATTCTACCAGCTTCCTAATCCATATATTAGTCACAATCATGGTATTCTACACACCAGTGCTTTTGATCAAGATATGCAATTTACAGAGAAAAAAAAATTAATAGAACTTCCAAGGACAATGGGATTCCTTGGTCTCCCAGTACTCCATTATCTGGAAGCTGCTGGACTTCTAGAATTTTTAATGGCCTTTTGAAGACCCAATTATGGTGTCATCTGAGAGACAGTATCTTGGGAAGGTGAACTGCAGCCCCATGGGATCTTTACGCTCTCAAAGAACCACCACTCCTTGGTGCTGCTTCACCCACAGCCAGAAAGAACACTCAGATTTAGGAACTAAGGGGCAAAAGTGAAGAGAAATAGTTCACATTTACACCTAATTACTCACTTGCAAATTTTCTTCCATCCCTTGAGGTGATTTACAGATAATATCCAAATAAGGAATATAATCACACCTCTATCTGGTAGAAGCAGAGGAAGAATGGACTGGAAATCACCCACTAGACCTGGCACTGGATGCAGGAAATAAACAGGCCTTGGTCCTACCCATCTGCAGAGATGGGAGAGGAGTTCAGGTTGTATGAGTGAAAGCGGTACCATGTTAGACAGGGGCTTTTTAATTTTTTCAAGCTTAAGTATGCAAAAAGGGAAATATGTTCATTATCGGAAACAAAAGGTATGAACTATAATGGACATTTATTTTTGGTCATCTGATACCCCAAATTCTTATTACATTGGCTCTTTTTGGTTTATAATACCATGACCACTGGGAAGCATCATTACAGAACCAGTCTTAGGGGAAAAAACTGGTTGTTAAACTAGTCTAAGAGTCTTCGGGCTTTGCTTACCTCCATTATGAGTAATGCAGGTGATTAACAGTCAGAGTCCTAGCAACAATCACAAAAAGAAAGGCCAGACTCATAAAACAAGCTACTTGTAATCAAAAGCTAGATTTACTTAGTGCTATTTAGGTTTCATAAATATCGAAGTTCTTTACAAGTCAAATGCTTTAGCTGACAACCTTCTTCTCACTCTGAAACAATAATTTTAATAACACAGTATCTCATAAATTGAACTTTCTTAGAAACGCAACCATTATGTTTTGCCTAACAGAGTGCATTAAATTAACGACTGCTAGATGTTTTTCATGAATACAAATGTAAGACAAGGCCCCTTACACTCAGGCAGCATGTAATCTAGAAAAGGAGAAAAAAGGTACATTATATAAATGTTATAATCATGTTTCAAACGAGGACCTATAATATAGGCATTCAATTGAAGGACAATCCAAAAAGCCTTAACAGAGGTGGCATTTGTATTGTTTTTGAAGTAAGACACTAGACACTTTGTTTTGGAGATTCAAACCTCTAATACCATACTTAGACATAACTTGAAATGATCAGATCACCGACTGGTTCCCCCAACCACAAGGGTAAACTCCTTAAAGGCAAGAACTAGGTATCCATTGTTCATTACTGTATCTCTAGAACCCACCATATTGTTCACACTCAACGAGTATTTTTTAAACTGAACAACAAAAGAGCATTAGAAAGACTGAATCCTATATAAGAAGTCATATGTATTTCTAAAACACAAGGCATAGAAAGGTAGGTAGGCTCCTTTATTACTCATTCATTCGACATGTTCCGGCCATCCACTATCTACCGGGCACAGTGAAGGGTTTCTGGACATCAACACTCGTTTACTTGTATATCTTTACTTTGTATAGCTCTAAACTTGAGGATCAAGTAAACGTATCATCTGATCAGGTGATAAAGGGCCTATGGAAACATAAATTTGAAATTACTGAATCAAATTTAGGAGAAATATTATATGGCATTAGTTCAATTCTATTATATACATGAAGTTGAGAACCAAACAGAATAACTGATTTGTCCAAGAAACTATGGCTATTTAAGTAGAAGAGCTGGGATTAGAATATAGATTTCTTAGTTTCTAAAACAGTATTTTTCAGTGTGCTAAACGGGCTAAAAGTAAAAGGCTTTTAAAAAGATCATTTCATAATCCAGGTGTATGATAGTTGCCAAAGCAAACAAAGGAAAAATAAGTCTGTGCTAACTTGGAGTAACTTAATAGGAGTTGAGCTGAGATGCTTAGGTGTTGCAAGTAGTGTTCAAAGTACATTTCAAGTCCCACCAGTGGACCACAAGGATTCTTCCGCCCTACTGAAGTTGATCAGGAAATAAACACCTGTCCTTTCTTCAGGTCTTATGAACTGGCAAGATTCCAGAGACATCAATTTACATATGACCAGTATTACCCTCTTACATCAGGGTCAGCCATTTATGACCTGTCGGGGCTTCCAGCCTAGTTTTATACAGCCCTCCAGCTAAGAATGGTTGTTACGTTTTGAAAGGGTTAACAAAAAACAAAACAACAATGAATACACAAGAGACCATACGTGAGTAGCAAAGCCTAAAATGTTTACTATTTGGCTCTTTATAGTAAAAATTGGCCGATCCTTGTCCTAAACTAGTAAAAATTCCTAAAACTTTGTATTCACAAACTCAATTCAGTATGGTACTTGAGTGTACTAAGTACTCACTATGTTGTCTGTTTCACACAAAACTGAACAATGCTGCAAATCTTCCACTGAACATGCATGTATACTAGGTTGGAATTCTGCAGTTTTCAGAAAGAATGTTACCAGTACATCATAGGTGCTGGCCTGTATGGGTTATTATTTTCAATTGCTGCTCTTCTCACATTAATTTAGAAACAATTATGGTTACTTTTTCATTGTATTGGATGAACATTTTTGTAGAGTAACTATGTCGTTACCAATCTATTATTTTATTACCCTCCGGTTTTTGACTATCTCCTAGTTTTAGGATAGTGGTCCAGAGGATCTCTTGCCTTACTCAAGTTGACCATGTTCAAAAATGTTTAAGCAAAATTAGTTTAGAGAAAGAGAGAGAGAGATAAAAAAGAGGTTTCTAGGTAGATGACAAGCAGGATGGTGATCTGGAAAAACTGATAATCATTCCTAGCCTCTTCCAGGTCATGTCTACTGGGTTTCATTTCATTACTTCGCCTGGGATACTGTGAATTTATGAAGCAGTCATATTCATTTTTATTGGCATATGTCTAATTTGAAAGAAAAAAACCCTGTGAAACATAAAAATTAAGGAACAAATTTTTTACATAACCATAAACAGTTACTTGAAGAAAAATTCACCTGATACTGATAAACTGAGATAGGATTAAATCAAGATGCACCTCTACAACAATAGAATGAACAAATTATTTTTGCATTATCTACAATCTGCACCTATTTGCACCATTACTTCTAGAGAGGTGACTTTACAGTATATATTACATTTTTCATGACGTAAAGATAACACTAGTTCCTACACATCTAGAAAAGGTGCATTATTATTTCCACAAAACCCAAACCATCCCCTTTCTGGCTCTTCATTATTTTCAGTACCAAACACCCATTCTGTTCCACGTGAGTCTGCTGCCATCTAGTGGATGATCTAAGGAAAAAAACGCTTCATAGCAAAGGGTATTTTTTTCTGCTGTACAACTGTAGGCAACAGTTGGCATCAGGGGCTGTGTAATGTCACCACCTGTCAGAGTGCCCTGGGGACCAGGGAGGATTATGTCTGACCACTGAGAGTGGCTGGGCTTCCTGGGCCAGCCCTAACAGGCATGTGCGCCTTCAAAGAAATGTCTCCAAACAACAGAGAACAGAATACAACTACTTGCTCTTTTAGCACAAAATATCTGTTGCTCAACCCAAAATAATTCACAGTTGAAACTGTCAATCGTAGAAAAAAAATAATGGTTATTAAAACCCTTGGACAAGTGGTTTTGAGATTCTGACTTGGTCTCACCCACATCACACTGAGGAAGAAGAAGTAGAGTGTAACACTGACTGGCAAGAAGCCTGGGAGCCAGACAGTCTGATTTGGAAATCTGACCTCACTTCTTGCTGGCTGCTGACCTTGGGCAATTGACCTCATCTTTCCAAGCTATAACTGCCTCACCAGTCAAGCGGGGGGAGAATCACCTCTTCCTCAGTTATGATGAACTTCAACTGAGGACAATGTATGTAAGCACCTTGTACTGGAAACAGAAACAGTTCAATAAATGAGAGCAAACAGTATGAAGTGGCTTAATGTTTTTCTCCTGAAAGTCAGAAATGAACAGTAAGAATATTCTTATTAATATATATTAATGTGAACCATGCTGTAGGAGGGTGTTGAAACTTAATAAACTCTGATATAGTTATGAGAATTGTAGAGATAATGATAAATATCAACTGACACAAGACAGTTATAACCCCTAATTAGGAGCGAACTCAGCTACCACCCGACAGTGACATGTATACACACAAGTAAGAAACTGAACTAGAAAAAAAACCCAACTAAATATTAATAAAAACAAATTCTGTTTTAGACAATTCTTTCCTCACCTGTCAAACACTCTATCTATTTTAAAGGGTGGGTTGAAATATTACAGACGATGATATATATAAAAACATTTTCAAAATGGCACAGATTTCTGTAAGAACACGAGATGCTATTACTGGTAAGTTTACTATAATCAGAGTTAGAATCATTAGGTTGGGCTCATTACACAGTACAAGGTGCATAGGGTAATGTATCATGAGAAAATATATCAGCTAGTTGAAAGTAAGTTTCAACACAAAAAGGTTCTGAGATAAATAATCAAGTGAACTAGGTCCCAGAAAAGTATATTTTAATTCTAAAAAGCACATGTTAGGTAGAAAAACTCCTTAGAGAATCTGAAACAAAGCTACTAAAATAATTATGGGCTTTTTTCCAATAGGCTCTCTATCTCATGCTCTGTCTTGTGACCTGAATAGGGAGCTTATCTTCTCTGTGGGTAAAAGAACTGATGTGAACGGTGGGGAGGAAACTGAAGGATCTTCTAAAGGATGAGTCTTGAGCTGAGAAGCTCAGGTGAAGCCTGCGCCTCGGGGCCAAGCCTGCTGGTTTACTGCACCCTCCTTCCTGGCACTCCAACACTTGCAGGCAAGTCCTACTTCCATGAAGCAATCTCCCATTTAGAACACATTTAATTTTAAATTTCTCATTGGTTTTCTTTCCAAATACTTAGAGGGAGAAAGGCACACAGGCTAACAAGGTAGAAATTTAGGGCATTTTAAAGCTACTGTAGACTAATAAAGAGTTAAATCTAAAGTCATGATTCTTAAAAATGAACAAAGTACAAAAACAAGCCATTTGAAAACTGTATGTAAACAGTACTTGGGATTTCTAAGATGGCCAGAACACTGCAAGCTCTGTCTTAGCAAAGATGTTCAGTCCTAACATCTTATCATGTGGCCCTGCTCAGCTGACCGGCTCAGAGAGAGTCGAGTATTGGGAGTAACAGAGGTCAAGAGGAGGACGTGGCCCCTTGAGTAGGTGATCTGTGTACTCAGCTAACACAGGGGGATTTGCCAGCGGGGCAGCCTTACTCCTTGCGGTTCTCCAGCCTTCCTGAGCCCTTCTTGGCCCTCCTCACCTCCTGGATGAGTTTCCTTCCTGTCATCCACCGGATGGCCCAACAGTCTGCTCCAAAAGCAGCCTGAGTATTAGCCATGTGAGGAAGTTCACCTCCAGCTCATATGGCAGTGATTCCTCAACTGTTTATCTCAGTCCGAATTTCTAATCAGTTTTGTTTTGTTTTTTTGCGGTATGCGGGCCTCTCACTGTTGTGGCCTCTCCCGTTGTGGAGCACAGGCTCCGGACGCGTAGGCTTAGCAGCCATGGCTCACGGGCCCAGCCACTCCGCAGCATGTGGGATCTTCCTGGACCGGGGCACGAACCCGTGTCCCCCGCATCGGCAGGCGGACTCTCAACCACTGCGCCACCAGGGAAGCCCTCTAATCAGTTTTATTTGCAAGGCCCTGCTGCTCACATGTTTTTGCTAAAACACTGCAAATGGATTTCTGCTTCCTATAGGAACATGGTACAAGTTTTTTCCTGAATCTTCCCTCTTCTTCCCTCCTCAAGCCATATAGAACAGAGAGGCGGGAAAAAAGAAAACCCATGTAAGCTACATTTTCAGAGAAATTAAGACCACAAAAGAATTCTCAAAAACATGTACATGTGGCCAGAAGAAACAGAAAAGAGCAGATCGTGAGTGGGAAGCCATGGGGATGGGATAGGAAACAGGGGTGTTGCAGAGGAGAATAGGGGAGGCAGAGCGCCAAAATGTCACTAGCAAGTGTGTGCCACCAGGAGATGATGGTGATTCCCAAGGGGGACCGGGGCAGGGCTGAGCGAGGTGGAGAGCAGAGGCTTGGACCATGCTCGGGGCCCCTGGCTGCTCATCTCTGAAAGTGTCACCTTTCCCTAAGAGGAAGGGGATGCCTTATGCACTGGGGAACCAATGGAGTGACAGGGGGACGTCTGGACTGGAGGGGGAACTGTCCTACGTCAGGCTAGGTTCTGAGAGGCAGAGAGGGAAAGAAACAGTGCCTCAGGGCAGTGCAGAGAGGAAGGAGCCCGAGGGCACAGCCTGGGCACCCTCTCCCTTAACAGCTGTCTCCTGCCAGGAAAAGCAAGCTCACTCCACTGAACAACCACCAAGAGAACAGAAAGAGCAGCCATGCAAAAGATTATATAAAACTGTGGAAAAGAACAGCAAAACTCGCTACAAAGAAAATGCAGCAGGAAAAAATGTTGCCACGGAAGTGGATAAGGTGAAAATTATAACCCAAAATAGCACCCTTTTTTTTTGTTTTAACTCAGTGAGGCAATTGCCATTTTAAAGGAAAATCACAAAACAGCTCATAGACAAGATGGCCAGATAATAGGCAGCAGCGAAGCAGAAACTCGAGGAACTCAGGGAAGAAAAGAGAAAGACAAATTCAGAAATGAAAGGAAAGATCAGACGCACAGAAAGCATGAGCCCCGTTAACAGCTGTTGCCATTTTGGGTTGCTCAGGCCACAGCCCTTGAACTGCTGATGGCTTTAGCTCCTAGCTCGCTGTCACTGTCACATCCTCTCTCAACTCCTAGTGATTTCAATACCCATGCTGATAACCCTGCCACCATCCTGGCCTCATTTCTTTGCACGCTTTTCTCCAAATGATCTTGTCCTCCACCCTCCCATAATCACACACTCCAAGATCTTACCAAATGCCTTCTCATTACCAGCAACCATAACTCCTCCATAACCTTAGTTTCATACACACCACTGACAAATCACCACCTCCTGTATGTCTAGCTCTCTCCCACTGGCACCCTGACCAAATGAGCCTCTGACCCACCCAGGACCTAGCATCCTTTGGTCCTGCCACTTTCCCTCGCATGACCTCCCCTTCCCGCCATGTCTTCGCTTGCCTCCTGACCCAATTTAAACGCCACAGTCAGCTTAAATGTCATCATCTTCACTCTCTTGCTTATATCCCCTCAAGCTGCTCTCTCCACTTACCTTAACCACTTGACAAATCCAAAACTCTAGTTAGGACCAACACTGTGCTTCCTCTATTATGTGACTGTGCCATACGTCATTTAACCAAACCTCTGTTAAAGGAGAATTTATCCTAAGCTTATAGGTTTAAAAGTTGGGGAACTTAACCATTTATGCTGTCTCTACAAATGAATCCTTCTGAGTTCTATTACACAGAGAGAAAATAAAGTGTAATGCTGACTAGGTGAGAACATTCTCCTACCTATGTATCGACTTTCCATTTATTTACATGCTCAAAAGGCTGGTTCTACCCAGAGTTGAAGCCTGAGTTCTTACGATAGGCTGTAAGGCACCCCCCAGCGCCACCCCCAGCCCCTACTCTCCCCTCTCTGTGCTCTGCACACACTGACCCCTCCTCCACTCCTCCAACACCCAGGCAGGCTCCCACCTCAGGGCCCCTGTACCTGCTATCCCCCCATCTAGAACATTCTTTCCCCAGATACTGAAGGGTGCATTCCCTTACTTCCTTTAAATACATGTACAACTATCATCTCCTCAGTAAGGCCTATCCTGGCTCCCTGTGTATCCCATTTAGAAATGCAGTCCCCTCTCCAGGATACCAGATCCCCACTGTTACGTTTTCGTCGGGGTGCTTCTCATAACACTTAACACCTCCTTCCAATACACTATTTACTTATTTATTTTGTCTGTCTTCTCTCACTAAAGGTTAGCTCCATAAAGGTAGGTATTTTGCTTGTTTTATTCACTGAAATATCTCTGGCATCCAGACGGTGCCTAGCACATCACAGATGCTTAATACTCATGGTATGAATGAATGCACATAAATGCACAATGACCTGGTACAATATAAAACATGATCCAAATGCATAGTGTTATGTGAATCAGACTGTCCTGGGTTCAAGTGCCAGCCTCTCCATAATAGTTATATGAACTTGAGCAAGTGACTTAACCACTTCAAACCTAAAATTTCTCATCTGACAGCGTTGGCCAGAAGATCAAATAACAATGTACAAAAAACAGATTCAAAATACCAAATATGAGGCACAGAGTAAACAGTCAGCAAAGAGAGCTAAAAGATACTAACCTACATACATATCTTCCAGAATGAGATTTTTTGTTTTCAGAATGAGACTTCCGAGTAAAGCAGGGTGTACAGGCAATACTCTACAACTAAAGTCACTGGATGCATTTGGGCCACGCTGCCCAGCTCTCCTCCCCCACCTCAGCAGAAAGGCAGTGCTCTGAGCACTGCCAAGTAAACAGGCCTTAGCTGGATTTTTAGCTAAAGGCTTCCACATTCCCCAGTAGAAAAATAATAATCCACAGGCTACAAGGGGATCTTGGTGATGTCTGCAGGCATTCTCTTGGGACGTTAAATGGGATGAAGAACAAACTATTCCAGGGAAGTTGGTGGCCATACTCAATATAAGTAATACGCTACTGCAACAATGGTTTCTTCAAATAATGATCATGATAACGACACTATAACAAGAAAGATGACTCGAAAAGGAAATGCCCCAAGACTTACAGAACACCATTTTGTATGACCGTTGGTTTCTTCCAAATCAATTGATATGCAAACCAATTAATAACTGCTTTAAGAAAACACCCAGACTGGAGTAAGTATAAACGGCAATATACTCTTTAATGAAAAATATTGCTTATTAATTGGTGAAAAACAACAAAAAAGTGTCAAAGAGATGAGGACAAGAATTGTCAAAACCATTCCACGAAACCAAAACTAAACAGCCCAGCCTGAGTTTTGTTGTCCCGCTCTCACACCAGCACTGAGACAACTAAACTGTACGCACAGGGAGCATCACAGGGCAGCTGAGCAGCAGTTACACAACTGACCACGAACTTTATTTAATAAGAGAAGCCACTCTGTAATACAATTACTGAGCATACTGAATTTATTTATAGTGGAAAAAGCTAATAATAGTTAAATTAATTTTTAAATAAGAGTCTGGAAACATATATATGAAAATCTTTACGGTATAATCAGCACCACATTTTATTTATACAGAACTCAGAGGAAGGATTCATTTGGGAGGCAGCATAAACAGCAAGCTCCTCAACTTTTTTTTTTTTTTTGCGGTACGCGGGCCTCCCACTGTTGTGGCCTCTCCTGTTGCGGAGCACAGGCTCTGGATGAGCAGGCTCAGTGGCCATGGCTCACGGGCTCAGCCGCTCTGCGGCATGTGGGATCTTCCCGGACCGGGGCACGAACCCTTGTCCCTTGCATCAGCAGGAGGACTCTCAACCACTGTGCCACCAGGGAAGCCCGCTCCTCAACTTTTAAACATATAATTTTAGGATAAAATGTCCATTAACAGAGGTTTGACTTCTGAGCAGTTTCTCAGAGCTATCTGAAATGCTGTCTCCTGGGCTACAGTCCTCATTTTGCCCCAAATAAAACTTAACTCACAACTAAAAAACAAACCAAAAAAAAAACCGAACAAAAACAAAAAAAACACAGATGTTTGAGATGTATGGCAAATTCATATAATAACAAATTATGCAAGCAACACAGAAGAGAGAAAAAACAAGCAGCAAAAAAAAAAGGTATAGTATTATCCTATTTTCATTAAAAAAGAAAGAAGGTAATTATGTATAAATATTTCTGGAATCATTTAGATTTGCTACTAAAGAAAAGAGTATGCAAGTTGACTTTAATGCTGTTTTCTTCAGGTTGCCATTGAGGAAAAGCACTCTGACAGGTAAGTGATTTTGGCAGATAAGTGCTGAAAAAACAACTGATGTCACACTGTCAGTCCTGACTTATCTTTATGATCATTCTCAGTAGTCGCTTCAAATAGAAGCAAATCTTATAATTAATGCATGTTTAATAAAGGTATTTCTATATTATTATGCATTAACTATTCTTCTTAATGTGCTATTTAGTAAATGAAAACATCTTTTGGAATCTTGAGTTTTTCATAAAAGTCAAAAGAAGTTAAAATAAATCTCTCTTCTTCCATTCTGTATCATGTGATCAACAATATCTTCCTAAGCACAGGAGTGCACATTACTTTTGAAATACAATTAGTTACAACAAACTGTAGAATCTCGGGATTCAAAAGCAAACTTCACCATTATCTGGGTTTCCCATAACTTTAAATCCCAGTGCATCATGCCAAGGAATGCAGGGCTGTATTTAGTTTGTGAGGCCTGCCATAACAAAATACCACAGACTGGTAGCTTAAACAACAGAATTCTATTTTCTCACAGTTCTGGGCGGAGGCTGGAAGTCTAAGGTCAAGGTGCCAGTGGGGCTGGCTTCTCCTGAGGCTTCTCCTTGGCTTACAGATGGCCTCCTTCCCACTGTGTCCTCATGTGGCCTTTTCTCTGTGCCTGGGCGTCCCTGGTGTCTCTCCTCTTCTTGTAAGGACACCAGTCATACTGGATTAGGGCCCCACTCTTATGACCTCACTTAACCTTAATTTCCTCTATAAAGGCCCTATCTCCAAATTCAGTCACACTGGGGGTTGGGACTTCAACAATACAAATTTTGGGGGGGATGAAATTCAGTCCATAACAAGGACCCTGACAGTGCTTATGTGAGAGGAATGTTAAAAAACAGTACTAATGAGTAAAAAGATACCTGTTAAGTATGCTTGACCTAAGCTCAAACACCTGTATGAATGAGTAACTTGTACCAGTCCACAGCATCCTTGGAAAGCCCTGCTGGAAGGACCACTCATATGTGCTGCAACTTCTTTCTACTCATCTCTTAACTGCCCTCCTTAATATCATACAGAAGGAAGGGTGACCCTCTTCCACCTGACACCCCTTCAATTATTTGAAGCAGCAATCCTAGCCCCCCTAGAAGTGTTCCTAGTACTTCCAAATGCTGCGTGTATCAAAGTGTGATTTCTGTACCCTTCTCATTCCCCTCTCTTTCCATTATTCACATTCAACAACTGCTTCTTTTTCAGAACTGGGCTCACAGAAAGGTAGAAAGGTAGAAAGGTAACGTGCCTTTCCTTTAAGATTTTTCTTCTTTTTTTTCCCCCATGTCATCCTTCTGCAGGGGCTATGCTAATCGTCTGTGTATTGTTCCATTTTTAGTATATGTGCTGCTGAAGCGAGCACTAAGATTTCTTTATATAACTTGTTTCTTCCTCATTCAGGTGATTTTACATTGCAGTCAGGATTTCTGAGAGCTTCCCATCTTCTCAAACCATGTTCCTTCCCTCCAGTGTCACATCTTGGAATCACAACATTCTCTTTTTTGAAATTTTCTATTCTATCCTTTCTGTTCTATCCTTCATCATCCAATAAATCCTTACTAGCACCTGTATGCAAAACTCTTGAGGGATATAATTCTGCATAAAGGTACGATCCCCAGCCACAGAAGAGATTACAGACCCTGGTAGTTAAGGGGAAAAAATGCTGGCACTTAAAAAAAATTATAAAGATGAAATACAAAAGAATTCACAAGCCAGCATCTCATCACCAAATGAGTGAGGGGAGATTGCTGCCATAAGGTCAAAGGAAAGAAAAGAAATAAACTTACAATGGTTACTACATGCGAGGCACACTTATCCCTACTCGCTGAAAATAGATAAATGTAGTTTAGATACATTGGGTAACCTACTTGAGGTCATTCACTCCAATTTTATTAAGGGCTGACTCATGGCCAGGCACTGTTCTTACAATACAAACAGAGCTGTGAACAAGGTATATTAAGCCCCTTCTCTTCAGGAGCCTAGTAGGGAATGCAGAAAATAAGTAGGCAAATGTCGTAGTTTAATTTACTGATCAAAGGCATTACAAAAACAAACTGGTTGGGCTTCCCTGGTGGCACAGTGGTTGAGAGTCGGCCTGCCGATGCAGTGGACACGAGTTCGTGCCCCGGTCCAGGAAGATCCCACATGATGCGGAGCGGCTGGGCCCGTGAGCCATGGCCGCTGAGCCTGAGCGTCCGGAGCCTGTGCTCCGCAACAGGAGAGGCCACAACCCTGAGAGGCCCGCGTACCGCAAAAAACAAACAAACAAACAAAAAACTGGTTAATGAGAAAAAGAATGAGTGGAGGAACAAAAATGATAGGTCAGGGAAAACATCTCTAAGGATGTGACCTCTGGGCTAAGACCTAAAAGCCGAGGAGGAGCCAACCGTGTGAAGATTCGGGAAGATGTCTCAAGCAGAGGAAAAGTAAGCGCAAAGGCCCTGAGAAAAGAAGGAGCTCAACTGTTCAAGCAGCAGAAAGGCAGCCAACGTGGCTGAAATCTGAAATCTTGCAGCTGCAAAGGGGAGAGTGGTAGGAGTTGGCAAAGGGGGGCAGGATCAGATCTGGAGGGTGTTGTGAGGTATGGTGGGGATTTACATCAGATTGTGAGTGCCACGGGAATCACTGCAGAGTTTCCAGCTGTGAGATGGCATGGTCTGACTGATTGTTCACCTGGGCTATAGTATGGAGAATAGACTGCAGACAGGCAGGAATGGAAGCAGGGAGAATATTTTGGAGGCTACAGTCATGCCGAGAAGAAAGAGCAGCAGCTGGGACCTGGGTGGTGACAGCAGAGATGGAGAGAAACGGACAAATTTTTCAGGGAGAACCAACAGGATGTACACTTAGGTTGCAAATGGGGAGCAAAGACACACAGTACTAGGGATTGGGGCTGTAACCAACGGTAAGAAAATTCATGTTCAGGACAGAGGCATGGAGATGGTTCACATATAGGAGCAGTGAGGGACAGAGCTCCCTGGAGCATATTTTAAAGTTTTAGTTCATAAAACAAACAGAAAATGTTCACTCACATTCAGTCATAAACAGCACTCATGTTCAGTCATGTAGGAAAAATCACCAGAGAGAAGAAAGGATGGTTGTTCTCTGTTCAAGTTCCCTTGGATATGACATTAATTTCCACTCCTAGCTCTGTTCTATGTCAACACCTTAGGCATGAAGAGAATCACAACAATGAAATGAAAGCTATTGAAGCTTTTTTCCTCAAGGGGAAAAAATTCAACCAGGTATTTTCAGACGTGTGACGTCAGAAGTAGATATAACAAAAGGCATTTTAGGGGGGGGAGGAGAGGAGGGAAAGAGAGAGAGAAGAACACGTTTTCAACTCCTTTCCCTCTGTAAACTGCCTTCCTGTCCACCAGACCACCCCAGGAAACAAAAGGTAACACCTCCAATTCCTGGGTAAATACACAGTTCTAGTCAATTCATTAACTTCTCAGGACTGGAGTTCTTTTTTTAAAGAAAATTTGCCCTGGCAACCAAAAAGGAGAACTCAATGGTACTAGCTTCCCTTTTCTGCAGTCATGTGTTAAGGTGCAAAACTAGTGTCCCTTTCACCAGACTGTAGTTAAAAGAACTGCATTCATTCTCAAAAGTATAACAACAAAAGGGCTCAAGCTTTTGTAGAGATTTTATTTTTCTTCTCAAAGTCCTAAGGACCTTACAGGGACAAGAGCCAAGCACTGATCCTGCCTAATAAACAATAAAAGGACGCACACAGAATGAGAAGCTAACTGCAACACAGAGAAACCAATAATATTTACTTCACATCTAAAGAAGTCTGTGTTGGACCAACAACTTTAATCTATAGGAGATAAACGATAAAAAATAAAACAATTAAGATTCAACACAGACCTTTTTCAGTCACCTTCTCTTAACCTTTATAACATGGGCTTAAGTTCACACATTTTATGCCCCCCTAAAAAGTTCTGACTTCTCAAATCTTCCGGAACACACACATAAGCACATATGACATATCATGCATATTTCTGCTAAAAAGCAGAAAACTTCTGCACTTACACATTCCGCTGAGTATATTTTATAAAGTTACCAATGGATCTATTGGGTTCATTTTCCAAAGGCTAGCTTTTAGCCACTCTCTATCTTCCTTTTTTATTCTTTTTTTAAAATACATTTTATTTATTTATTTATTTTGGCTGCGTTGGGTCTTCGCTGCTGCACACGTGCTTTCTCTAGTTGCTGCGAGCAGAAGCTACTCTTCGTTGCAGTGCACGGGCTTCTCGTTGCGGTGACTTCTCTTGCTGTGGAGCACAGGCTCTAGGCACATGGGCTTCAGTAGTTATGGCATGCGGGGTCAGTAGATGTGGCTCGTGGGCTCTAGAGCACAGGCTCAGTAGTTGTGGCGCACGGGCTTAGTTGCTCCGCGGCACGTGGGATCTTCCCAGATCAGGGCTCGAACCCGTGTCCCCTGCATTGGCAGGCAGATTCTTAACCACTGCACTACCAAGGAATCCCTCTTTTACATTATTCTTTAAACCAATACTCAAATGCCAGAGTTCTCATTAGCACTGGTAAGATTTACTACAATACATACATATGGGGAAATTTTATCTCAACGACTGTGTTTCATGGTCAGCTGTGGTTATTTCTATCTATCAATTTCCTGCAATTCATAACTTAGTTACTTCTGACATGATTCACTCCAGAATCCCTTGTGACCGCAACTCTCCCACCTCCTAATACTTAGATATGTAACTCTTAGTGGAACTCCACTTGTGGCTAACTTGTGAATAACTGTTTCCATTACGGGAGTTTAAAAGCATGCATGATGGGTCCAGATATGGCAACTGGTTTCTTAATAACAAAGAGAATAATCCTGCATATGTCAGAAGAGCTTTCAGGATTTTTTACAACTTTAACTTGGTTAAAATTATAGCCTGTTAAAGTTGGTACAGACCATAATCCAGCCCACAGAAAAAATATATAAGAAAATCATGTCTTGGAAGGTAAAACAACTTACTCAGGCCACACTGCTGTTGGATGTGATTTCGGGAAACGAGCAAGCACGCACATACAGCTTGCCTAATTAGAAACTTTTCCTATTGTCCCATTGATTTTCTTAGCTCAGCTATATTCTGGAAGTCTGATTCTAATCAGGGAATTGCAATGTACATCACAGTGGGACACACTGAAATTTAAGACTATACATGCCAAAAGTTGGCAAGGATTTGGAGCAACACAAAATCTGATACCGTGGCTGGTGGGAGTACAATCTGGAACCACTACTTTAGGTAACTGTTTACCTGTATCTACTACAACTGAACATACACATATCCTATGACCCAGCAACCCAATTCCTAGACACACATATGAAATAAAAGAACATACAAGAATGTTCAGCATTGTCCATAAAAGCAAAAAAACAAAACCAAACAAAGCAAAAATACAGAAACACTCCAAATGTCCACCAACTGTAGAAAGAATAACTAGATGTGGTATACTCGAATACAGTAATGAAAACAAATGACTGACAGCCACCTGCAACACAGATGAACTGCACAAACCTAATGGGAGAAAGAACTTCAATATAAAACATATTTCTTGATTCCATTAGATAAAGTTAAAAACTAGGAACATTAATCAATGACATTAGAAGTCGGGACACTGCTTACATCTGGAGAGTATGGAGGGGGCTCTAAGCATGAGAAGGGCTTCAGGGGGCTGGTAATATTCTATTTCCTGACATGTGTGGTGTTGTAACATAACTCACTGAGCTATATACTAATAATTGGTATACAACTCAATATATATAATATGCTTCTATTTTTTTTTAAGTTAAAAAAAACCCAATGTTTAATTATGTGATGGATTTCAATATATTTATCTGCTTCTTTCAAAAACACGAGTTCTTTCTGTGTGTTCCGTGTGTCCCAAATCCATTTTTCTGTATTGTGTGTGTCTGTTCCAGGATGACGGGCCCCTGTGAAATACCCTACCCTGGTTCACCTCATATAATAGGCTCAGCATTTTCAACCCACAGAGGCTTGCTTATCCTTGTCCTATATGTCACAGGTAGGAGCCTGTCTCAAAAAAAAATACAGACAGATGTTAAAGGGTAAATGAAGGGGATATGGGGATATATGTATGCATAAAATTGATTCACTTTGTTATACAGCAGAAACCAACACAACGTTCTAAAGCAATTATACTCCAGTAAAGATGTTTAAAAAAAAGGTAAATGAGTGTATATCTCCTTTCCACATACTCCTAATGAAAATGGTACTTTAAAAAAAAACCTTGAGAACTAAATCTGAAGTTTGAGAACTAAATCTAAGCATGTCTTTGATGCACTATGATCTTCTAGACCTTGGATAACAATCAGTTTTATTTAGATGTCAACTCCAGTCTATTGGGAATGGTTGCCTGGAGCACTGGGTTGAGAAAGATTTAATGCTGTGTCAGGGCCAGTGACAGAGAATACTGTCAATGCCAGGACAAAGGATGGAGCACAGACACCTTGCCGACTCAGAGTCAACACAACACTTTCTCCCCTAGGATAAAAATAGTTTCTTAACCGTTTTAAATGCTCCACAGAGAAATCTCTAATAAAGTTCTAATTTATAACATCTGTTTATTACTTATACTTAGAAAGTGATATTATTTAATACAATTTTACTTCTAATATATTTTACATTTATGTATTTATAGTATTTAAATATTTTGTTTAATATAAATTACATTATTGTAATGTGGTTTAAATACTTCACAAGTAAAGCAAATCAACAAGACTATAGGTTATTTTTTTAACAAAAAGTAGTTTAACAGGAAAACAAAACCACTTAAGTTTAAAAACATTTTGTTTCATCTATCCTATTCTTTGCAAAACAGAACTGCCAGAATACTATTTTAAAAACTCACAAAATTCCAGTCTTACTAAATGTTATTCTTGGGTTCCTCCAAGAATCAAAAATCTTTTGATTGCTATTTTTGGTATAAATTAAAACATACAACTCAATATATTTTTGGTATAAATTAAACCATACAACTCAATATTTTACAAGTTTTCGTTGATCTTAATCAAAGCTAAAATGAAAATAAACTTTTCCCACTGCAGTACTCAGGAAGACTTTAGCTTTAGTTGAACAGATGCACATATTCTAAGTCCAAGGGGATTACCTTACTTACAGCACCTTCTCTTTAGATTTCTTTTGTAAAATTTGTACTGACACAAATTCAAAAGATGCAAATGCAGTGTGAAGAGAAGCACCTAATGTGGTGCAAAGTACCATCTTATTCAA
The DNA here is from genome assembly GCF_963924675.1 of Phocoena phocoena. Lineage (NCBI taxonomy): Eukaryota > Metazoa > Chordata > Mammalia > Artiodactyla > Phocoenidae > Phocoena > Phocoena phocoena. The sequence continues at coordinate 30,216,070 of NC_089230.1, read as the reverse complement.
TCACATCCAGTATTATTAGTATTTCCAGATGTAGAAAAAAGTGAACTGAAATTTCACACTTCTCCCTTTCACTTCCATGTGATTTCTGCATAGCCCTTATCAGTAATGCACACTGGATGGTAGGTTAGATTTTTAGCAATAACTTGCTCTACCGAAATCTAAACTTCCCATCATTTAAACATTGAATCTTAGAATTAAAAATATACACCGTGATGACTGGTTTCACTAAATTCATGAACCCAAACCTCAAATGAGTAATCAAACTGCCACACAACACTTCTCTGCTTCCCTGGTACATCCATTCTCTCAACTGTCAAAACTACAAGTAATGCACCTTCTCTTCTTTCCATAAACTTCTAACAACTTTCCCTCCCATTCTCTATCTGATGCCTTTGCCTATTTTATTTAGAAACACTCAGACAGACACTTTCCATCTTTACCCATCACACTCTGCACCAAATCTGTACAGTAGATAAAAGGCAAATCACTCATTAGTGGTCTATTCCCCATCGCTTCTCACCTTCAAAGACAATTTTGCAAGTATACTCTCACTAGAGTCTCTCTTTTGTAGTGGAAAAAATGTACCTTTTCTTTGACCCTCTTCCTATTCCTATGGTAGAATCTACTAGTTGCCTCCTAAATACTGATTTCTCCTTTCTCTCTCATTTTTAGTGAGCACATTGCAATACAGCTAAAAGATGCTTTCAGCTTTCCTAGTAGTGGATGTAGCCATGTGACTGTCTAAATTCTGGTCAAGGGGCTTCCCTGGTGGCGCAGTGGTTGAAAGTCTGCCTGCCGATGCAGGGGACACGGGTTCGTGCCCCGGTCCGGGAAGATCCTATATGCCGCGGAGCGGCTGGGCCCGTGAGCCATGGCCACTGAGCCTGCACGTCTGGAGCCTGTGCTCCGCAACGGAAGAGGCCACAACAGTGAGAAGCCCGCGTATCGCAAAAAAAAATAAAATAAAATAAAAAGAAATAAATTCTGGTCAATAATATATTCAGAGGTGAGTAGGATGCTAGGAAGTCTCTTTAAATGGAAGAGGTCAGTCCTTCTGCCTCCTCTCCATCTACACTTGGAACGTGGATAGGAAACCACCTTTTTTTTTTCTTTTTTTGAATTATCAAAATTTGTGAATCATCTTTTTTCTCTTAATTAAAAAAATATATATTTTTACCTTTTGACCCCCCCACTTCACCCATTTCTCCCACCCCCTACCCCTGACAACCACCAATCTGTTCTCCATACCTATGAACTTAGTTTTTCTGGTTTGGGGTTTTTTTTTAGATTCCACGTATAAGAAAGATTATATGTTATTTGCCTTTCTCTGACTTATTTCACGTAACACAATGCCCTTGAGGTCTAATCATGTTATTGCAAATGGCAAGATTTCATTCTTTTTCTTTTAATGGCTGAATAACATTCCATTGTGCATATCTATCTATCTATCTATCCATCCATCCATCCACCCACCCACCCACCACATCTTCTTTATCCATTCGTCTATCCATGAACTCTTAGGTAGCTTCCATATCTTGACTATTGTAAATAATGCTGTAATGAACATGGGAGTGCAGATACGTTTTCAATCTAGTATTTTTGTTTTTCTTGGATAAAAACCCAGGAAGAGTACTACTGGATTGTATGGTAATTCTACTTTTAATTTTTTGAGGAATCTCCAACACTGTTTTCCATAGTGGCTGAACCAATTTACATTCCCAACGACAGTACACAAGGGTTCCCTTTTCTCCACATCCTCACCGAACCTGTTATTTCTTATCTTTTTGGTTTCCTTTGTTGTGCAGAAACTTTTTAGTTTGATGTAGTCCTACTTGTTTATTTTTGCTTTTGTTGCCTTCACTTTTGTTATCAGATTCAAAAAATCATTGCCAAGATCTATGTCAAGGAGCTTACCACCTATGTTTTCTTCTAGGAGTTGTATGGCTTCAGGTCTTATGTTCAAGTCTAATCCATTTTGAGTTAATTTTGTGTATAGTGTAAGAGAGTGGTCCCGTTTCATTCTTTTCCATGTGGCTGTCCAGTTTTCCCAACGTGATTTATTGAAGAGACTATCCTTTTTCTATTGTATATTCTTGGCTTTGCTGTAAATTAACTGATGATATATACATGGGTTTAGTTCGGGGCTCTCTATTCTGTTTCATTGATCTATGTGTCTGTCTTTAATGCCAATACCATACTGTTTTAATTGCTATAGCTTTGTAATAGAGTTTAAAATCAGAGAGGGTGATGACTCCAGCTTTGTTATTTTTCTTCAAGATTGCTTTGGCTATTCAGGGTCTTTTGCAGTTCCATACAAATTTTAAGACTGTTTATTCTGTGAAAAATACCATTGTAATTTTGATAGGGATTGCACTGAATTTATAAATTGCTGTGGGTAGTATGGACATAATATTAATTCTTCTGATCCATGAGCATGGAATATCTTTTCATTTATTTGTGTCTTCTTCAATTTCTTTCCTTAATGTCTGATAGTTTTCAGTATACAACCTTGGTTAAATTTATTCCTTTCTGATACAATTATAAATGGGATTTTCTTAATTTCTCTTTCTGATAGTTTGTTATTAGTGTAGAGAAACACAACAGATTTTGAGTACTGATTTTGTAACCTGCAACATTACTAAATTTGTTTATTAGTTCCACCAGTTTTTTGATGGAGTCTTCAGGGTTTTCCATATAATATCATGTCCTCTACAAACAGTGACAGTTTTACTTCTTCCTTTCCAGTTTGGATGCCTTTTATTTATTTTTCTTGCCTAAATGCTCTGTCTAGGACTTCCAATATTTCTGAATGAAAGTGGCAATAATGGGCATCCTTATCTTGTTCCTGATCTTAGAGGAAAAGCTTTTAGCTTTTCACCACTGAATATGATATTAGCTGCAGGCCCGTCACATATGGCTGTTATTACGTTGAAGTATGGCCCGTCACATATGGCTGTTATTATGTTGAAGTATGTTCCCTCTATACCCATTTGGTTGAGAAGTTTTATCATAAATGAATGTTAAATCTTGTCAAATGTTTTTTCTCTATCTACTGAAATGATCATATGATTTTTATCCTTCAGTTTGTTAATGTGGTGTATGTATATCACATGGCCTGATTTGTGGTCGTTGAACCAGCTTTGCATCCCTGGCATATATCCAGGGATTTATTCTTTCAAAGACACCAGTTTGCCAGATCCCATTCTCTGCTTTCATCTCATTCAGTCTGTTGGCAGCATTAGACACATGATGCCTCACTCATTCTTGAAACACTCTTTGAATTTCTGGAAACCCAGTAGAGCCTGATTTTCTTCTTACCTCACTGGTCACTCCTTCCCTGACTATGCTGTTTTCTCCCTGCTTTCCTGACTTCTGCATTTTTTTAAATGCTCCAACACTCTTCTCTGAACTCTACTCACTCCTTTGTGATTATTTTAGACCTATGGTTTTAAATACCATTTATATTCTGATGACACTCTGATCTCCAAATTCATATACCTAAACTAGATGTTTGACACCTCCACTTAGATGTTTAAAAGACACCTCAAATTTTACTTGGCCAAAACAAAACTCTCCCCACATCTCCTGAACTATAGTTCTTCCCATCTTAGTACATACTCACCACCATCCACTTGGTTGCTCAAAGCAAAAACCATGAAGTCATCCTGGTCTCCCCTCTCCCTCTCACCCCACCCCCGTGCATCAGCAAGCCCTGCTGTCTGTGCCTCCACAGTACATCCATCACTTCTCTCCATCTCCCTTGCTACCACCCTGGTGCAAGCCAACATCTCTCTCATCAGAGCCCTGCCATGGCCTGTGTGTTCTCCTTCTATTTCTTCAAAGTCTGTTTTCTAAGCAGCAGCCAAAGTAATCTTTACAAAGTGCAGATCTGATTGTGTCTCTTCCCTGCCTCTTAGAACGAAATTTAAGCTCCACATGGCCTCCAAGGTTTTAGGTGACCTGATTGGCCTCCTCTCTGATTTCATCTCCTGCCACTCTTGCCTCAAGTGCTGTGCTTCGGCCACACTGGATTTTTCCTATTTTCTGAACACCCTAAGCTCTGGACTGCTTTTTAAAAATACCAGCTGTGGCCTCCATCTAAATGCTCTTTCCCAGTATTTTCTCACTACCAGCCCCTTCTCTTCCACATTCAGAGAACCACCTAAGCTAAGGCAGCTTCTCCCTCATCACTTGCTCTCATCACATCACTCTCATTTTTTTTTCTTCATAGGGAATTATGTTGTTCATTAAATGTTTAAACCATCAGTTTCTCCTCACACTGGAAACTACAGGAGAACAGGACCTTGTGGATCTTGTTTACTGCTCGATTCCCAGGGTCTGAAACACTGACTAGCAAACAGTTGGTGCTCTATAAATTATTTGCTGAATGAATAAAGACTTAACATAAAAATGAAAAGTCATTTGTTTAACCATTATTCCAGTGTCTTAATTACAGACCTGAGAAATATCTCACTGCCATAGGCTGTTCACTTAGTAACAGGGACTGCACTGCTCCTGAGGTAGACAATTCTATCCCTCAACAACTAGGATTATTCAAAACCCCTTATTCCTTTCTCAAGCTGTTGCTTCCGTTCATCTGTGGAGGCCTCTGTGATCAAGTAGAGTACATTTCTTGTGTTTTAGACAAGACAGTTCTTCAAATATCCGAAGGTGGTGATTGTACCTTCTCAGAGTTAACAGTCCCAGTCTCCTTAACAGCTCTTCACAAGGCTGTTAAAAACAAGAGTTTCGGGTCCTGTCATCACCCTCCCATGTACTCCAAGACTGCCCCAAACCACGATGTAGTCACACACTTAGCTATCAACTATGCCATGAATATGCAACTGTGGTCCAATCTACCTCATATCATCTGGCTGGTCTCATGAACTGATCTCTTTCTGAGAGAGTGTAACCTGACTGAAGTTAACGCTTCCTTCCTTCCAGTTCAAGCTCACACACCATCTCCAAGATACATCTCCATGTATCTTTCACACCACTAAGTGCACAAGGCTTCTGTAATCCCCATGCACTACAGTCATTCCTCATCTTCTTCCCAGAATTCCCGACACCGTTTAGCTTCCCCAACACAGGATACCTGCCCTATCCTGCAGAAAAAGACCTCCTGGCCTCCTTTCTTGGATAAAGGTCCTGATTTTCCACATGTGCAAATTAAAATTATAATTTTCACACAAGTAGCCTGAGGCAGACTAGCACTATTTCTAGTCAGCAGCAAGGGAGCCACAAAAAGGAGAGGTCCTTTTGGCTACCATGGAAACAATCTGAAGCAGGAAGAGCAAGGTGGAGCCAGCCAACGCTGGTGCCCCAGGACAAACTGGAACAATCCTTGACGTACCAATCCTATAGACCCTACTGGGGACAAAGTGATACCTCTATGCTATCCCCCTCCTTGCTCCTCCAAGGACAGCCAAAGAAAACAGGAGCTGCCCCAAATCAGGATAAGGGTTATCCTACACTGCTGTGCAGGTCAGCAGTTTCTTAGAACTATCTATAATCTAGTTTTACTCCCTCTGCCTCCAAAACACACTGATATCTCATTTCAGTCATTCAGGCAGAGTAATAATTGTTGGGAAGTTAATGATTAAAGAAACACAGTTGGTCATCTGAAAACATTTCAGATGTTCCACAGTGTGTTTAGCATTCTGGTAAAGAGAGTAGCCTTAATGAAGTAGGCTGAAGAATAAAACTATACATATTAACACACTCTGAAAGAGTTCAGGCATGCCCAGAGGGCCAAAATACCGACCGCAAAATGACCGGAATAATCTAGGTATATGATTAGCTGTGATTCAGAAAGAAAAACTAAAAAACTCTATAGGTTCAAATCTGCTACAGGGATTTTTTTTTAATTTCTTATATATATTCTGAGGAGTACTGATAGTGCTTGACAGTGCTTCCCAGTGCCAAGCCTATGAGATTTCATCAAATCTCATTTATCTCATCTAGAACCTGACAGTTTTAATGCAAACCTAAGTATCTATCCTTTTAAATCTTGCTTTCATTAATGAATGTTTATCAGGTGCCTGACACTCTACAGAAAAATGCAGTTAAGTGTTACCTCTTCTAATATAACTACTCCTTATCTTTACTCGAAAGAGGTCTAGCCTTTTAAAATCTGCTCTTGGAGGGACACTAATTGTCCTTTTTTGAATCTCCACCAAGTTTCAATGAAGAATTGAAAACAAACAATGAAGTCAATTTAAAAACTCAACTCACAACATTGTGTGATCTTCTGGATGTTGGAAGAGATAAGCTGGGCCAGCTGGGCAGGGTCACCACCAATTCCTGGAGTGTAAGACATAGTTGATTTGCTTGTTCGCTAATTTCATCAGCTGTTTGTGGGCTGTGTAGTTTTCTAAGCAGTCACCTAAATAACATAAAAGAAAGGTCACATAATTGCATTTTTAAAGTTACTGGCTTACACTTTCCAAATTGTCGATCTGGGAGGTTACAAGTACAAATTTGACGATCCTACTAGGGTTGAAATCTAGCTCACACAAACACACTGTATGAGGAAGTGTTCCTCTTTCTTATTTATGTACTCTCTTAGGGGTGCTCTTCCATCTACATACACAAATACACCTACACACAAATGAGTCTCACATCCACATCTCCGAGTCACACTCTTAACTCTCTTTAGTGTCTATATGCCTTTGAAGCTATAGGAACTTGCCAACTGCCTTTTTAGCTGCCAGTGGAACTGGCAACAGGAAATCTCTACTTTGGGGAAGACACTTAGCATTTGGGCCTGCTACCAGGATCCAAATAAGATACTGCACATCCAGGGACCAAGAACCTTCCCACTCTATACAGAAGAAAGGTAAAGACCCACTCTTGCATCTACAGGACTAGCATCAACAGACCAGATCCTTGCATCAGGACCACACAACCACACGATTAGCTGAGGCCTGCTCTCTCCCCCAAAGAGGGACTATAATCAGTCCTGTTGATTGCCACTTAGTATTGTAGCATTTCCCTCAAGGCTCAAAACTCAAACAAGTCTGGTCTAAACCTTCTCCTGTTTTCTTTTATGGTCTCCTTTCCCCCCCTTTAGAGAATCAACCAATCAGCTACAAACTACCAGTTTTCCTCATCCCTTTACTCAAGGGCCTAAATTTGAGAAAGTTCCTGCTGGTGAGATAACTAAGCTTCATTCATCCAAAGAGCTGCCACTGTTGGACTGGCTGGCATTTCCTTAGAGAAGGGGTGCAATGGTGATTCCCTCAGCTCAGTGCTGAGTGAAGAATGAAAAGAAACTGTGAATGATGGAAGAGAAAGAAAAATTCAACAAGATTAACTATAGCTAACTTATTATTTCCTAAGCGTTGTGTTTAGGACTTTCACATGTATTTTCTTAGTTGATTCTTCCACCAAGTTTATGAGGTAGGTACAACAATAATTATATGATTTTTCAAATGAAGAAACTGAAGCATAATGAGTATAAGCAACATGTTTAATGTAAGAAAAGAGCTAAAATTTGGAACTAAATCTTAGAGTCTATGTTTTGAAAACACAAAACCATATTGTTGCTTCCCTGTATAACAAAATTAAGGACAGGTGAGCCCACTCAATGTAGAAAAACCAAATTTATCACCTTTCTGCAGACCCTGTATGAAGTTTTGCTAAACCCACAAGGAAGATGAGGAATTCGGCTTGGGATAACTACATGCATGGATCAAGGTAACACTGCTGAATAGCTTACAGCTCTTCTCTCTTATTCTGCTAACAGTGATATCTAAAAGACAACAGTGGTTGGCTCTCCTGATGATGAGATGAGAAATAAAGGATCCAAATAACTGACTGCACTTTAAAGTATATGTATATAAACAGACAGATAGACAGCTAACTATAAACTGACTTAACAGTGTACGATCTTTGCACACAGGCTACATCAACCAAGTTATTCTGATGTCTGCTTTCCACATCGGTCTCCAGCACATAGCCCAGAGCTAAGATGCACTAAAGTACTTTTGCTGTATACTTTCGAAAGCCCATTCAGAATTCCTAGTTTTATTGCTCAGAATAACAGTAACTCATTATCTATACCTGCACTATCAAGTGTTCAGATATCACATGTGTGGCCACTGGCTAGGATAGCTCACGTATGGAACATTTCCATCACAGCAGAAAGTTCTATTGAACAGTGCTCACCAAAAATCTCAATAATTAGCTTGCTATGAGGATATATAAACACTATAAAGAGAAAGACGGGAAGAGGGGATCAAGGTGCAATACTCATACTGAGAATCTTCTCAAGACTGTTTCTAAAGAGCACAGATAAAAGAACAAAGGGAATTTTAAAAAGAAATCTTGAGTGTCAAACATTACCCCTAGTTACTACTGGACAGTGTAGAATCCTTAAGATTTCCATTAACATAAATCTCATGCTCTATAAATCCTGTGTGGATAAAACAACAGAAATAGTCAGTTTCACTTTCTTAATGGTGAGGACCAGCATAAAGCTCAGGACTTCCCTCCACCCTGTGCTCCAAAATGATAAGTTCCCAGAAGGGCAGGTTTTTTGTTTTCAGTTTTGATTTTTCTTTTTTTGGTCTATTTTGTGGACTGCTCTACTCTCAGCATCTGGATATACAATAGGTGCTTAATAAATATTTGTAGAATGAATAAATGTACCTATTTCCTAAGAACACATACCCAGTCTGAGGGTAAATATTACCATTTCTAAGACAGTGAACTCCAGGGCCTTCTTTCAGATCCAGGATGTCCTAGGCTTATCGCTGCCTTGGACTACTGCTTGGTGCCATTTCCTCTCCCTGCAGGGCGCTTCCCGTGATCTCCATGTGATCTGCTCCGCTTCCCCAGCAAAGTCTCATCACGTGCTAGAGAAGCATTTCATATTCACTTTGATTTGAAGTGAGAAGTCACCACTCTGTCACTCTGCTGATCTAACCTACTGCATCATAGTACTAATCACCATTTAAAATAATCTAGTTAGTATATCATTTATTATCTATCCCTACCTCTGGAACATAAACATGAGAGAGACAAGGCTATCTTTTTTTTTTTTGAATTTTATCTTTTTTTTTCATACAGCAGGTTCTTACTAATAATCTATTTTATACATATTAGTGTATATATGTCAATCCCAATCTCCCAATTCATCCCACCACCACCATCACCACCCCTGCTTTCCCCCTTGGTGTCCATACATTTGTTCTCTACATCGGTGTCTCTATTTCTGCACTGCAAACCAGTTCATCTGTACCACTTTTCTAGATTCCACATATATGTGTTAATATACGATATGTTTATCTCTTTCTGACTTACTTCACTCTGTATGACAGTCTCTAGGTCCATCCACGTCTCTACAAATATCCCAATTTTGTTCCTTTTTATGGCTGAGTAATATTCTATTGTTTATATGCACCACATCTGCTTTATCCATTCATCTGTCGATGGGCATTTAGGTTGCTTCCATGACATGACTATTGTAAATAGTGCTACAGTGAACACTGGGGTGCATGTGTCTTTTGAATTATGGTTTTCTCTGGATATATGCCCAGTAGTGGGATTGCTGGGTCATATGATAATTCTATTTTTAGTTTTTTAAGGAACCTCTATACTGTTCTCCATAGTGACTGTATCAATTTACATTCCCACCAACAGTGCAAGAGGGTTCCCTTTTCTCCACACCCTCTTCAGCATTTGTTGTTTGTAGATTTTCTCACGATGCCCATTCTAACCAGCGTGAGGTGATACCTCACTGTAGTTTTGATTTACATTTCTCTAATGAATAGTGATGTTGAGTAGCTTTTCATGTGCCTCTTGGCCATCTGTATGTCTTCTTTGGAGAAATGTCTATTTAGGTCTTCTGCCCATTTTTTGATTGGGTTGTTTTTTTAATATTGAGCTTCATAAGCTGTTTATATACTTTGGAGATTAATCTAAGGCTATCTTCTTGTAGAATCCACAGTGCCAGGGACATAGAAGATGTTCCATGAATGTGAGGGTGATCACTCTGCTAACAGACATGAGCAATCTCTACATAAACTACATTAACTGTATTCATTAGCTCAGCTCCTCCATCCATTAAACTATTATACTAATTGGGTTTAGTCCACAATACCGAGAATTATTTTTCACTCTTTCACACACACTAAACTTTCAAATTAAATAGAATTATGGCAAATCTTATTCAGACTTACTGCAGGTGTTTTATACAATTTTTCAGCCAGCAGCACCTGGCTAAAGTTTGCGATCATAACCAAAATTAAGATTGACTTTGAGATCGGGAGCAAAAGTAAAATATCTGAAGAAAAATGTATATGTCAATGAGTTCACATGGTATCATATTAACTCTGAAACTAGAGCATAATTCTTAACTAGTCACAAGTCTGAGACAACCTTCTCAAAGTGGCCTGCAAAGCAGAGGCGTGTCCACATCACAAGACACAGCTGAACACTGCTATCGGTCTCTGCCCTGGGGGGATGATCAGGCCAACCCCCGAAGAAACGTCCACCTCCAATATTACTAAACAGCACAGCATTTCATAATCATTTCCTTTTCTTCCAGATCCCGAGCAAGCTTTAAATTATATATAATTATGGTCAGAATATGTTGATCTGAATTAAACAAAAATTAATGTATGTCTATAAGAACCAAGCAAATGTAAGAAACTTGAGAGTAAAAAAATATATAGCATTTGACGGGAAAGGCATTTTTGTTTTCTTTTTGTCTGAATTTAAAGAAAGTAACAACCTAAAAAACAAGAGGGGTGGGCTGAAGTGGGGTGGAGAGGCATCTTGGAATATTTTATGTAGCTGTAAAGGGCTTAATGCAAACCAACTAAGGACAGGTACTGAAAAGATCAAAGAAAGGTAGTGTGTCAAAGTCTCCAGGCCAAATAGAAAACCAACTACGATGAGCCTCCGAATAAACGTATACGGTTCCTCTACTATAGAAATATATATCTTAAGTTCTTCTATATTCGGGAGAAGAACTTTAAAGCGTGTTTTCTAAATCCGGGCCTTAAAAAGAGGAAGAGGTCAATTCGTGTCCAGCCTGAGGCAGAAGCTGTTCTCCTGAGCTGGGCCGGAGCGGCTCGGGCTCCAGCCCCGCCCCGGAGCGCTCAGCCCGCCGGTGCGCCCGAGCGAGAGCGGCCGGGGCGGCCGGGGGAGGCGGCGAGGCTGCGGCGCAGCCGGCGCAGGGCGGGCCGGGCTGACTAGGCCGGCGGCACCAGCCGGACCGCACCGCGCACCCGCGCCGGCCCGGGGGGCGTGGGGAGGAGCGCGCTCCCGGCGCTGGGGCAGCGCCGGCCCTCCGACTCCCGAAAGCCTGCCGCGAAGCGCAGGGCGGCGGCCACCTGACAACGCGCACAAACAAGGTGGCGCGGCAGCCACGGGGACACGCGCTTTCGGGGCGCCCAGCCAGGGACACCCCCTCCAGAGACTCCTCTTACCCCGACCTCCTCGGCTTCCTTCTCCTTCTTTGGCCCCGGCCACCCAAGGGCCCCAGAACCGCCAACAACGAGCCTCAGCTGATGGGTGGAGGCGCTGGAACGCCCACTGCGCATGCTCTCAATCCCTCCCTGGGAAGGAGGCGGGGATAGCCCTCCTCTTATTGGCCAGCGGGGTTGAGTGACAGAGGCCCTTCCCCGCCCCCTCTGGTTCTAAGCTAAGGAATAGGGGTTCCAGCAAAACTGCAAGGGAGGTGTTCTTTGAGGCCTGACGTGTAGATGGTGAACGCCTTAGCCTGCGTGTAAAAAAGAAGAGGAGGGAATGGAGAGCAGCTGTTTTCTTTATCAGGTGATGCCGGCCTCCCTAGACTCGTGTCTTCAGTCCACCCCATCAACTCACGCCTGTCTTGTTTCCTAACCCTTAACCTCAGTAGAACATATTCGCAAGTCCATTAAAAAATGTGAACTCAAATACGCAGTTCTAGCAGGAACAGTGAGTGGAGTCATTTCCGTGTGCCCACTTAGTAACCAAGTTTTCGTAGCACACTCAAGTCATATGAAGCATCCTTGAAGGGCAGGAAGTAGTTTCAACAGGATTTGAAAAGAGCAGAGAATGTTCTCATGATAAATATTCAAACATAAAGTAATTGTTAGATAAAAAGCATCAGTTGCTTCAGGTGAGAGAAATACCAAATTAATTAGGCCTTTGTCTGTATTAAGGCAATAATATTTTCTGAAAGGATCATCAGGACATCAAAAGTCCAGATGGACTAAGGTGGAAAAAAAAACTAAAGCCAGAATATTTTGAATTGGTACCACATGAGCAAATTCTAGTTTGTTTAGAATTACACATACATATGTGCATAAGTGAGTGAGGTCAACCAACGATAAGAAACACTTTAAGAGGCTCTCCGTTTATTTTTCATTTTTCTACTTTTAAGAGAGAAATGGGAACAAGAAAATTTTTCTGTTTCTCATTTTTTCCAGAAGAAAACTGTGGTATAAGTGTGGTAATAAGCAACAACTTATACTCTGCGTCTGTGAAGAGGGGGCAAGAGAGAGATGGGCAGGCTGGCCAAACAGAAGGCACACACCCCATCGAAAGGGGCAGCATGATTCAGCTAGAGCCGATTGTAGACTTTTAGGAATAATTGGCCCAATGTGATCAAGTTATCTGTTTTGTCAAGATACAGTGTAAATTCTAATTTTTATGTGAAAAATCTTTTTTTTTCAGTATTCATAAGTTTTTATAAAACATTCTGTGATCAAATAAAATACATATATCAGCCTTTGTAATAGGCGATAGTTTCAGCCATAGAGTATTAAAGCTGGAGAAAGCCTACCAGAAAAGCTACCTCTAATTCCTCATTTCACAGATGAAAAAATCTGAAGCCCAAAGAAATGTCATCAAAATCACACAAATAATTATGAGAAGCACAGATCCAGATGACCTAATTCAGAATCTTGATTTCTTCCTACCATATAATTCACTCAGCACATGTTCACTGGGAATCTGCCATGTGCCAGGGACTGCGACAGGCACTGCAGATATCAAGATGAGTAGGATACAGTACTTTCCCTCAGGTTGCTCAAAGAGTGAGATCCTTCCCAGACACTGCAAGAGATGCTGTGATAAAGATTTGTACACAGCACAGAGGGAGCCCAGAGATGAGGACGACTTACTGTGGGGTCAGGGACCATTCCAAAAGGGAAGTGTTAATAGAATCCTGAAAAATGTAAGACTTCACTGGGAAAACAAGATGGGAAAGGACATTCTAGCCAAAAGGAAGAACACATAAAACTTCATAAAATCACAGGGAAGTTCAAACTCTCAGGGATCTCTTCTAATTTTCATTAGACTAAAGCAGAGTGGGTGGAATGGAGGGGCATCAGACTAGAAAGTCAAGTGGAGTTTATATAATGAAAAGCCTGTATATCGTGTTAAATGAATATCTAATAGGAGTTAAACTATGAAAGCAAAGGTGCGATGTCCTCATAATTCCATGCTCTGAAGAAACCTTTGGAGAATGGGTGAAAATAAAGGGAAATAAAAGTGAGAGAGAGTTTTGACCACTTAGGAGGCTGTTGCAATGGTAGCATCCCCCAATTAAGAATCTCCCCAATATCAGAGATATTGAAGGACTGTAGTAAGGCAAATACATTGGAGAAAAGGAGGTGAGGACTGCTTTGAGAAATATTTAAGAAGACTTGGAAATCAATTAGATATGGAGAATGAAAGCGATGACTCCTCTTTTTAAGACACAAAACAGCAGAACATGATGTAGCTGAGATCTAAGATTGCTGATAAAGCAATTGCAGTTTGAGGATGGAGATGGTGGAATGAGGGAGCAAAGTGACAGTAAGTTTAGCTTGGGATGTGTTGTTGTGTTGAAGATTCTGGGGAAGTGAGAGTCAGAGATGTCCAGGGTCCTACAGGTACTTGAGAATGTGAGCTGGAGTTTCGGATAGAGTTCTGGTTGGAGCTATGGGAAGAGATGAGCTCACTGACCCTAAGGATGGGGTGTTGTGGACTTTCTGTGTTTAAGGGAGGGCAGAGGAAGAAAAACCATGAAAAGGAGTAATCAGAGATATAGGAAGTAAACCAGGAAAAGGTGTAGTAGAGAATGAAGGAAAACATTTCAAAAAAGAGGGAATGGTCTATGATAGCACATGTCACAGAAAGTTCAGGTAAATTAAGAACCAAAAGTTGTGCATTGGAGTTGGAAATTAGGAAGTGGTTGGTAAATTTAGGAACAGGCATTTCAGTCATTCAAGGAACTATCATGCAAAGAATTTACATTTACGTAGTGTCTGCTGCGCTATCCAAACATCCTATCATGTTTGATAGAACCCTGGGCTGTGAGAGGGGACGTCACGAAGCACTGTAGAAGAACTGGAGGCTTGGTGGTCTCTTCAGGTCACCCTGCTAGTTACTGACTGAATGAGGACCAAAGCTCTGTCGTCTGAATCCTCCTCCTGGGCTCCTTCCAATTTTTCATGTTTCAAAGTATGAGTGGATTTCTTCCAGGTCTTTTGAAAACTAGGAATAAGATTTCACTCCTTTGTATCCTTTATATTCAAGTGAAAAAAAAAAAAGCATAGTTTAGGTAGTCCTGCAAAATTTAGAAGTACAGAGGATAAATGCATTCCAGAAGAGTTCCTGATATTTATGGTATCCCACCTGAGCATCAGCCTGCTTCTTAGTGAAACTTAGCCAGGTGCCTTGAACACAGCAGGGATCAAAAATTCTGCCAGTTTAACAGGTGATCATTTCACTTCTCCCCAAACAAATCCTTTATACTTGCAAGAATTCCCTATGTCTGAAGCCTTGTGATTTGGATTTTTCAGAGCTAGTAATTTTGGGGATTTGGATCTTCTTGGAAAGAATTCGAAGGGCAAATCAGAAGTAAGGCTTTGAGCGGGAATTGTTATCTGCATACTTGTGTCCTTATTAATATAAACACCACCTAAACAACCTCTGCCATGTAGGCTAGGGAACTCTTCACTGCTGTATCTCCAGTGTTTGGAACAGCAATTCTAGCAAATAGGAGACGATTGCCTGTTCACATTATAGCCCCTGAGCTAAAATATTTTTTAAAAGGCCCACCATGTGATCTTGTGGGACAGCCAGAGAAGTAAAAGAAACAAAAAGGAAAATACAAAAAGGCAAGGAATTTATTGATAAATGAGAGGTACAAGTGTACCTGTGAAAGTTTGTTTTTGATTATAATGTAGGGGAAAACCAAAGCTGTTTTAAGAAATCTGTGCTAGATTAAAAGGTAGTTTAGGAACTTCCCTGGTGGTCCAGTGGTTAAGACTCCACGCTTCCACTGCAGGGGGCCACGGGTTTGATCCCTGGTCGGGGAACTAACATCCCACGTGCTAATATTCCACATATTGAGCAGTGTGGTACCACCCTCCCAAAAAAAGTCAGCTTAAATTAGTGTCTAATAAACTACAGTTTCTTCCATTGTGCTTTGTTTTTAAGCACCTCTCATCTCCCTCTGCAGTCTGCTTGTTTTCTAAGACCACTCTGCCCCTAGCTATATGCCAAGCACAGAGCAGATTTTGCTCTCACTTTTAAACATAGAGCTAATAGGAATCCCACAGAAATCTTATATGGACCATCATAGCATGACGATTGGTATGTTCATCTCTAATTTTACCTCCTACAATTATTATCGTTGTGTGCCCTCTTCTCTCTGTGTCCCAGTCCACTACAATACCTTCCTCATTGGCATCTGTACCTCCAGTTCTACTCAACGTCATTATCCTCAAAGCCACCACTGAGTATTTGAAGCGCAAATCTGAAAACATCACTCCAGGCTTCATGCCATCACCATGATTACCACATGCCCCCAAATGTACTTCTTAAAAATAAAAGTGCTGGGGCTGGTCAGGGGTGAAATGTTGTGTAGATTGGGGAGAGGAATCACAGAAGGGCATCTATGGAGAAATGTCTGGAAATCTTATTACGATGCCTTCCTGAAGATTCGAGGTGCATGTTTATAAATTAAATGCTCTGAGAAGTGGTTCGGTAAAGAAACAAGTATAACTTTCTTTAACCCAGTATTTTCTGAATGTATTTGACCATAGAACTTTTTTTTATACTTAATGGTTGTAGAGATCTATATGATATCTATTATGGAAAATAGTGCTCTCAAAATCAAATCCAAGCCCCTTATCATGGCATATAAATAGGGTGATCATACATCCAGTTTGCCCAGGACAGCCCCAGTTTAGGCTGGTTTTTCCAGCCTTCTGTCTCTGGGCATTCCCTTTCCTTCTCAAAAGTGTCCCAATTCAGATGATATATTATATGGTCACCTTATATAAAAGGACCTAATGTGATCTGGATTCTGCCTTTCCCTGCACCAAAATTTATGCTTTGGAATATGCTAGCTTAAAGAACTTCTCCATCTCTTTCTGCTCCCACTTCCTTCCCACCAGCTCTCCAAAACCACACCAGGGCTTCCCTTATTTCTGTGCTTTGCTCTATCAGTTGCCTTTAACTGGAATGTGCTTTCTTCCTCCTCATTTTTAAAGTAAACTCCATTTTAGAATAATTGTAGACTTACAGAAGAGTTGCAAAAATAGTACAGAGTTCCCATATACACCTCACGCAGATTCTCCCAGTGTTAACATCTTACATAACCATGGTTCATTTGTCAAAGCTAAAAAATTAACATTGGCATAGTACTTTCAATTAAACTATTGATTTGGATTTCCCTAGTTTTCCACTGATGTCCATTTTCTATTCCAAGATCCAATCCCACATTGTATTTACATAGCATGTTTCCTTTGTCTCCTCCCATCTGTGACAGTTTTCTGTCTTTCCTTTTTTGTCATGAACTTGACACTTTAAGAGTACTGGTTAGGCATTTTGTTAGAAAGTCCCTCAATTCAGGTTTGTCTGATGTTTTCACGATTAGACTGTTACAGATTTTTGAAAAGAGTACCAGGGAGGTGAAGTGTTCTCAACATATCATTTCAGAGGATACATGATATCAGAATGATCTGTCTTCTGGTGATGTTAATCTTCACACCTTGGTTAAGGTGATGTCTTTGAGTTACTATTTTTCCATTTCTATGCTATACCCATTAGAAGAGAGCACAAAGTCCAGTCCACAATCAAGAGGAGGAGAATTGAGTTCTACTTCCAGAAGGGAGGAATATGAAAAATTTATGAACATATGTTGAAACTACCACAAGAACTAATAAATATTTGGAGAGAGACCCGTTGAGGCTAAACCATCAGAGGCCACAGTTATTATTACGGAAAGAAAAAATTTTCAAGTGGATAGTTATGGAAAGTACCTCTCCCATCAGATGCTTGATAATAAGAAAAATTCTCAGGCTCCACCCTACCTAGTTTCTTAGGTAGAAACTAAGAAACGGCTGTGATTGCTTTTCTCAACTTCATGTACATAACTAATTTTGCCTTCTTTTTCTAAAGAAAGATCCTGACCGTGAATGTTTCATCTAGCTCTTTACACTTTTGTTTGTTTGTTTTTGTTTGTGGTACAGGGGCCTCTCACTGTTGTGGCATCTCCCGTTGTGGAGCACAGGCTCTGGACGTGCAGGCTCCGGACGTGCAGGCTCAGCGGCCATGGCTCACGGGCCCAGCCGCTCCGCGGCATGTGGGATCTTCCCGGACCGGGGCACGAACCCGTGTCCCCTGCATCGGCAGGCGGACTCTCAACCACTGCACCACCAGGGAAGCCCCTCTTTACACTTTTGAACCTCAATTTTGCCTTCGCGTATTCTCTTCTGTTATTGCCATACTGCCTAGTGCAGTTATTACTATTGTGTTCTAAAGGTGATTTTCTATTTCCTTCAATTCTTCTATGAGGAATATTTGTCACTTCTCCCCAATTTATTTATTTCTTCAATCATTTATTTATATCGCTATGAATTTATGGATTTTTATTTTCTTCTTTAGGTTATAATTAAGTTACCTCTCTACCATTTCAGGTTTTTTCAGGTTGGTTCCTGTGTCCTTTTGACAGGCCCCATTTTTTTTTTCCCTAGTGCTTCCTTACTTGTTAGTATAACAAGATGCTCCAGGCTTATCTTGTATCTTCCTTGTTCCAGCTCTAAAATCAGTCATTTTGGTGTGGAGTCATTGTTCCTTTTACCAGAAAATAGTATTTAGAAACCAAGATCTGGGCACTAGCCTTCTTATTGCTACTGGGGTGTCATTGCTTCTGTGCCCTGTCAGTGGACAGAACTAGGAAATAAATGTCTGTGTATTAGCTCATGTATACACATGTATCTATAAGTTTATCTGACTTTATTGACTATATAAATAAACATGAGTTCATACAGTTATTTCCAACTCTCATCCAGCATCACAGGGTTCATTCTAGCCTTCTCTGCTTCCTTATTGTTAACTTCCTCTTCTGACAGTGAGGAACCCAGCCCCAGTATCTGTCATCAATTACTTACTTGTATAATGTAAGGTAGTTTCAGAACTGCTAACTCATACTCCTGTGAGAGAAAAACTTGAGAACAGTGTGTAAGGACAATTCTTTTTGCCTTTAGCCTTACAATACTGAGTCAAAACAATGTTTTCCAAAATTACCAAGATCAGCTCTTTTTTCCTCACTCCCTCCAGTGAATGTATGTTTTATGTTTGTATTGCACTTTGGTTCATTTGTTATGTGCCTGTATTCCATCTGGATCTCACCAAACATATTGGTTGATTTTTTTTTTTAATTTAAGTAAAGTTCACTCTTTTTGGTATATATCTCTATAGGTTTTTGACAAATGCCTGGAGTCATGTATCCATCACCCCAATACCATATAGAGCAGTTTAATCTCCCTAAGAGTTCCCTTTTGCAGTAACTGAGTCAATTTGTCCCCCCACCCTTGACAACCACTTATGTTTTCTCTCCCTATAGCTTTTTGCCTTTTCCAGAAAATTGAATCATGCAATGAGTAACCTTTTGGGTTTGACTTCTTTCATTTAGCAGCGTGCATTTAAGATACATCCACATTGTTCTATGAATCAATAGTTTGTCTTTCCTATGGCTGAGTATTATTCCATTGTCAGGATGTAATGCCCTTTAGCCTTTCACCTATCGGTTGTTTCCAATTTTTGGCTATTATGATTAAAACTTCTATAAATATTTGCATGCAGGTTTTGATACAAGTATAAGTTTTCAATTCACTTAAGTAAATATCTAGAAGTGGGAGTGTTGGGTCATATACGTTTAGTTTTATAAGAAAATGCAAATTGTTTTCCAAAGTGGCTGTATCATTTTGCATTCCCACCAGCAATGAATGAGGATTTCTGTTGCTCTAATTCCTTGTCAACGTTGGGTAGTGTTAGATTTCCTCTTTTAATTTTATCTATTCTAATAGGTGTATAGAGACATCTCACTGTGGTTTTAATTTCATTTCCTTAATGATGCTGGACACCTTTTTTAGGCCTATTTAAAATTCATATGTCTTTTTTACTGAAGTGTCTGTTCAGATCTTTTGCCCATTTTGTCGTTACATTGTCTCCCTGTTGTAGAGTTTTAAGAGTTCTTTATATGTTCTTGATCAAATATGTCATTTGCAAATGTTTCTCCCATCTCGTAGTTTGTCTTTTTTATTTTCCTTACAGCGTCTTTCACAGAGCAAAATTTTTAATTTTGATAAGGTCCAATTTGCCAAATTTTTCTTTTTGTGGATCCTGCTTTTGGTGTTGAATCTTTTTATTAGCAAACCCAGAGTTACACAGATTTTCTCCTATATTTTTTTTCTTAAAGTTTTATAGTTTCACCCTTTACATTTAGGTCTACAATACATACTGAGTTAATTTTTATGTTTGTATGAGGTATATATCAAAGTTTTGCTTGGTTTTGCATATGGATGTCTAATTATTCCAGCACCATTTATAGAAAAGACTATTCTTTCTCCGTTGAGTTACTATTGCACTCTTGTCAAAAATCAGTTGAGGAGAATTAACAGCTTAACAAAACTGAGACTTTCAATTCATGAACACAGTATATCTCTACATTTACTTAGATTTTCTTTTATTTATTTATTTTTATTGTTTTAAATTTATTTATTTTATTTACTTTTTTTGGCTTCGTTGGGTCTTTGTTGCTGCGCGCGGGCTTTCTCTAGTTGCGGCGAGTGGGGTCTACTCTTCATTGCGGTGCACGGGTTTCACGTTGCGGTGGCTTCTCTTGTTGTGGGCTCTAGGCACACAGGCTTCAATAGTTGTGGCACACTAGCTCAGTAGTAGTGGTTCGCGGGCTCTAGAGTGCAGGCTCAGTAGTTGTGGCGCATGGACTTAGCTGCTCTCTGGCATGTGGGATCTTCCCAGACCAGGGCTCGAACCCATGTCCCCCGCATTGGCAGGCAGATTCTTAACCAGGGAAGTTCCCTTTTATTTACTTTTAATCAGTGTTTTATAATTTTTCGTATACAAAACCCGCACATATTTTGTAAGTCATATGTAATTTATTCATTTGTTTTGGTACTACATAAATGTATTTTTTATTTCAAATTCCATTTGATCTTAACTGATATGTACAGATCATTCACATTTAAAGTACACTTGAATTAAATCTATGATATGTTTGATATGCTTGAATTAAAATCTACCATCCTGATAATTGGTGTTTATTTATTCCATTTATTCTTTCTTTCTTTATTCTCCTTTTTCTTCCTTCCCTGAGTTTAATTAAGAATTTTTAAATGATTCGATTTTATGTCCTCTATTGACTTATTATATATATTGATACTTCTTTTAGAAATATTTTATACCTCTTTTTAGAATTAATCTGAGCCTACCTTCAAGTAATATATTTCTAAGGACATTATAACAGTATATTCCTAAGTCCTCCCTCTCCTTGTGCTATTGTCATGCATTTCACTTTTACATGCTATAAAATATATTTTACTATTTTTGATATAGTTATACATATCTTAGGGTAATTTAAAATGAGAAAAAAAATTATTTTACCTTCATACATTTCATTTCTGAATCTCTTCATTTCTTTGTGTAGATCCAAGTTTATGGTCTATGTCATATCCCATATACCTTGATGACTATTTTCATCTTGGAGTGAAAAAGGCAAGGAAAGCAGAATAGGATGGTTTGTATTTTTGATACATGCAGCAGTGGAGAAAAAAATTTTTTCTCTACTCTCTTAAGTTCAGTACCTGGGGCTTGTGAATTAAACTAACAAAAGACATATTAACGGGACAAAAGTTTAAGTTTGGGTTAATGTTTGTCTATACAGACATGAATGGTCTTAAAACTAAACTCCCTTGGAGAAGGGATTGGAGGTAGGTTTTATTTGAGTTCTCCCTTCTGGGAGTAGATCTGCACTGAAAAGGAATTTTATAGCAGCCTAATTTCCCAGAAGTTGCTACTTTTTGTCAGGTAAGAGAAGCTTTGAGAAGACTTTTTTTTTTCTTTTTCTTTGTTTTTGCATCTGTTGAATCTCAGATGCTTTCAGCTTAAAACTATCTTTATGTTAAAGTAGTATATTTTGGGATGGCATATTCTGTTCATCTTCACACAAATATTTATAATTTCTTTATTAAAATCATAAACAAAATGAAAGAGAATGACAAATGAACAGAAAATATGTGCAATCTCTAACACAAATGGTTTACATCCTTATCACTTACAAGAAAGACAAATCTCATGTGGAGGATGCTATTGATTCTCCAATCAAATTCCCTTTAACTGCCACTGGAATCAAACCACAGTTGCTGTACCTGCTAAGAACAAATCACAACCGCCTTCTTTGGAGAGTTACCCTTGGCCCAAGGGGAGCAGCCCTACTCAGGAGTCAAGATCCCCTGACCCCATAGACTCAGTCAATGACTGACTGACCTCAGCTCCTGGACTTGTGGAAGAACAGATGATTCTCTGGTGCAACTTGTGCTCTAGAACTTCCCTGTGGGATGGACTGAAGCTGGTCTCTAGCTGAGACCACATTCTTAGCTTTTCCCTTGCCTCAACCTCCTTTCCCTATTCCCCTTCTCTTCTGAACTTTATTCTCACCTTCTCTTGCTCCCCACTTTAGTTTCTGCATCTAGAAAAACGAACCTAAGACATCACACTAGAAAAATAAGCAAAAGCTCAGCATAGACAATTCACAGAAGGGTCTTAGTCCAAGTTTCCTAAAAAATACAGCTTAAGGCAAAATTTCACATACTAAAGCTTTTTTTCTTCATTGAAATATGTTTGACATATAACGTTGCGTAAGTTTAAGGTATACAAATGTTGATTTGATATGTTTATTATGGCACTATGATTGCCTTCGTAGCATTAGCTAAGACCTGCATCACGTCATGTGATCACCCTTTCTTTTTTGCGGTGGGAATAATTAAGATCTAGTCTCTTAGCAATACTGAGATGAGTTTCTAGGCTCCAGTTGGAGACACTACAGCCCAGGGGGCCACGTCATCAAACCAAAACTTAGATAACTTTCGTGTCCCTGTAAATGCTCCTTTTGACCAGAAAAGCAGTATATCCAGTCAGCCAATCCCCAAACGCCAAGCCACCAACTCTGTGTCTTCTCACTCGAAACAAGATTAACTATGTGGTCCCAGCCAATCAGATATTTTGTATTTTTCTCTTCCTTATTCTTTACTCTTTAACCTGTAAAAGTTTTTTGTCTTCTGTCCCATTTTGCAGTTTTCTGAAAGGAGAATCTTGTGAAGTGTTAAATAAAGTTTGTTTGTATGGCCTAAAATGTCTTTAATCATTTAGCAGCAAGTTTGATGTTTATAATACAGGATTGTTGTCTAAAATCAATATACTGTGCATTTGATCTCTAGGACTTATTTGTCTACTAGTTGCAAGTTTGTACCCTTAAACATTTCTCCTATTGCCCTTACTCCCCACCTTCCCCACCCCATGCTAAAGCTTTACAGTAATCCTAGGGCAGCAAGAACAAGATGAAAGGGGAAGCGAGGCAGGAAAGGAGGGAGAACAGATACAAAGTGGTACCTCACCAAGAAAACATGGCTTAGTCACTTAGGACAGGGGACTTGGGGTATCTTCCAGATAGGTCTTGTAGAACCACTGTGCCTTGGAACAAAGTTTGGGAGAGTGTGCTGGAAAGGGGAGAAGGGAGAGGTATTTACTTTTACTTCCCATCATTCTCTAGATTCTTGGGGATCAAAGATCACCCCGTGGGGCATCAAGTTCCCCCACATTTTCAGGTTGTGTTACCTAGGTTTTCTAGAAAGTCAGATCCGAAACCTAGAAGTGTACATTGTTTGAGGGGGAGGGTGGAGGTAGCGGCCTCAGCTTTTGTGGATTGGATTGGTCTGGAATTGTGTGCTAACATTGCCATGGATCATTTGGGTTGCGTTCTGGAGGCTCTGCAGAAGCCCAAAGTCAGGGCAAGCAGGAAGAGAGGCGCGGCGGTGCTGGACTGTCCCAGCGGCGGGGTGTCTGGGGCAGATGGCGGAAATCACCTGGGACTGAGCAGGTCTGGGGAGATTCTTAAACTGCATGAAAAGAAAACAAAATCGCCAATAATTATACTCGAAAAGAGAACAAAAGTACAGGAGGAAAAGCAAAATCAAACAAGCTGTTTTGTTGTTGCTGTTTTGACCTGTCGAATAAAAACCAAATCTGGACTTAGTAAGAGACTTTCTTTGGAAGTTATTGCAATGGAGGGAAAAGGACAGTTGCAATGCGGAGAGCTCTTGGATCATAAGGTCTGCAAAGGTGTCAGGAGTTAGGCAATAGGCTTTTCCTTTTATAGAGAGTGGGGGGAGGGTGGAACTAGGCTAGGAAGAATTGGGTGTGTGGACTTGGAATGAAAGGGAGCCACAAGATCAGAGTGTTTTATCCTGTGGCCAGTGTATTCTCAGGAGAAGCTGTTAAGGAGCGGCTGGCCGTTTGTTGGATGAGGCTGAGGATGGACCAAAGTTCAGGCACCTGGGGGAAAGATAGAATCTTAACCAACATTTGAACAAAACAAGCATTTTGTTCTGATTGATTCGTAGAGACTAGAAGTTCAGTTAATCATTTATGAGGCTAAGAATGGCCTTGTCATAGGTAAACAAGGGGGGGGCATCTATGAGTCTTATCTGTGTAAAAAACGGCTCAGGTAAAATTCAACCTTGTCAGACATAAGAGACTGGGAATACGAGAAAGAATGATACTACACAGTGCTGACCAGGTAGGTATGTGGGAAAATGGATACTCTCTTACAGTGTGGCAGCTCTATAAATTGACACAGCCTTTCTGCAAACTTTTAAATGCAATGCACTAACTCTTCAGCCCATCAACTTCACCCTTAGAAATCTACAGTGAGGAAATGCTTGAACAAGTGTGCTGAAATGACTTATATCACAATATGATTTTAAATATCAAGCACTTGGGGGACTTCCCTGGTGGTCCAGTGGGTAAGACTCTGTGCTCCCAATGCAGGGGGTCCAGGTTCAATCACTGGTCAGGGAACTAGATCCTGCATGTATGCTGCAACTAAGAAGTCTGCATGCTGCAACTGAGACCTGGCGCAGCCTTAATTAATTAAAAAATTAAATATCAAGCACTTGGGAACAACATAAATATCTGTCAGTGGGATTCACTAAGGATATTTGCACACACACAACAGTGTGGCTTTATTAAAGATAATGGAGAGGCAGAACGTAGTGTGGTGATTAAGAGTATGCTCTTTGGAGTGAGGCTGCCTGGGTTCAAACCCCAGATCTTGCACTTATAGATGTGTAATCTTGGGCAACTCATTTACACTCTCTATGCCTCTGTTTTCTCACCTGGAAAATAAAGATGTATCCACCTCAAAGGATTGTTGGGAGGATGAAATGAATTAATACATGATAGCATGTAGTGCTCATATTGTAATATAAATATAATAGTATAGCTAGTATTACTAGGTTTATATTAGTGACATCAAAAGGTGTCTGCCATTTATTAAATACAAAAATCCATCTACAAAACGAAATATGTGTTATGATACCACTCTTGAAATACAGATATAGAGAGAAAAGGAGAGAAAGAAACAATAATATCTGGAAGAATATACATGCAGATTTTAACTTTTTATTTCATATACTTCTGAGCTGTTCAGTTTTTTCTTTTATAAAAGTCCATTTCTCTAGAATGCAGTCTTTTTAAGTTTAAATGTCAAACTATATTACAAAGTTACATTAATCAAAACAGAATGGTATTGCCATAAAAACAGACACATAACAGAATAGAGCCCAGAAATAAACTCATCCATATAAGGTCAATTAATTTACAACAAAGGAATCAAGAATATACAATGAGGAAAGGATAGTCTCTTTAATAAATAGTGCTGGGAAAACTGCACAGCCACATGCAAAAGATTTAGTGTAAGACTTGAAACCATACAACATCTAGAAGAAAACATAGGGAGGCAAGTTCCTTGACATTAGCCTTGGCAATGACATTTTGGTCTTGACACACAAAACAAAGGCACCAAAAGCAAAAACAAACAAGCGGGACCACATCAAACAAAAAAAGCTTCCGTACAGCAAAGGAAACCGTCAATCAATACAACGAAAGGCAACTTATGGAATGGGAGAAAATACTTGCAAATCACGTATCTGATAAGGGGTTAATAACCAAAACATATAAAGAACTCATACAGCTCAATAGCAAGAAAATAATCCAATTAAAATATGGGCAGAAAACCTGAATACACATTTTTTTGATGAAGACATAAAGGTAATGATGCAGGTGCATGAAAAGGTGTTCACTACTCATCAGGGAAATGAAAATCACAATGAGATATCACCTCATACCTGTCAGAATGGCTATTATCAAAAAGACAAAAAAATAACAAGTTTTGGGAAGGAGGTGGAGAAAAGGGAACTCGTGTGCATGGTTGGAGGGAATGTAAATGGGTGCATCCACTGTGGAAAACCATAGAGAGGTTTCTCAAAAAGATATCTGCACCCCCATGTTCATTGCAGCATTCTTTACAGTAACCTAAGTTTCTACCCACAGATGAATAGATAAGGAAACTGTGGTATATGTAGAGGATGGGATATTATTCAGCCATGAAAAAGAAGGAAACCCTGCCATTTGCGACAACATCCATGGACCTTGAGAGCATTATGCTAGGTAACATAAATCAGACAGAGAAAGACAAATACACTGTGATCTCACTTATATGTGGAATTCAAAAACAACAACAACCACGAAGCTCATAGTACAGAGAACAGATTGGTGGTTGCCAGAGGCAGGGCCAGGGGTGGCATGGCAGTTGGGCAAAGTGGGTGAAGGTGTCAAAAGGTACAAACTTCCAGTTGTAAAATAAAGTGCTAGAAATGTAATGTACAGTATGGTGACTATAGTTAACAATACTGTAATGCATATTTGAAAGTTCCTAAGAGACTAGATCTTAAAAGTTCTCATCACAGGAAAAAAAATTGTAACTTTGTGTGGTGATGGATGTTAACTAAACTTATTCTGGTAATTACTTCGCAATATATGCATACATCAAATCATTATGTTGTACACTTAAAACTAATAAAATAGTATATGTCAATTATATCTCAAGTTTAAAAATCTGGTGTTAGGCCTTCCCTGGTGGCACAGTGGTTGAGAGTACACCTGCCGATGCAGGGGACGCGGGTTCGTGCCCAGGTCCGGGAGGATCCCACATGCCGCAGAGCGGCTGGGCCCGTGAGCCATGGCCGCTGAGCCTGCGCGTCCGGAGCCTGTGCTCCGCAGCGGGAGAGGCCACAACAGTGAGAGGCCCGCGTACCAAAAAAAAAAAAAAAAACTGGTGTTAATTAGAATGAAAGATTATTGAAGATTGTTAAAGAAAAAGTGTAAATGTTAAAAATATTGAAGAAATTCTTACAACAGTTAATCGGCTAATGTACAGTTTAGGAAATAATCAGCTGAGCCTTGGCTTCAAATATTCCTGGTCATGACCTTCAATTAGTATTCTCCTCAAAACTTGCTAAACCACTCCCGCTCCACGTTCTTTTTTCCTTCTTGAAGTCATCAATATAATTTTGGTGCCTCACTTTTCTCAAGCCAGTGAATTAAGGAGGTAGAGAAAAGGAGGGACTAAAAATCTGTCTTCGGATAGCTTACAGAAAGAGTAGAAGACAAAGACACAGGTTTGTCTGAATCCTACTTCTGCCACTTATTTTTCTGTGAATTTGGGTAAATTACTCGAAGTCTGTGTGCCTCAGTTTTCACATGTCAAGCAGAAATTATAATATTACCTCATACAGTTGCGATGATTAAATGAATTAACAATGTAAAACATTTGTGAGAGTACCTAGCACAGGGTAAGTGCTCAGCAAGTGTTAGCTCTCACTGTTGTCATGGCCAAGATATTCAGGAAGCATCTTGGGAGGAGGGGGTTTTTGTGACGCTGGGCTGTGAAAGAGGATGAGTTACTGAAATGTGGTGGTGGGATTAGGGAATCACTTGTCTTTCTCAGTCTCCCTCCATCTTTTCCTTTGTCTTTCTATCCTTTGCCTTTCACTCTATCTGTCTGTTGATCCCATCTCCTCTCATCTCACGTTATCTCATCCTATTTTTCCCTTTGGACCTTTCTTGGGTTTCACTAAAATGCCATGATCAATGATAAGATTAAACAAAAATGCGTTATAGATCTCTGTCTGATAGTTTATTGTGAATTATTAATGAAATACAATGAGCGGTTAGAACCTTACCTGTTTTGGGTGAAAGAGTAGCCAACTGTTCTTCCTAAGACATCTGGATCACATATATAAATAACACTGTAAAACACTGGGTGGGAGCTATTTGGAGTCAGTGAATGACATCTTGTGGTCAGTCATTCCACCTATTACAAACGCTGTCACGAGTGTAAAGTGTAAGCACACTGTCAAGTAAAAGTGAAAAACAGCCCCAGAAAGAGTCAAACATGTAGGTAACCACATGTATAAATCCACATTATATATACCCTGTCTTTTTCTCGTACAAATAACAAATTGAAACCCAGAGAGTTTGAAGATGTGTTCAGGGTCAGAGAAGTTAGAAACTTGAATGCAATCTGTCCTTACTAACTCACTTCAGAGTCTCTTTGACTGGAGAACTTTCTACAATAAATACCATCAACCTGGCTCTCCCAGGGTCCTTCCCTCACCCACTCCTTGTCCCCCTGAATACTCCTCTCTCTTTCCAGAGTTCTTATCTCAGAGTGCTGTAATTGTTTACTTGGCCTCTCCCAAACTAGACTATGAATAGGCTAGGGGTTGCGGCTTTTATCTGCACTCTTAGCACCTGGCATGGATGCCTGGCTCTAGAAGGATCTTAGCAAGTATGACTGGAATGTATGGGCTTGATTTTTCTGACTGAGTTTAGAGCACTTTCCTTTCTAACAGTGCTACTTCCCCTGTGGCAGTGTTTCTCAAAAAGTGTTCTGTGGAATGGCAGAATCATTTGGGGTGCTTGATTTAAAAAAGCACATTTCACCTCAGTCCTAGAGGTCGGAACTTCTGGGTGTAGGGCCTGGAAATCTTAAGCACCTCATGTGATTCTAATGAAGACAAGTTCAAAAACCTTTCTTTGACTTGTTTGTATAGAGGGGTAGCTTGGAAGGGAGAAAGTGGTTGGTCCCTAACTGGCATGCTTTCAAGGGGCTCGGCCTGGGCCTCATTTTGGGGAGGTGGTAGGGTGGTGACTCATTTTTGAACAGACACTTCCCTTCTGGGCTTTTACTTATCTTTTGTTTGGTCAGCCCAATATTGCTCAGAGTGACCGCTAAGGGGCAGCAAAGTACAGGGGAAAAATGAGAGGGTCATTAAAACAATGGAGACCTTTGAAATAGATCAGTAAGAAGGACCTGCCTAGAAAAAATGAGTTAAGATGCCCCGATCCCCTTCATACTTTTACTTACTATTTTAGGGATTTAATTTTCAAGCATCATCATTTATATTTTGTTAAGTAAATGATTACTCGATTATGGATAAAATTCCCTCAAAACCAAGAAAATAGTGTTTAGAAACAGTTTTTCTTAAAACCAAAGAGACTATCCCAAATGAAGATATGTTCTAACACTGATAAGAAGCGGAAATTTTAAAAATAGTTGTAAAAAACGTATTATATCATTTGAACTATGTGATGGAGCATATTGTATCCTAAGATTTTGATCAAGAAAGAATAATGGAAATTTCAGAACCATTATTATACCTAACTTGTTCCATGCATTATAAAACAAATCTAGCATCTTGGACAATTTTATTCATAGTCTGGAATTGTAAAGTCATTAATAACTCACATGTGATCTGAGAAAAGCAATTTTATCATGTTATAGTGGCACTTACTGGGTGCCTGACACACAGTGGATTTGTAATGAAGAATCATTCCCTCAACATTGTTAGTTCCCTGGGGGATTGATTATGATATATGATGATGGCCCCAAATAACTCCCTCTAGTCTTTTGAGTTCTACACAGATGTATCCATTAGTCCACTGGACAGTTCCCAACTTAACTGTCCTTAAACATCTCAGCTTCATCATGTCCCAACTGGAAATCCTCTCCCTTCTCCATGCCCTACCCACACTTTCTCCTCCACCTGGTATCTCAGCCTGAAAGCAAGTAATCATCCTGGAATCCTCATTGTTTCTCATTCACAACATTGAATCCATTTGTAGATTGTTTTATGAAGAAATTTAACTCACTAGAAAGATTTAGGGTAGGTCCCCAAACCTACAGAAAGGCAGGAGAACCATAATTTGGACATGCTTGAAGGACATGGGTTGGCAGGGAACTTGTGGGAAAACACGGTCTTTCTGGCCTGGAGATCCAGGGTAACTGTGGTGACTGGGAAGAGTGTGGGACTCTCAGAAAGAAAAGAGCCAGATTGGAGGATCCCTAAATTCTGTCCACCTACAGCTCTGGTTGACGCCTGAATGACACATGTGCCAAGCAGATTAAAACAGGTTAGATAAAGACAATGGGTCTGACATAAGAGGAGCTACCCCCCAGGAAACAGAGTCTACTAAAACCAAAGAGGTAATACTCACCAGAGAAAATAGCTCAGAGGGTTAAAGCCAAAAATAAATGGAGACCAGCCTTGAAAATTCCCCGAGCAGACAAAACCAGTTTAGTCATAGGAACAAAGCTTAATTTAGCTTAATTTGCAGCACTAACTTGACCTGGATCTTTCTTTCTTATGCCTCTAGGAAATCATAAGCAAGCAAAACTTGAACTATTTCCAAAATTCATATGAGGTAACCACTAACCAATTCCCCATCATTTAAGAAAATTCTAATACTATAACCAATCACTGTGAAGAATGAAGTCACTGCCTTCTGGACAGATAACTTTTGTTCTTTTTTTTTTTTTTTTGTGGTACGCGGGCCTCTCACTGTTGTGGCCTCTCCCGTTGCGGAGCACAGGCTCCGGACGCGCAGGCTCAGCGGCCATGGCTCGCGGGCCCAGCCGCTCCGCGGCATGTGGGATCCTCCCGGACCGGGGCACGAACCTGTGTCCCCTGCATCGCGCGGGCGGACTCTCAACCACTGTGCCACCAGGGAAGCCCTGGATAGACAAGCTTTGTAACAATATACTCCTGAGCCTTATTCCAAGTTTTGGTTTGAGTGCTCCTGGCTCACAAACTGTCTTTTGACGTGGGCACAATAAACTTTTATTAATCACTACTTTCGTGATTTGTTGTTGCTTTTATTGATACTCCTGCTATTTCTGAACGTTTGAGGAGAGGCTCCAAAAGTTAATATTCACAGCATCTGGAATACAACCCCAAATTATCCAACATACAAAAAACTAGGAAAATGGGACACATTGTTAAGAAAGAAGAAAATCAGTTGAGACCAACCCTGAGATGACAAACATGAACTAGGAGATAAGGAGGTCAAGGCAGTTGCTATAACTACCCTCAATGAAGTAAAACAAAATATGCTACCCATGAATGAAACACGGGAAATCTCAGCAGAGAACTGAAAGCAATAAAACACCAAATGAAAATTCTAGAACTGACAAAAATAAGTATTTGAAATAAAAGATTGCTAGAGGGGTTTAGCCAAAGGGAAGTTACAGAGAAAATAGTAGTGAAGTTGGAGATAGTTCATGAGATATTATCCAATATTAAGAAGAGAGAGGGAAAAAAAGATTGGAAAAAAGAATGTGGCTTCAGAGAATTGTTAGATAATATCCAGTGGTTTAACGTAGTGTTAACTGCAGCCCTAGAAAGACAGGAGCAAGATTACTGTCAGACAGGAGCAGAAACAAGTATGTGAAAAAATAACAGCCAAGTATTTCTCCCCATGCCACATTTAGGATTTCTGAATTTCTAAAAATTGAGGTTCTGAAAAATTAAGTACTACTATTTGAGTATGAGTTTTTCTAAACCTGAGGTCTGTGTTCTCCCCCCGCAGCCCCACCGAGGACTGTGTCCTTAATTACCCCACTATTCTGCCTTAATCATAGGTGCTCACTAAATTAAAAAATAAACTTTGAAAAGCAAAACAAAATAATCAATACTATTTTCAGGACAAAAAGTCCAGTTTTGCTAGACAAAATGACCTAAATAAAGTTTGTATGGTGAAACAGCTCTCGAAATTAAAGTGCTGTGATAGGTCTTTTTTGTTTTGTCCCTTTAGCATAGGCCTAATCTGCCCGATACAGTTGCAACTAGCCACATGTGGCTATTTTAACTTAAGTTCTTTAAAATTAAATTGAATTTAAAAAATCAGTTTCTCAATCGAGAAACCACATTTCAAGTGTTCAATAACCACATGTGAATAGTGGCTGTCATATTGGACAGTGCAGATTATAGAATGTTTCTTTCATCACAGAAAGTTTTATTGGATAGCTAGCTCTGGGCTAGACTATATGTGGTTCAACTCAATTAACTAACAAGAGCATTGAATCAACAAGGACATTAAACCTTGTTTCCTCTGATCTAAAGCCTCAAAACTTGTCCAAGAATATTTTAGGGAATCATTAAGACTCTTAAGCAAATGTTAAAAATCTAGGGTAACAATATGGACCTGATACTTGGCATATATTTTCTTTGGCATCCCTCCTTTTAGGGAAGCACTGTGTTCCTGTGTTGTCCTCTGACTGCTTTATGTTTCAGGGCCACCCAACAAACACTTCTTTTCTGAACCTTCTGTTGTACAATAAACATGTCCCGTTTCTCAGTCTCTATGCTAGGCAAGAATGGATTGTCTATGGATATAATGTGATACTAGATATGAAAAATGTTCTACTACATTGCCCCTCACAGTAAAATACACTTTCCAGAGAGCTCTTAAAGATGATGCTTTGCTAAGAATTTCCAGCATCATGGAGAGACAAAAAGACTTTAAAGGAGCTATTTATCACATCTCGCCGAGGAGGACTGGGGGTATTGCTGTGTCTGTGCTCTTCCTAATTAATCATTTATATCTGTAGAAAATAGTTCTGTTGCGTCGGTTAAACTCTATTTCAAAATGCTTTTTCTAGACTCTCATCAAAATTCCCCTCCCCTCCCACCAGATTTAGCATCCATTGATGATTCTCTCTGAATCAATATTATTGTGATGGCTCCAAAATTATGATGCTCCAACTCCAGCACCTTCTCCATATGTATCAGTTGCACTTGGTATTCTACTATAATAAAGAGCCCTTCTTTATCTACCTGTGATCTATCTATCTGTCTACAATCATCTCTCTCTTTCTTTTTCTCTCTAATTAATATGGCGTCACAGTTTCTCATTTTTTTCTAATGGTTTATAATTTGTTTTTACTCTCCCTAATTATTTTAGCACTCAAATTGTCCCTTATTTGGCCAGTGGGAACCCGTTCATGCTGTAACAGTGTCTTTATGAAAGTGCTCCAACATTAAAAAAGAAAAGTGATATAAAAATATGTTCCAGTTTCTTCCTGTACTTTCCCGGTCCCATGGCTTGGATGAATCATTTCTTTGAGAAGCTCTAGTTCCTTTTACGGGCGTAAAATATTAAGCACCATGATGTGGGTCTGAGGAGTGCTCATCACTCCTCAAGTGTCTGCTTCTAGGGAAGGGTAAGATTTAAGACACTTTATAAGACTGAAGGCTGCTATTTTAGGGCCCAAGTGTAAAGACCTGAGGAAGGGGTCTCTCTCCTTTTGCACTACAGCAGCATTGCCAGTGAAGTGGGGAGCCTAAAGCTTGGGGAGATAGCAGCCTTTACGTAGACACTCAGACTCTAAGGCAGGACACCATCTATGGTGGCAGTGATGACATTTCTTTAGCCAGCTCTAGAATAAAACAAGAGATGTGGTGAACTTTATCTGGAGAGCTGGGACAGAAGAAGAAAATATGGGGGTGTCAAATGGTCTTTTTATGGGGTAAACTGACTTGTGAGCACATGCATGCACCCACCTTGGGAATCCCAGGAGTAACTGGGAGGTGCTCTCTAAGGAGGAGACTTAGACTTATGCCATTAAACCAGTGAGGGCTTAAGTAAGTATAAACTTGAAGAATAAAAGTAAAAATGAGGGTCTTCCCTGGTGGCGCAGTGGTTGAGAATCTACCTGCTAACGCAGGGGACACGGGTTCGAGCCCTGGTCTGGGAAGATTCCACATGCCGCTAGAGCAACTAGGCCCGTGCGCCACAGCTACTGAACCTGCGCGCGTCTGGAGCCCATGCTCCGCAACAAGAGAGGCCGCGACAATGAGAGGCCCACGCACCGCGATGAAGAGTGGCCCCTGCTCGCGGCAACTAGAGAAAGCCCTCGCACAGAAACGAAGACCCAACACAGCCAAAAATAAATAAATTAATTAATTAAAAAAAAAAAAGTAAAAATGAGTTGATTTAAAATTCATGGACTAGTAAATCCTGAAAGTACCACAGGTGTATATACACACATACCACACATACACAAACATATAAAATTCACAGATTAACAAAGCCTACTTACTAGAGAGTATAGATATATAGATAAAAGATACACGGGTGTGTTCATAGCCTTTTTTTAAGAACCTGCAGTTTCAACAGAGGACAGAGCTCTGGTACGGGATAATGGCAATACAAGTAGTTTAGTCTCTAGTTCAGTTAAGATATAGATGCAAGGTTGTACATTTTCATGGTTAAATGAAGTAAAAAAATAATTAGTCACTATTGTTTGGTGAGCTCTGTAAAGTGTTTGAAGACTGTTTTCCTCAGTATAAAAACAAACAAAAACAAACACCAGGAGAAACCAACTTGGTCACTACTTGAATTTTAGAGGACTTAGCATGAATCCATTCCCACCAGAGACATGGCTAATCTAGAACCTCCCTACCCACCCTGCCCCAAGACCATTCCAGGTGTTGCCTACTCCTCTGTGGTAGGTTTAAAAATATACTGTTTTTTAAGGATGGGAAGGTAAGGGGTTAGGTGAGTTATTGCTTATTTTAATCAATCTTACTGATTTTAGACATCTAAAACTGGCTAGTAGCAGGGAAAATACTTACACACTGGTTATATATTAGTATCAATCTGGTAAGAATAGTTCTCCAAATCATCTTAAGCTATCAGACCATGAAGGAATACAAAAAGAAAAGAAAACCCCATAAACTCTGAAAATATAAGAAGAAATCTATTCCCCAAATAAGTTTAACAAGCTATTATGAGTAAATGTTTCCTCCGTCTTTACAGTCTATACTACAGGGATTTTTGAGGCTATAATTTGAAGAAGATGTAATTTATTTCTTCCTTCTTGAAAGAATGAAGTACAGTTTATCATTACTGCTGAAATGACTACTTAAGGGAGATAGCTTAGTAAATAAAACAGCCTTTGGTAGCTTAATTACTTCTCAGGTGGTCACAGGCAAGATTTCAAAAGGTAAAGTAACACAAAAAAGGGATTTTCTAGTGATTAGCTAATTACATTTTATAAAACATATCATTGGACTAAGTATGTTGACTATAATTTTAATGACTTTCTGCAACAAGTTTTCACTCTAAATATATTAAAAACTTGGGAATACTTTTTGGAAAGACCAAGAGGTTATAGTTAATATGCCCCTCAAAATGGGAGAAAAGTTACTAGCTTTCATTTTAACTAGAAATTTTTTCCTCTTACAGAAGCTTTTGAAATTGCCATCTCCTTCTTGTTTTAAACGGCTGAAATAGGGAAGTTGAGAACCTTGAAATCATTCAAACAAGAAGGCAATGGTGAACAATTTCTCCCAAGCTGAAGCTGTGGAACTCTGCTACAAGAACGTGAACAGGTCCTGTCTTAAGGCTCCTTACTCACCAGGTCCTCGGGCAATTCCGTATGCAGTCCTCAGTTTTGGGGCCCTGCTGGCTGTGTTTGGAAACTTACTGGTCATTACTGCTATTCTTCACTTCAAACAGCTGCACACATCTACAAAGTTTCTGATCGCATCCCTGGCCTATGCGGACTTCTTGGTGGGAGTGACTGTGATGCCCTTTAGCACAGTGAGGTCTCTGGAGAGCTGCTGGTACTTTGGGGAGAGTTACTGTAAATTTCATACATGTTTTGATAATTCTTTCTGTTTTGCTTCTTTATTTCATTTATGCTGTATCTCTGTTGACAGATATATTGCTTTACTGATCCTCTGACCTACCCAACCAAGTTTACTGACTTGGTTTCAGGAATATGCATTGTTCTCTCTTGGTTCTTTTCTGTCACATATAGTTTTTCTATCTTTCACACAGGGGTCAATGAGGAAGGGGTTGAGGACCTAGTAGTTGCTCTCACCTGTGTAGGAGGCTGTCCAGCTTCAATGAATCAAAATTGGGTTCTAATTTATTTTCTTCTATTCTTTATACCCACTGTTGCCATGGTGTTTGTTTATATACGGTAAGGTATTTTTGGTGGCTAAATATCAGGCCAGGAAGATGGAAAGTACAGCCAGCCAAGTTCAGTCCTCCTCAGAGAGTTATAAGGAAAGAGTGGCAAAGAGAGAGAGAAAAGCTGCTGAAACATTGGGTATTGCTATGGCAGCTTTTCTGGTCTCTTGGCTTCCATACATTATTGATGCTATAATTGACGCTCATATGAATTTTATAACTCCTCCTTATGTTTATGAGATTTTAGTGTGGTGTGTTTATTATAATTCAGCTATGAACCCCTTGATATACGCTTTCTTTTATCCATGGTTTCAGAAGGCAATAAAACTTATTGCAAGTGGCAAAGTCTTAAGAAGCGATTCATCAACAATTAATTTACTCTCTGAGGAAACAGATGGATATTGTTAAGATTACTGCAGGGACTTTAAAACTAATGTGGGGGCTTCCCTGGTGGCGCAGTGGTTGAGAGTCCGCCTGCCGACGCAGGGGACGTGGGTTCGTGCTCCGGTCCGGGAAGATCCCACATGCCGCGGAGCCGCTGGGCCCGTGAGCCATGGCCTCTGAGCCTGCGGCTCCAGAGCCTGTGCTCCGCAACAGGAGAGGCCACAACAGTGAGAGGCTCGCGTACTGCAAAAAAAAAAAAAAAAAAAACTAATGTGGATTAAGGTCAAGTGCAAAATTAAACACTTGGATCTAGAGAGGCAAGTGTAATCATTTGCCAACTAGGAGGATATTAACATTCAACGGTTAGTTGTTCTAAAACATTTGTTTTCTTCATACATTTTGACATTTTTTAGCATTTAGAAATAAATGAATAAGATTTGCTGATTATTTTCCACTTCGTATTCTTTTATCCTTTTCTGATTCTCTACCTTTGCATCTGAAATTTCTCATTGTTTCTTCAAATAATTTGAATTTTGTAGATCCTTCTATCCTTGTTACCAATGTTTATTTGTCCAAAATGTATATAGGGGAAAAAAAAACTCTTGCCTAACTTGAAGGTAGATTTCGGGGGGACAAAAATCTTCCAAAGTATACTCTGAGAAGTAAATACAAGATTATAAATTGCTGAAACTTTTGTTAATCTACAAGGACTTTAGAAAAAGCTGCAATGGAAATTTCCCAGTGAATTAAACATTGAAAAACACTGAAGCTCTTGTGTTTTCCAAACCCTGGTGATGCCTCCTCTCCATTTTACAGACGCTGTGTTCATAGAACATGTACAGTGATTATATGATTAGACTGCATTTTACTTTTGGAGGACATAATTTATTATGGTCAAATGAGTATGTGGACAAAGAGATGGTTTCTGTGCTGCTTTTCTTTAGCAATTTGAAGTAAAATAAGAATTTTATTAAAAAGCTAATTCAAATTAACATTTGTTTCACTTTTGAGTTCGTTCTTTGTACTAGACACTGTATTTGGCATTGGAAATATAAAACCGAATGACCCGAATATAACCAAGAATTATTTCAAATTAGCAAGTACCCAAACTGGTATTGTAGACTCTAGGAAGAGCTTCGGTTTTCTCATCTGATAATTTCTTAGTCACATGAATTTTAATTCATTTTAATTAAACATATACATTGCGTGTTTAAGATAGAGTAAAAATTTGAAAAAAACTAAAAATAGGGTGATCTGCCTTTTCAAGTCTTTGAATCACAGCCTTAAATCTTTGTTTATGTAGCTAGCTGATTTTCACAGACTATTCTGTAGCAAACTTGTTTTTTTTTTTGGCCATGCTGCATGGCTTGTGGGATCTTAGATCCCTGACCAGGGATCAAACCCAGCCCATGGCAGCGAAAGCACCAAGTCCTAACCACTGGACCGCCAGGGAATTCCCTGTAACAAACTGGTTTTATGAAATGAGAAGAAGAGATAACTAAGTAAATAGAGTTACATAAACATTATGTGTTACATGTTTTATTAATGAACCAGTTTGGAAATACTTTACACAAGATTAAGCTGTTTCACATTTGTGCATTAATACCTTTCAAATAGAGCTGACAGTATTTAGGAGAAGAAAAGGTAAAGGTGAAGAGGATGACAGGTATTTGCAGCAGAATACCTGTGTGGTTCACACCATAACGTCATGGAACAGGTCTACTGGTCACCTTTTTAAAAATTTTTTTGCGGTACGCAGGCCTCTCACTGTTGTGACCTCTCCCGTTGCGGAGCACAGGCTCCACACGCGGCCTCAGCGACCATGGTTCACGGGTCCAGCCGCTCCGCGGCACGTGGGATCCTCCCGGACCAAGGCACGAACCCGTGTCCCCTGTATCGGCAGGCGGACTCTCAACCACTGTGCCACTAGGGAAGCCCTAGATAAGTTTTTTTTCACTTCCCCCTTTGCGTTCTCAAGCGTGTTGCTGATAACTCGAGCATGTCATTTGGAAACAATAAAGATTTTGCCATAAATACCAACCATAATAGAGCCAGGAGTAAAAAAAACATGTAGTGAACAGTACTGTCCCCCCAAATTTGTTGAAAGTAAGTGCACAGAAATTGAAGCAAGCAACGAGAATCTCATAGCTCTGCATACCAGAAGCATTGACCTTAGATAGAACTAAACCAAAAGAAGAAAACGTAGGGGCTGATCAACAAAGTGTCAACAGCTGCTTTATCATGGAGGTGGTCATTTTGGTTGTGTAGTGTAGGGGGTAACACACAGCATAAAATCGATCAATTGCCATGGAACAGAGGAGGAAAATGGAGGCCAGACTTAGCATCATGTCAAAGCTCGTGTGGAATTTGCAAAACCACCCCCAAAATACCAGCAGCTCTCCACTGATCAAGCCATGTTGCATGGCATAATGACCAAACCCAGCAGAAAGTCAGTGGTTGCCATGGAGAGGATCAGAAAATTTGTGGGAGAGTGAAGTTGCTTGAAATGCGATATGGAAATGATTATAACCGAGTTTCCAAAGATAGTGATAAACATGGCCCCAATCATAATTGAGTACATTATTCCTCGGACATGAAAATGGCAGCTGGTGGGAGGACAGCATTTATTTCCAAATTTTGGACAACTGGATAAGTCTTCAGGAATATAAGTTAGATCCATGGTGCTTTATGACTTCAAATTACTTTCAAGGAGGATAAGTTGGTGTTTCTTCTCTTCTTAAAATGATTCCAGTAAATTTCAGCCCCTGAGAGTACAATAAAG
This sequence comes from Phocoena phocoena, assembly GCF_963924675.1. Classification (NCBI taxonomy): domain Eukaryota; kingdom Metazoa; phylum Chordata; class Mammalia; order Artiodactyla; family Phocoenidae; genus Phocoena; species Phocoena phocoena. Next base: position 30,177,231 of record NC_089230.1, on the reverse strand, counting down.
TCCCGTTATTAATTCATTTCAATTATATCTAAATATTTAAAATTATATCACTGGTGTTTACTTTCTGAGTTATTTGCTACATTTGAAAATGAAAAATCTCAACTGCTCACTCTTTCCTGTTTTAGTCTATTTTATTTCATCCATCTATTTATTCATTCAAAATGGGTTTATCTATTGGTTGTTCTATTCCCTGTAATGTATTGGAAGCTTTTCAGTGGTTTGCTCCACTTATATGAGGCATCTAAAATAGTCAAACTTGGGCTTCCCTGGTGGTGCAGTGGTTGAGAGTCTGCCTGCCGATGCAGGGGGCGCAGGTTCGTGCCCTGGTCCGGGAAGATCCCACATGCCGCAGAGTGGCTGGGCCCGTGAGCCATGGCCACTGAGCCTGCGCGTCCGGAGCCTGTGCTCCACAGCGGGAGAGGCCACAGCAGTGAGAGGCCCACGTACCACAAAAAAAAAAAAAAAAAAAAAAGTCAAACTTATGAAGCAGAGAATACTATAGTGGTTATTGGGGGAACTGGGTAGTTGCTCAGTGTGTATAAAGTTTCAGTTATGCTAGATGAATACGTTCTGGAAGTCTGCTGTACAACATAATGCCTATAATTAATAAGATGGTATTGTGCACTTCAAAATTCATTAAGATGGTAGACCTCATGTTAAGTGTTTGTACCACAAAGAAACAAACAAAACAAAGGGACAGAAGGAAAACCTGGGAGGTGTTGGATATGCCTAGTACCTTGATTTTGGTGATGGTATCACAGGTGTTTGCATATTTCCAAACTCATCAAATCCTGCAGCTCACGGTATATCAATTATACCTCAATAAAGCTGTTTTTTTAGAAAAAGGAGGTCAATTTTCACGTTAAACTGACACTTCCCTAGAAACTCCTTTGAACTACAACATAAAAATACTTAATCCACAAAAGCTAAGTGAAATCACAATGTTTTCCTTCCGCATTCTTTCGATAATTTGAAATCTTCGTTTGTAAAAAGTCTGTGGGTGTTTTAAGAGTTATAAATGGCATGCGGCTATTGAGATACACAGAAAGCCATGTACCTACCGGCTAAACCACAGCTTCTGTACTGTCTATTCCCTTCCTCTCCTCTCCCCTTTCCTCCTCTCCTGTCTTCTACTCTTCATTTCCCTTCCCTGTATTTCTTGAGTCTTCTTCCTTATCTGAGATTCTAGCTAGTGGAACCATGTCACATACTCCATTGCTGACTGACTCATTACAGTCACAAATTTCCCACTCACAGACTCATGTGACTCCTATTGGTCACAGGCATGCCTTTCTGATATACGACCAGGAGGCAAAGACCTAGTCTATCTTGCTCACCCCTGGATTCTCAGTACTTAGGTTAATGTTTGTAGCAGGCACTAGATACATATTTCTGAATGAATAAATTTATACATAAATGGTAAGTTACAGTTGTTTTTTTAAATACCTGCATTGTTCCAGTAAAAGCAATTGATTCAATATGTTTGAAACTTTGATGAAAATGAATGGACTAGATTCAGGAGCTCAATTTATGACAGTATCCTCCTGTATTAAATTGCTTCTGTTGCTGCTATAAAAGAATCCCTCCCAGAGTAGCATTTAGACAGGCAGAGCCGAGAGATTTTCTACGAATGTATTTTACTGATCCCTTAGGCTAGTGAGACAAGAACTAAGGATCTTGAGTCCAGATAGATACGAAGGTATTAGTAAAAGAAAGAAAAAAAAAAAAGCTGCTGAGTGTTTCAGCTAAATGCACTTGGGAGATGGTGGCAGTAGTGGGATAAGAGCCCACTCAGTGGTCCATGGTTATGTTAGGATGGGGTTTTACTGGCTCATTAATGTCCCTTATGCAATACTTGGCGCCTTACCTACCTCTTTGCAGAGTTGGGAGTGTTCTTCCCACTGAAGCTCACATACTCCCAATAATTAAAGAAAATACTGCGTTGGAGAGCACATATTTAATTAAACTTGTACACATTTAAGTCCATGAATATGTAGGCAGTTAAAGTATGTTATTACCCAGAAAACCATGTGTCACACCTCAATTGCCCATATGATTTCAATGATCACAGCCATGACATTGAACCAACTTCACCTGGGTGTTGCATACAAGTAACTGCTCCATTTTTTAAAGATTGAGAGGATTCTAGAAGGTGTTTCAATGTGAGACCAAATCTTCCACTATGCCCACTTACTATTTATAAAAGAGAAAATTCAAATACTTTCAGAACTGGAGAAGCCCTCAAATGGAATGTTTACAAAGATTTATTATGTGATGCAGTTTCCAGCCTCCTTTCTCCCTTACATTCCACAGTATGGCTTTGAAATCAAGCAGCCCTGTGGTTGATTTTTGGTTGCACCACTTATTAACCATATTATTTTGGACAACTTTCTCAGGGCTCCTGAACCTCAGTCTCCTCCTTTATAGAATAGGGAGAATAGACCCTATTTAACATTTTATTTTAAACGTCGTTAGAAGCATGACATCTATCTAGTAAACACTTAATGAAGCCCACGTTAACCAGTTTTAACGAATAATGACCTTTTGGAAAACTGTATTCTGATTTCTAAATCGCTGATTTTCAAAGAAACTTTTGTTTCCTAACTTGCTTATAAGTTTAACAGTTGTCTATGGAGGTATTTAAGGCCATTAGCATTATTCCTACCTTCCTTCTTGCTTTTTCTCATAAGGATTATGACATTTCTTTCAATTTTATACTTTTCTTTTTTGAGTCTTCCATGTAAACTATTTTATTAAACCCTGTAACCTTGATGAAATTGCCATTTTTGTATGTAAAAAATGTCCAAATATGAATAATTTCCCATGGGGATCTTTTCCTTTTTCCCCTCAAGTTTTAGTTTCAAGCGCTGACAGATAATAGGGTTGGCACATCTCCAGTCGTGTACATTTACAAGGAGTCAGATTATCAGTGCTAGACTCTATCATGGAACTAAAGCTTATTGAAGAGAATCTTCAATGGGCTGGACACATTCATTTCAGTAGAAGAAATGTTTGGTTCACTGCTATCAGAATATATCTAATAAGCTGAAATATACCATCTTAATATACACCAGATTAATGAACTAACCTAATATAGCAGCTGGCAAGAGAGCACACTAGGGCTTTCCTGAGCAGGACTGACCATGGGAGAGGTTAGATGGACGACTAACCCTTGAAAACTCTTCTGAACAAGCCTCTTTAATCCCATTGGAAAGATGTGAAAGTGAGGGCTCTTTGGTGAATGTATGTGTCGTGAGTGCCAGCTCAGTCTTCTTTCTAAGCCCTTGGAAACCGTATGGTCGCCTGACAGCTCCATATCTCTACATCATCGCAGATGGAACGGCATCTTCGGACTGGGTGGCCTCCTACTTTCAACAGTGACACCTTGTGGCAGCTTGGGAGAACTGACTCTTCAGATTCAGTCCTTAGAGAATATATCAAGAGAGCAGAAGGGAAATGGGAAAGATGGCTAATTAATTTAATTAAAACAGAGATATGGTCTTATTTTGTACTTCAAGCTGGAGAAAATGGATAGATCACTAATATAACTGTTCACATTTTAAATGAAACTCAGGTATGCAGAATTTGAATTAATCACAATTAATCATGCCATACGTCTTACTTGCTTTATTCGTTTGTAGCATAATGAATACCCATGACTGTGAACTAGCTTGACAATAGTGTACATACCCCTATATTCTGCTTTCTGCCTGTCACCTCAGGTAACTACTATATTGAATTTTTGTGTTTATCAGTTTTTGTATTCTTTTAATAGCTTTATTGTGTATGTTTGTATGATTAAATCAAAATATTGTTGGGTTTGTCTTTTGAATTATTTATAAAATGAGTATCATGCAATTTGTTGTCTTTTAGAATTCGTTTTGCTCTTATTTTTCCACTCAATTTTACGCTATACGTAACTGTAGTTCATTCATTTTCACTGCTATATAATCTTTTCTCCTATCAATAGATACTTGAATTACTTCTAGTTCTTTTGCTATTATGAATGGTGCTATTTTGAATATTCTCGCGCAAGTTTCCTGATGCTTATATTCAAGAGACTTTCTTTTTTTTTTTTTTTTTTTTTTTTTTGCGGTACGTGGGCCTCTCACTGTTGTGGCCTCTCCCATTGCGGAGCACAGGCTCCGGACGCGCTGGCTCAGCGGCCATGGCTCACGGGCCCAGCCGCTCCGCGGCATGTGGGATCTTCCTGGACCGGGGCACGAACCCGTGTCCCCTGCATCGCAGGCGGACTCTCAACCACTGCGCCACCAGGGAAGCCCAAGAAAACTCTTAGTTAAATACTCATTTTGTTTGTGCCTTAATGATTAATTTCAAATTTTAGAGTTATGAGTAAATTACATACATAGAATAAATTAAGATTCTGTGTCAACAGAGGGTATAATACTGGACGAAGCCAACTTTTTTCTTAGCAGCAAGAATTCTTTTGCTTGTGTTTGTTTGTGGCCTTTGTCACCTATTTTCACTGCATTGTGAGCATATGTTATAAACAGTCCTTATGACTTTAATTTCTTCAATGATTGGAGCTGACCTGATGCCTCCCTGGTATGTTGCAGGCTCACCATAAAACCTTAGTGCCAAAAACACCTTTCTTGCTATAGGTGTTACTAACAGCGTACAATAGTGGATTCAGGGATTTCATAAAAAGAAAATTTTTTAACCATGGGGGCAAACATAGGTTTGTCAAATAAGATCCTTGTTAAAATCTTCTGTCTATTATTAACATATTTTCATAAAAGAAAAGAACATCTTAAATCTGGAAATTTAGTAAGGACATGATCTTAGACAAAAGACAGTCTATTAAATTGAATAAGTATTCCATAATGAAAAACTCACTACATTGTGTTTATTTTCTCACTTTATAATGATCTGTAAAAAGTTTGTCACAGACAACACTAATCCTCAGACTAGGAGGATTTGGGAATCCCTAAGTTAGATGGTCAAGGTACCATTAGTTTGAGAAAATAATGTTAAAATGCTTAAATTTTAAGACATAACTTTAGAAATAGTTTTTCCCTTGCTGGTTTTAAAATGTTGCATTCAAGTCAGTTAGTTATCTTTCCTCTCTCCCTTCCTTGAACAAATGTTCCTAGAGCAACTATTCTGGCCCAGGTCCTACAGCAGGTGCTGGAGATAAGTGAGCCCCTGCCCATAGAAGCTCACAGCCAGGGCTTCTGAGCTCATTTCTCAATTTCAAATACGTTATTCTCCTAAAATTTCACTGTACTATATGAACTTTAAATTTTTTAATTCCTTTTTCTTAAAGATCTAAGGCAATGGTTCTTAGAAGAAATGTAATCCAAGGAACCTGGGTTGCTGTTTGAAATTGCAGATTTCTGAGTCTCAGTCCAATCAACCCCAAATAATTCGAAGGCAGTTACATCAGCCTGGGTAGTAGCCCATAAGCTAAGTCTAGTTAGCAGTTTCAGAACAAATTTTTAAATAACTTAGCTGTTAAAATATTTTTCTATTCATAAAGAATACATATTTAATGCCAGAATTAAACCTGTACAGGCACATCTGCTTCAACTTGGCTGGGGATAAAATTATGAGTCCCCATGGTTGCTTCATATCCCGCCCCCCCGCCACTTCCTGAAATAAGAAAGAGAGTGGAGTTTGTAGCCAGAACAGATTTGGACTAAAATCTCTCTCTAACTGTCAATAGCTCTATCCCCTTGGGTACCTTTTTATCCCTGATTCATCTATTCCCCTAAAGAAACGTGCATTGAATGACTTCTCTGTGCCAGGTGTACCCTGAGTACAGGGTACAATGATGAATAAGACACAGTCTCTTAACTTCTGCAATCTACACTCCATTGTGAACACAGCCAGGGAGTGTACTGATGGGAAGGGCAAGACATATTTGGAGAGTGCAGAGAAGACCCCTATCTGGTCTTAGGGGATTTAGATAGCTTCCTGGAGAGGTAACCCTCAAGATAAGTCTTTTAAAATGAGTAAATGTCAGCCAGTTAAGGGAGGTGGGGTTGCAGGGAAGGGGGCTTTTCAGGCATGGAGGCTGCAGGAGCAAAGACACAAGGAGGTAAAGCACAGGAACCACGAGGAAAGCTGGGACTTGAACCCAGGCTTGTCTGGTTCCAAAGCCTGAGGACGTCCCTCTGTGCAGGGAGCTTCAGAACTTTGGCTCTACACCAGCATGCCTCAGAGCTTACACAAGGTGCTAGTCCAAGTTCATTAGCTAGGTAGACAATAAATAGTTACTTTGCAGATAGATATCAATAGTATATATGTAGAATTGTAGAATAGAATATGTAATTACTTTATGTATATGTATCTTTATAGAAATTATTTTTAAGGAAATAAAAATTCCCACACTCTTTCAAATATACTAAATGCCAAATATTGCACATCACAGACTAATGCAGAAAGGTATCACCAAGTTAGCTTCTTTCCTCATAGACCTTGGAATAAATCTTCTACTGTTCTTTTGCATAATTTTAATTGTAGAATTAATTTTCTTGACATAGGGCCTTCGTGTCCATGTTATTTCTATTTCTATTACAGCTCCCCTTCAGCAATCAAGGTTGAGAAACGCTACTTTAACACATTGCATTTTAAAAATATTGACCAATAAACAAATTTTAGAGCTTTTCGTCGCAGTTAATGCTTATCTGACTGGTATATTTATGAAGAGGAAAGTTTGCCATTGATAAGCCATTGTGAGTGGCTGAATTTAAGCTTCTAAATCACTTTAATTGATAAATACGCTGAGAACTTCTTTTAATTTGTGTGATTTCTTCCTCCTGAAAAAAATCAAAGGCTAAAACAAATTAGATGCTGTGGTTGATATGACTTTACAGTAGAACTAGCCTCAATGGAACACTCTAACCAAATTAGAATGTTGGAGCAACATAAATTGACTGGGAGCTTAGAGACTTGGGAAAGAGGTTTTAGGAGAAGGAGGAATGTGGGACAGAAGGTCAGGACCTGGCAAAGACAAATTTACTTTCTCTGAATACCTGTTTACAGTTGACCATGTGCTCAATGACCTGTGTTGAAACACTTTGGGAAATGCACATATATTTTATCTTTAAAAAAAATCTTCAGTCTGATTCTTACATCACCTAGCTTATTTGAGTGCAACATTCAAAGTATCTCTCTGAATAATTCTTTCTTTGGTACACTTTATAGTCTGCTAAATTTCAAAACATAAATCATTCTTTAAACACTTAAGTTAATGTTCACACTCTGGTTGACAATGTACGATTAACCAGACTGATTCACCAGAATCCACCAATTTACAGGAGTTTATATGGTTTGCTTTACTTTTTTGGCCAAAATTATTTATGACTCTCCAAAGATTGAATTATTGACTTCAATAACCAAGCTGAAAATCAGGATGGAACTTCCATTTCACTGATCTCTTAAGATGGAAATATTATTATTATAAAAAAATCAGTTCCAACAAGCTCCTTGCTAATACATTTATTTTTATCTCTTCTTGAGTGGAAACTTATATGAATACTTCTCTTTGAGAGGACAGTGGAATATGAGACTGCTTCAAATGAATGTTGTCTGGACTAGGAAAGGAGAGTCATGCCGTGTTGTTGCAATTGCTTTTTTGGTGTTTAGTGTAATATTGTATGTCAAGTTAAAGTTCTTTTCGTGCATGCAACCAAAAACTACTCCTACAGAGAATTCATTAGAAGACTATGTGGGACTCATGGAATCCATAAGAGAATGGATAAGTCAGTTTGGAAATGAATACTTGGGTATCTCTGGAGTCTGGGGAGCAAGAATTCCAACAACACCAAGAGCAGTCAGGTCACAATCTTACCACACGGATAGGATGAAAACCCACAGTTTTCATTAGTTTGTTTTCTGCTAAAAATCACTGTCTTTTTCCCTTCGTTTAAGATTCAATTTCCAAAGAAAGACCTTCTGAAAGTTTTAGTGTAGGTTATCCACCCATCTGTTTAGTTAAGGGGAAAGGCAGAAAGCCAGTCTCTTCATTACAGTCCCAACAGTTTATCCCTAGTTGGGATGGGAAAGTTCTCAAAAGCTAATTGGATTCCAGTTGGGAAATGGATTCTGGGCAACCAAAATACCTTCTGCATGAGGGAATGGTAGCTAGAATAAAGCTGGGAATAGGGAAAGACAAAGTTGTTTCTTCTTGTTTTGCTGAGAGGATGGGTTATGGGTTGTCTTTTATTATGAGTATTAAAAACAGAGGTTACAAAGAGAAATAGGCTATAGGGGATTTAGTACTAAGTAAAAAAGGTAGAATTATCTGAGTCATGAACTTGTCCCGAGAAAAATGTGGGCTCAATATTAAAACCTAAATAGTAATTTAAAATAGATATGACAAGGATGACTCTTATCAACACTATCAATATCAATATTGCTCTAGAAATTCTGACTAATGAAGTATGCAAAGAATGTAAATAAGAATAACTATTGGAAAGGAGATAAAATTTAGCATTATTTGAGGATAATATGACTATAGAGTGAAAACCCAAACAGGTCAACTGAAAAACTGAAATAAATTTTACTGTACACCAGCAATAATAATTACATAGAAAATATAATGACCTAAAAAAGATATATTCATAATAGGCAAAGCACACACACACACACACACACACACACACACACAAGAGTACAAAACATCTAAGAATGTGTGGGAGCAAATGAAGAAAACCACAGAAACTTACTCTAAGGTACAGAAAACTGTCTAAATGCTTTTGTTCTTTTTAAAAATTTAACAAAATGGTTTCACAAGTAGAAAAAGCCAAGGTAGTTTTTGAAACTAGGAGTGATTAGGGGCAACTTGTCTTACCATGTACTAAATGAAAAGGTTTTTAAAATGTTTTTAAAATCTACTAGAACAAAAATCTAGCCAGTTCAATGGAACTAAATATACAGTCCTGAAACAGACTCTAAAAGGTGGAAGGGTTTGTGAACAGAAATGTATATACAGGAACATGCATTTTAGTTTCATTTAAAATTAGCTGCCTTACCCTAACTTACCCATGAGCATAAGTCACAGTTATTAAATAGATAAATTCAAATCCCTGGTGCTACTCAACGTAATAAAAACGACATGAAGTCTGGATGAGAAACAGCTCAACTGCAAATGGGTACTTATGATTAAGAATGCTGGCCCACTTCTATAAGATCTTACTTGAAACCACTATTTTTCCTCTTTTTTCTCTTGTATATGACACCTTAATAGACATGGCATACTCCGTGTCCGATTATACCTCTTCTTATCCTTCATGTTTAGCTGCTTTGATGGATAGCTGCTTCTCTTTCAGTGTAGACTGAAGCCCAACAAGTGAATTTGTTTTATTTCCTATGGCTTGTCTTTTGAGTCTTACCACACCAGCCACGACCTTGAAATATGGTGAAATCTTCCAGACATTTTCATGAGCTTCAGTAACAGGTAACAGGAATTAATTTCTATTGTTTGAAAAAAAGGAATCAAAATGAACTAAGTGGTCAACAATGGGAAAACGGTTTAAAAAAAGTTTTGTGCATCCATACAATGTAGCCTTATACAGTCACCAAAAATTAAGTTTTTAAGAAGCGGTACGCGGGCCTCTCACTGTTGTGGCCTCTCCCGTTGCGGAGCCCAGGCTCCGGACGCGCAGGCTTAGCGGCCATGGCTCACGGGCTCAGCCGCTCCGCGGCATGTGGGATCTTCCCGGACCGGAGCACAAACCCTGTCCCCTGCATCGGCAGGTGGACTCTCAACCACTGCGCCACCAGGGAAGCCCCAAGTTTTTAAGGATTTTGAATGATATGATTCTTTCAGGAAGTGAGCTCTGAGTGATATTTTAATTTCATTTTGTTTCTATGTGATATATTATTTTTATTTTTTACTTTATTTTCTAAATTTCCTACAAGTATGAAAATCAGAAAAAAACATATTTTTAAAATATAAAAATTGAGATTTAAGAATTAGAATATATAAATAAGAATTAATGATAAATAGCAAATTATGTGTAAACAATTACTTAATAGTAACATTTAATGTGTACTTTCAGTTGATTTTACAAAAAGGCATATATATTCAAGCAAAGGAATGACAAATCTCTTCTAATTTGCATCCCCAAATGTAGCCTCTTAGTTTCCACCACTGAACAACTGAGCAAGGTACCACTGTCAATTTCATGGCAGTTCATGTAAGGTCAGGAGAAGTTCTTTAAAATACAAGTCCCTAAATTCTGGGCTTGTAAATCTTCAATATGTATAATAAGAATGGCAAATAGGAAGCAAGATATAAGCATCACATCTAACTACACAATCTTTGACCCTAATACTTGATAAAAGCCCCTGTAGCTGGTGCATGTGGTTGACACTATGTTGTGTTCATAAATATGATCACCAACTGTTGGCCAAACAGTAAAGTCTAATAATTCTATGGATTTAATTCTAAAAATAATTTACATCTAGATGAATCTTTTTGGAAAATTTTACCAAATAGAATCATCTTCAGTGCTCTTCTGAACCAGGGATAGAAAAATGCATAAACCATTGGATTTAAAGTGGAATTCAAGTAGCCAAACCAAATCAATGCATCGTTCAGGATGGGCGGAATAGTATAGTCCAGGAAAGGATCCATGACTGTGCAGACAAAGAAAGGACACCAGCATGTTAAGAAAACTCCCATCACAGTCCCTAAAGTCTTCGTAGCTTTCCTTTCTTTGCTTTGTGAAATTCCATTTTTCTCTTCCAACCCAATTCGAAATTTCTGATTTGCATCATGAATTGATCTTGCCTGCCCTTTCGCTATGAAATATATTCTACAATAGATGCATATCATAATAGAGCCAGGTATATAGAAAGAAGTCAGAAAGGCCAGAACCCCAGATGTTTTGCTGAAGAAGACAGAGCAACTCCCTATGCAGTGAATGTGTTTGTAATACATCTCTTCAGCTCCTTTGAGGTTTAGCTCCAGAAAGATCATTCCAAATGCAAAAAGAGCAGGAATACTCCAACTAATGAAGATCATCACAAAAATAACCAAGATGTTGATCTTAGTTTTGTATCTCAATGGGTCACACACAGCATAGTAGCGGTCAATGGAAATGAAGGACAAGTGAAAAATTGATGCTGAGCTCAGCATAATATCAGTGCTGGTGTGAATTTTACAGAAGACTTCTCCAAAATACCAGCAGTGCTCAACGGATCTCACCATACTATAAGGCATGACCAGACACCCCAGCAGAAAGTCCACGGTGGCCATGGAATGAATGAGCCAATTAGTTGGCGTATGAAGTTGCTTGAAGTGTGATATAGAAATAATAACTATTAGATTGCCAACCACTGTGGTTAGAATTATGAGCACCATTAAACTGTACAGGGAAGCACGGACGTCATTTGACCAGCTGCTTTTCACACAGGAGATATTAATTATATTGTGGCAAAAGGACGTCATTCCTGAGGGTTATGCACTAGTTATTATTTTTTCCTTTGTGTGTTGAGGAGTCTTTCTTCGAAATCCATGATCAGGTTAGAGTTCCTTCTTTTATTTCCATATATGTATCCCAGAAACCTGGGAGGATAAAAGAAAGGAAGTCATCAGCAATTTGATTCTTCTCACTTTTAACACATTTACCTATTACTTCTTGCTGAAAAATGATTATTTTGGAAAGAGATTTTATTTCCAAGTTTAGTTCAGTAGTTCAGTTCTACAATTATTATTATTATTATATATATATATTTTTTTGTGGTATGCGGACCTCTCACTGTTGTGGCCTCTCCCGTTGCGGAGCCCAGGCTCCAGACGCGCAGGCCCAGCGGCCATGGCTCACGGGCCCAGCCGCTCCACGGCATGTGGGATCTTCCTGGACCGGGGCACGAGCCCGTGTCCCCTGCATCGGCAGGCGGACTCTCAACCACTGCGCCACCAGAGAAGCCCCTGCAATTATTTTTAACATCTACTTGATGCTGCTCACTGTGCTGGAAATGCAAAGTTGAATTATTCGTTTGAAATATATGATTCTGTAATTCTGTAATACTCAGCTAAATTCTCGAATTTGCAATACATTTTTCAATACATGTACAATACATATTATGTGTAATATATAATACATTATATAATTATGTATTATAAATATAAAAAGAGGGGGAGAGAGAGAGTTTGGAGGAAGAATGTAAATTCTGGCTATCAATGAACAACCTGTCACTATATTGTGAAAATGCTGGAAAATAACAACAAGTCTTAGCATTCCAGGAGTCCACCCTCCTCTTTGGCTCTTATTCCCTCTGGGCTGACAGTTTAGGTCAAGACCACATAGAAATTGAAACTTATCCAAAACTAGAATTGGAGGAATAAGATATTTAGGAACTAAAATGCATATTTTAGTAAATTTGAAGTATCTCTCCCCCAATCCCTTTCTGCCTTCTCTTCTCAGGAGGAAACATATTCATATCAAGTACATCCGTAAGATTTATTTCAATAAACACCCAGACCCACTTTATGACAGAACAAATTGCAGACGAAATCTATTTATATTATCTGAGCTCTGTAATATTTGAATTATAATTAAAATTTTGCTAAAAGAACGATGGAGTTTTTACTCTGAAATTTGTGTTCACTCAACTAAACTATCATTTAGAGTTATAAATCTTCTACTTGGACCTTTTTTTTTTTTTCTATTTCCCCCCTTTTCTTCTTTCTCTTGCTTTTGCTGTTGACATTAAAGGAACCAAGCAACACACCTGTAATCAGTGTTTAGAACTGTTTGCTAATAATTACTACCAGTCAAGAAAACATTCCTACCTGATGTCACATTGACTAGCTTTACTCAGCGGGAACTAGGGTCCAAAAATAAGTAAGGGAAGATGAAAAGGGGAAAAAAACTGGTTGTTCAGTTTTAGAAGACTACCTTCATAGATGATGAAAAAGTCATCTGACAACTTTGTATGCCATGTTCTTCATTCCCAGATAAAAACCAAATGGCTTCCTCCTCATAATGGTAACATCCTGGTTTTAGAGAATAGAGCCTGAAGCATGGTATCTGGGAAATTATTGATAATACCAATGACATTTCAGAAGAGTAAGTTGTCTGACCAACTTTAAGAACATTACACATAATTTTTGTGCAAGTAATTTTTGTTATAATTTATTTTTAAAAAGATTGACTTGTTTAAATAAATGCCCTATGATGATATTGAGTTGAGTGCTTACCTAAAAACATGACATAATAGTGTTTTTGTTTCTTTTCTTCCAGCTCTAAAAATTTAGCTAGCTAGAAATGCTTACTCTCTGTATGTAAAAATTGCCAAGTTGGGACTTCCCTGGTGGTGCAGTGGTTGAGAGACCGCCTGCCTATGCAGGGGACACGGGTTCATGCCCGGGTCTGGGAAGATCCCACATGCCGCGGAGCGGCTAGGCCCGTGAGCCGTGGCCGCTGAGCCTGCGCGTCCGGAGCCTGTGCTCCGCAACGGGAGAGGCCACAACAGTGAGAGGCCCGCGTACCGCAAAAATAAAATAAAATAAAATAAAAATTACCAAGTTGAACGTACAGTAGTAATAAGGAAAGTTAATAAATCTCTTTAATTACCTAGCTAAGCAAACAGTTCTGTGCAAATGATCTAATCACCTAATGTTTGAAAACGATGTACGATTTAAAAATATATTGGTAAGCATTACAGTTTAAAGTAGATCTGTCTAGCAGGACAGGAACTCACTGGTTGAGTGGCCCCAACTTCCCAATAATGGGCCATCAGCACTAAGTTCACCATGCCCTTTGTCTCTGGCTCCTTCAACCACCCATCTCTAATGGTTCAGACTCTCAATCCCAAACTTTTCTATACAATTCCTAATGTGAACCCATCTCCCAATCTACCTACCCATTACCCGCCCTCCCCAAAACCATTCCAAGTGTGCCCTCCAGAACTCATGGTCATCACCCTACTTCCTCAAGCTCTTTATTAAATGCTTCCCTCTCTTTGTTCTAACTAAAACCATCTTTCCCCTGAGGATATCTCATCCCCTACAGACTTGTCAAAGGCAGCTGTTTTCTCACCTGTATCCCTAGCTACCCTTTATATTACAGGACTTAGAGGAAAACTAAGCATCCTCTTGTACTCATTGACATTGTGGATACTTTTCCGTCTTTCCTTCCTAACCTCCACCCCTTGCAAACTCTGAAGTTCTGTGTTCAAACTATACCTCTTCTTGCTGCAGACCTCAGACTTCCAAGTCAGGTCTCTCTGTCTTGAAGATGTTAACTCCTAGTCTACCGTCACTTTCTCCAAGGCTACTCTTGCCAAAATTCTTGATAATTTTCTTGTCCACATAAATGATCCAATAATGGACTTTCAGCTCTTTAACCCTCTGTCTTCCAACAAGCATGTCCTCCACTCCATATTATCTCACACTTTCATAGCCATCCCCAGAATCTGCCATTATCGATAATGAAGCCATTCCAAATGATTAATTTCAAGTTCCACCCTTTGTCTTCCCAGGCCATGCCACTAATGCTCTACTTCCAACACTTGTTCAACCTGCTTGAAGCCCATAATTCATTTATCTTATCACCTTTTCACGGTTCCTCATTTACTTACACTCATCTCTTTACCTAGTGTAGATTCCAAATTTTTTTAACATTATTTTAAACTCTCCCCCATTAATACACTTTTCTGGCTAAACTTGACCCCTTGTTAAATCAAGTTTGCCTCTTACTGTATTACACATGTGCAACTGAACATGATGGAGAAAAACAGACAATCGGCCTCAGATTAAATTCATGACAGGTATGAACCATTCGAACTGCTGAAGAATCCTACCCAGTTCCCTATTACATTCATTCTCCCACTCTTCGAGATGACTATTTCATACCACCTCCCTCCTTCAATCTCAAATACTTTCCTCATCCTCATTCTCAGTTAATGACTTGTATCTTGTTTCACTGAGAAAATAGATGCAATCAGAAGAGAATGTCCATATTCCCACCTCTACCCCTACACCAGCTTACATCTGTTCATATACTCAACCTTCCCTCTTATTACTACAAATGAACTAACCATCTCCCATCAGAGCCGCCCCTTCATATGTGTCCTATAGGCACCCTTTCATGCCTGTTCAAGAATATACCCTCCAATTCTCCTCTATCCCCTGAATCTTCAGGAGTTCTCTTCTAAATAATTAACTCTAGTGTTCAAAAAAATATAGTAATATTCCATCTTAAAAAGAATTATTTTAAACCCACATCTTTCAATTATCACCTTATTTCTCCCCTTTATGAAAAAAGAAAACATCTTTGAAAGAGTCATGTAGACTCCTTGTCTTCAGTTATTCTCTTCCTAACCTTTTGAATCCACTCTAATGAGACTTTTGTCATTAACACTTCACCAAAACAATCTTAACCATATTGTTCTATATTACTAAACCCAATGGTAAACTCTCAGTCTTCATCTTGATGACCCCTCAGTTACTTCTTGAAACAATTTCTTCCTTGGCTCCAACTCACCTCCCTCTTGGAGCTCTGTTAACTCACTAGCTCTTCTTTATAGTCTCATTACTGGTTCTTCCTCAAGTCACCGGCCCTAAGGCTAGTCCTTGGTTCTCTTCTCTATTTACAGCTTCTCCCTAGGTTATTTCTTATAGTCTCATGACTTTAAAAAAGAGTCTCAAATGAGTATCTCCAGCCTTAACTTCCCCCCTGAACTCTGAACTAAAATTTCCTGCTGCCTGGAGAATATCACCACTTATCATGTCTAAAGCCAAGTCTCTAATCTCCCCCATAATATGTGTTAAACCCCTCTTCCTCCCTAACGTCTAGAAATGGCAACTCCATTCTTGAAAATCTTCAGTCCCAAACACTGAAGTAATTCTTTACTTCTCTCTCTCACATTCAACAATATAGCCAACTTTCAGTAAATACCTTGACTCTTCATTGAAAGTATGTCCAGAATCAGACCATTTCTCATCACTTGTACCATAGCCATAAACTTATCACTAACCACTGTCAAATTAGTAGCCTCCCAACTGGTTTCCTGGCTTCTCCTCCATTTTTCCCCTTCCTTTTTGACTTACTTTTAGTGTCTTGACTTAACATATAGCTTCTAAGCCAAGAAGGGGTGAATTGTTTCCCTCCTCACTACTCTTTCATAAAACGTAAAGAATGTGAACAAATTCTGTGGAAGGTGTGGAGCGTATGTTCAATAGAAGATGTTGACAGAGGAGAAGATTATTCTGTTTACAACCGGGTGTGAGAATTCATTATAAAGCAAAAGGAAAGGAGGTCCACAGTGTCCTTTGAAAAAAGGCAATCATAGAGTCAGGAGAGGAAAGTCATAGCCTTTTAAAAACCCAGCTACAATCACTGGGGTCCAGGGGAATAGAGCCTGGGAGAGGCAGAAGCTGTATAGGCTTAGACGAGGAATTCCACAGCATGCCCAACCCTTACAGGAGAATGTCACCTGAGTTCCCAAGCGGTTTTACAGAGAAGTCAAGATCTCCTGCCCCTTACCACGAGGAAACGGGAAGCCATTCAAGGAAATGCCAGCAGAATGGCCTGGAGTTGCAATAATGTAGAACCTTCCACCAGGTATAGGTACTTGTATGTCCTTACCCGAATGCACAAGCTAAATAGACATACAAAAGTTGTCTCCAAACAGAAAATGTGGAGCAGTTAATTTCCTGGGGAGTTCAAGGCAGAGGCCACTTGGTACCTTAAAGGAAACTAAGAATAAACAACTGTTTATCTGGGAGAAGACCAATCCAGGTAGAGGGGTCGGCAAGTGCAAAGGCCCTGAGGTGGGAGCATGCCTAGTATGCTTGCAAAATAGCAGATGTCAATGTGGTTGGAGCAGAGCAATGAAAGCAGAGAGAAATCGATGGAGAGGCCAGAGAAGCTGCACAGGGCTACATTGAATAGGGCCCACAGTAAGAATTTCAGCTTTGCCTTTGAGTGAGAAAGGAAAACATTGGAGGGTTTTGAATCCAGTAACATGCTCTGACAGATTCTAACAGATTCACTCTGGCTGCTGTGTCGAGAACAGGGGCAGAGGGCAAGGACAAAGTGAGATGATTAGGAAGCCGCTAAAATAACCTGGTGAAAGAAGATGGTGGTTTAGAGAAGGGCAGTGGTCAAGTTTGGATATGTTCTGAAAGTACAGCAGGCAGGATTTACAGATAGACTGAATATGTGTTGGGAGAAAGTTATCAAGGGAAATAGCAAGGCTTCTGGTCTGGGCAGCTTGAAGGGTGGAGGTCCCATTTACTGAGATGGGAAGATGGCGGTTAGAGGAGGGTAAGAAGCAGGAGGAAGTCAAGAGTTCAGTTTTGAACTTGGAGGCTGGTGCTGTGTGCTGAATAGCATGGCCTTTAGTACCTAGCTGCCTTTGTTTAAGTCTGGGGTGGGCCATTCACTAGTTCTGTGGCCTTGGACATTCTACCCAACCTCTTGGGGCCGTAGTTTGATAATGTGGAAAAACAATCTATTTCCTGGGCTTCTATGAGGCTGAAATAAGTTAATATTTGCAAAGTGCTTATAATAGTATCTTGTACATAGTGTTTATCCGATAAATAAACATCCAAGGGGAACGTTAAGGGTGTGTTGAGGGAAGGTATAAGAACCATCGCGAGGCTTTTTGAAGACTACATGTATATTTAAATCAATATAAAAAAGATATACTCTAGACTGTCACTATGGGCAGAGGGAGGAGGGGGGTGAAGGGTGAACAAAAAATAAGATGAAATGGAACAAACAGAAATAGTGTGTCATAAGGGAATAGATGGCTTTATTCACTGCTATGGCCCCAGGGCCTGGAAAATGAGCACAAAATGAGCATGAAATGAACACGAAAATGAATAAAGGATTGAATGAATGAACAAATAAACTGAGGGGTTCATTAGCTCAATTCTGTGCTCCCTGGGACCAATAAAAATTAAGGCACATACGCATAGCATGGACCAATAAAAATTAAGGCACATACGCATAGCATGGATCTGATTCCAAAGATAAAGGAAAAATATTATAGGCATTCAGATAGAAGTTCCTTGATTGCGGTGATGGTATCACAGGTGTTTTGATAAGTCCAAACTCATCAAATTGTACACATAAATTATGTGCAGTTCTTTGAATATCATAACTCAATAATGCTGTTTTTAAAAAATAAGAAAAGGAGGATCAGTCTAACATAGGGATTCTCATCTGTAATTTTGGAAGCCAGAGGGCAGTGGAATGAGCTTAGAAACTATTAAGGAAATAGGATGGCAACTCAACAATCCTATATTCAGCCAAAATAGTAATCATATGAAGGCAGAAAAAGGACAGCAAATATATGTCTCTGACCACCTTCTGAAAGTCTCTAGAACATATTCTAACAATATAAAAATTAAAACAAAAATTTCTAAATAGCAAAAGATGAAGAGTAAAAGCAACAATAGTGAGTAATATTATCTAAATTGGGATTTAGTTTATATCAAAAAGAATTATGATAATATGACGCCATATAATACTGTTAAAAAAGAATTTTTGAAATGGAAAAAACAAATTTCAAGAAAACACATAATATTAACCTGGAATTTAAATTTTCAACTGTGTATAAGATAGATAACTAGTAAGAACCTTCTGTATAAAAAAAAATGAAATTAAATTAAAAAAATTTTTTCAACTATGTCAATAACCCCTAGTTGTTAACAGCACTGGTGAATAGCTGGCAAGTTAATCTTCTTGACCAGATTGTAAGATGCATAACTAATAATGTAATTTTGGAAAAATTCTCCAGCTGTATTTTTTGAAGTTCAAAATGCCAAATTGTTTGATCTAGCAAATGTTTGGTGCAATGATTTTCATTACAGCAACAAAAGTAAAAAGTAAAATTGTCTGAACTTATATCAGAACTTAAGTAAAATTGTCTGAACTTATATCATGAACCTCAGTAGATATATGTTCAACAAGATGTCAAATTGGAAGAGTTGGTTCTTTTTATAAGACATAGAAAGATGTCAATCAGATCCTGTCAAGTAAAGAAAAAAAATTGCAGTGTTTTAAAATACCATGTACAGGGACCTACACACACACAGAGGCACACACATTAAAGCAGGAAGTCATTCAGAAATGTGCCAGGATTTTTCCCACCAAATAATATTTGTGCAAGTAAGATTTTAGTTCTGTAGTTTAGTATATAGGAACAATAAGATACAGTTTAATTTTAAAACCTGAAAAATCTCCATGAAGACTCCTCTATTATATCAAAACCAGCCAACAAACACAACATGTCATTTCCTTCTTCATTTACAAGGAAAGGAGATTTTTAAAAATCATGTTTCAACTTTTCAAATTTTCTAGCTTCACACAGGTGAATTTTTAATAAAAGGGAAATATTTTTAAAAGCACATGTAAAGCAAGCTATTTAAAAATATGTAACTCTTTTTATCCTCTCCTACTAATATGACAGAAGCCTTGTGAATCTTCCCAATAAATAATCCTAAATTTTAATGTAGGAATAAGTATGAAACCATCGATAAGTCTTATTCTCTTGAGCACTCTCCCTGTAAAAGATTACCTGGGCCTCCAGGCTAGTCTGTGTGATTTGGCGAGGCCGTTCATCGCCTTCAGACCTACCTTTTCAGGAAAGGGTTACAGAGCGAGTGGATGAGCAGAAACACAACCTTTGGGAGGAAGCTGTCTGCACGTGTCTCCCGTACACCTGCTGCAGGTGGAGCCACCGCGGCTCTATGATAGACCGCAGTTAACGCAGACAGAATGACGCAGATATTAAAATCTGAAAAAGATAAGCTGATAATAAATCTTTCTGAAACAAGGTAACAGTATACTATTGAGAAAGATAAGTGGAAGGTGCTTTTACTCTAAACCAGCATCAGGAAGCTAGCAGTCAGCAAACTAGAGAAGGTAAATATTACCATTACTTTAAAAATAGTCTCAAGCATGAGCCACCAGGAGCCACAGTCATGGGTGTTAACAGCATATAAATGAAACCACATGTCCATTAAAACTGCCTTAATTGTTGATTAATTTGAAAAAAAGTACTCCTGTATTAGACATCTGTACAATGCAGATAATAGCACTAAAAAACAACAACAAAAAACCCCACCTCACTTCCAAAATAGATGATTTGTACCTGACAAAGGAATATTTTTAAAAATCAGACTGTATTTAAACCCAATAACATCTTATAGTTAGAAAATAATTTAAGGCATTGGCTTTCAAAATTTTTTAACCATGATAGGAAAAAAATGCATTTTAGATAATGACTCAACACACATGTAAGTACACATTTGTAACAGAAGCAGATGTTTTCATTAAAAATATCCTTAGCTCATTCAATTCACTAACACTCTCTATTTTATGCTATTTCATTTTTTTCAAATGAGTAGGGTTCCCACCTCAATAATGTTACTAATCACAATTAGAAAAACATGACTTTAGAGATTATATGATCACACATATTTAGCCCACCAATTTTTAAATTCCTATATATAAAACTTCCAAAATGACCCTCTTTTTAGACAAGTGCCTTCAGTATAGCAAAATAAATAGCTGAACAAGTGTAGTTTCTCATCTATTTCTATCTCTCTGTTATTCTGCCAAAGGAAATCATAGGATCATTATGACAGATTGATTATCAGTTCCAATTCTTACTCTCCTAGCATCTACACCTTTGTCTTTGCTTCACTGGGAGTGGAAGGTACTACCCTGTCCTTTGAGCCCGAGCTTTGCCACTTGGCTTGTTTGGGCCAAAAGAGTGTAGACAGAAATAAAAGTGTGCCAGTTCCAGCCTAGTTGTCAGGAGGGCTCAAGTGTTTGTGAATGTCCTCTGTGCCATCCCCATGAGGAGAACACGCCCTGGAGAAGCCCACTTGTCCAGGGAGGCTGAGAGGCATGCAGAGCAGACTAGGGCATGGAGATATGCAGTATATGGCAGAGCCACCCTAGCTGACCCTACAGATTCATGAACTTAAGTGGCTATTATCTTAAGCCACTGAGTTTTGGGCTGGTTTGTTACACAACATTGTCATGGGAATAACTAACTGAGTTAATTCTATTTCTGAAAGAAGTCACTGAAATCTATTACCCATTCTCTTGCCTTGGAGAAATACTGACACCAGAGAAGTACTGACACCACACGATGGGCCACCTGTGATCTAAACAGCCATTGACAAAAACTGCAACAGCACAAAGAAAGAAAGCAAAAAATAAAAATTACCCCATACTAGGTGAAGTTGACCTTTTACAAAGTAAATGTAACTCCATCTTCAGAAATTCCTAGATATTAAAGGTCAGTTCAAGAAATAACTCCAAGTTCACTTCTTATTAACAGTACATAGAAAATATCATTCATCTTTCCAAAAATTAGTTCAATGTGTGCCTGACTCATGTGTATACCTGTCATTTTGTGAATGACTGAGAAAGCATAATGCCTCACATATTGGAGTTTATTAAGCTCCAGGAAATCAAAGATCTTATCTGCTTTGTTCACTACTGTCTCTCCATCACCTAAAATAGTGCCTGCAAACCATAAACACCCAATACACATTTGCTCATTGAACGATATTGATTTACTGATTAAACTTATTATTTTTAAAAATCAAAGTATTACATTGATATGGAACTCTTATAGCTCCACTTGTGTTAATTACTAAACTTCACCACCAGTCAATCTTTTCATTTTAAGTCTAGTTATTTTTTTCACCTGAAAATTTCTTTAACCAACAATGACTGAGTGCTAGGCTTGTGAGATGAAAGATAATTATGATTCTTTCTGCCAGGAATAGATAGCTAATGGTGAGACAGACATGCAAACTGTTGGTCATATTACAATAGAGAGAATGTTAAACGGAAATATAAAGGCCGTGTATGGGAGCACATAAGAGAGATCTTGAAAGCACCTGTGGTACCCAGGAAAGGCTTCACATAGAAGCTGAATCTAGAAAGAGGGTCTCAGAAAATTTCTCAAAAAGACTAAATTTAAAATGGCAAATACGCACAAAATCTTTTTATTTAGTCTTAATAAACTAATTTCATAGTGGAAAATTAAAGTCCTTTAATCAGTAAGGATCATGTTTTACATTTTTATTATCTTATTCCAGCATTCTTTTTATCAACAGAATTGTATTGAGTGTGTACTTCAAGTGTTCAAAGTAAAGTTTCTCCATTTTGTCAAACACACACACACTTAAAAAATATTTAAGCTAGCAAATGACTTTTTTGCCATTCTGTAATGCATTTATTTTGAATTTTTTATTGAAATATATCTGATATATAACATTGTGTAAATTTAAGGTGTAGAACATGTTGATTTGATACTCATATACTGTAATATGATTTCCATTATAGCAATAATTGTCTTAATTCCCACAGTCCAAACAGAAAGCTAAATTTTCCTTTATCCCTTTTGTTGCCTTGGCAAGGAACAAAACTGAGCATCTCAATTTGTATTTTGAATAGCTTAATATCATTTTTATGACTGGCATGTTTCTATGGGTATGTTGAGATTTTCAAAATATGTCTCTAAAATTATTTCTATTATATGTGAATAGTACTACTTGAGCACTTATTATGAATGGAGTTATGCTAAATGCTTAAGTAATATTTTTACTTAATCCTCACAATAACCAAATGAAGTAGGTGTCATTATTCCCACTTTACAGGTTATGATGAATCTGAGAGAGATCCAGTGGCTTTTCCAACATCATATTACCAAGAATGGCAAAACCAGAAATCTAACCAAAGCCATGCTCTTCAAGAGGATTCTACGCTGCCTCCAGAGACAAGCTTTATGATATCAGTAGCAGTTCGTTATTGAAGATATCACAATCTCACATACCACGTAAAGAAGAGAAGAAAAATGTAATGAAACGAACTGAGTAAAGGGAAAAAGGAGTAAGTAGAGAGAATTATTCTCAGTAACATGACTGCTTTCTCTCTATCCACATATATCTTAGATATGAAAAAAAAGATCTTTAAGAGAGATGCGAGTATCTCCACTGAGATAGGCTTGAGCAGTGGGTCTTGATGATGATGGAGGGGAAGATCTGCCCCCAGGGGACATTAGGCAATATCTGGAGACATTATTTATTACAGCTGGGGGAGGGGGGTGGGAAGAGTGCCATGAGCATCTTGTGGGTAGAGGTCAGGGATGCTACTAAACATCCAACTGTGCACACAGGACAGTCCCCACAACAGTTATCTAACAAAAAATGGCAATGGTGCCAAGGTTAAGAAATCCTGGGTTAAAATGATACCCTCAGTTTTTATGAGTTTTAAGACTGTCTTAACTAATATTTGCAGAAAAAATAACTTCAAATTGCCTTCTTCCAGAAAAAGTGATACTTCAAGGAAAAGAGAGACTGCCTGAAATAATGGGCATGGGATAGGACTAGAAATAAAAGATAATAGAAGGCCTGAGATTGGTTCAAGATGTCAGAGTAGGACATGCTCTCACACCCTCTGGTGAGAGTACCGGAATCACAACTAACTGCTGAACAGTCATTGACAGGAAGATACTGGAACTCACCAAAAAAGACACCCCGCATCCAAAGACAAAGGAGAAGCCACAGTGAGATGATAGGAGGGGTGCAATCACAATAAAATCAAATCCCATAACCGCTGGGTGGGTGACTCAAAAACTGAGAACACTTATACCACAGAAGTCCACCCACTGGAGTGAAGGTTCTGAGCCCCACATCAGGCTTCCCAACCTGGGGGTCTGGCAATGGGAGGAGGAATTCCTAGAGAATCAGACTTTGAAGGCTAGCAGGATTTCATTGCGGGACTTCGACAAGACTGGGGGAAACAGAGACTCCACTCTTGGAGGGCACACACAAAGTTGTGTGAGCATCGGGACCCAGGGGAACGAGCAGTGACCCCATAGGAGACTGAACCAGAACTACCTGCTAGTGTTGGAGGGACTCCTGCAGAGGTAGGGGGTGGCTGTGTCTCACCGTGAAGACAAGGACACTGGCAGCAGAAATTCTGGGAAGTACTACTTGGCGTGAGACTCCCAGAGTCTGCCACTAGCCCCCAAAAAGAGCCTGGGTAGGCTCCAGTGTTCGGTCGCCTCAGGCACCTCAGACAACTAACAGGGAGGGAACCCAGCCCCAGCCATCAATAGTCAAACAGAATAAAGTTTACTGAGCTCTGCCCACCAGAGCAACAGTCAGCTCTACCCACCACCAGTCCCCCCCATCAGGAAACTTGCACGAGCCTCTTAGACAGCCTCATCCACCAGAGGGCAGACAGCAGAAGCAAGAACAACAATCCTGCAGCCTGTGGAACAAAACCCACATACACAGAAAGATAGACAAGATGAAAAGGCAGAGGGCTATGTACCAGATGAAGGAACAAGATAAAACCCCAGAAAAACAACTAAATGAAGTGGAGATAGGCAACCTTCCAGAAAAAGAATTCAGAATAAGGATAGTGAAGATGATCCAGGACCTCGGAAAAAGAATGCAAGTAAAGATCAAGAAGATGCAAGAAATGTTTAACAAAGACCTAGAAGAATTAAAGAACAAACAAAGATGAACAATACAATAACTGAAATGAAAACTACACTAGAAGGAATCAATAGCAGAACAACTGAGGCAGAAGAACGGATAAGTAACCTGGAAGACAGAATGGTGGAATTCACTGCTGTGGAACAGAATAAAGAAAAAAGAATGAAAAGAAATGAAACAGCCTAAGAGACATCTGGGACAACATTAAACGAAACAACATTCGCATTATAGGGGTCCCAGAAGGAGAAGAGAGAGAGAAAGGACCCAATAAAATATTTGAAGAGATTATAGTCGAAAACTTCCCTAACATGGGAAAGGAAATAGCCACCCAAGTCCAGGAAGTGCACAGAGTCCCATACAGGATAAACCCAAGGGGAAACACGCCGAGACACATAGTAATCAAATTGGCAAAAATTAAAGACAAAGAAAAATTATTCAAAGCAGCAAGGGAAAAACGACAAATAACATACAAGGGAACTCCCATAAAGTTAACTGCTGATTTCTCAGCAGAAAATCTACAAGCCAGACGGAAGCGGCATGATATACTTAAAGTGATGAAAGGGAAGAACCTACAACCAAGATTACTCTACCCAGCAAGGATCTCATTCAGATTCGATGGAGAAATCAAAAGCTTTACAGACAAGCAAAAGCTAAGAGAATTCAGCACCACCAAACCAGCTCTACAATAAATGCTAAAGGAACTTCTCTAAGTGGGGAAACAAGAGCAGAAAAAGACCTACAAAAATGAACCCAAAACAATTAAGAAAATGGTCTTAGGAACATACATATCGTTGATTACCTTAGACGAGAATGGATTAAATGCTCCAACTAAAAGACACAGGCTTGCTGAATGGATACAAAAACAAGACCCATATATATGCTGTCTACAAGAGACCCACTTCAGACCTACGGACACATACAGGCTAAAAGTGAGGGGGTGGAAAGAGATATTCCATGCAAATGGAAATCAAAAGAAAGCTGTAGTAGCAATACTCATATCAGATAAAATAGACTTTAAAATAAAGAATGTTATGAGACAAGGAAGGAAACTACATAATGATCAAGGGATCAATCCAAGAAGAAGTTATAACAAGTATAAATATATATGCAGGGCTTCCCTGGTGGCACAGTGGTTGAGAATCTGCCTGCCAATGCAGGGGACACGGGTTCGAGTCCTAGTCTGGGAAGATCCCACATGCCACGGAGCAAATAGGCCCATGAGCCACAACTACTGAGCCTGTGCATTTGAAGCTTGTGCTCTGCAAAAAGAGAGGCCGCAACAGTGAGAGGTCTGCGCACCACGATGAAGAGTGGCCTCTGCTCGCCGCAATTAAAGAAAGCCCTTGCACAGAAATGAAGACCCAACAGAGCCAAATAAATAAAGAAATAAATAGCGTTTCCTTTAAAAATAAATAAAGAAAGAAATATTTGTTGAATTCATGAATTAATCTCTTTTAAAATATATATATATAAACAAACAACATAGGAGCACCTCAATACATAAGGCAACAGCTAACAGCTAAAAAAGAGGAAATTGACAGTAATACAATAATAGTGGGGACTTTAACACCTCACTCACACCAATGGGCAGATCATCCAAACAGAAAATTAATAAGGAAACATAAGCTTTAAATGACACAATAGACCAGATAGATTTAATTGATATTTATAGGACGTTCCATTCAGAAACAGCAGATTACACTTTCTTCTCAACTGTGCATGGAACGTTCTCCAGGATAGATCACATCTTAGGTCACAAGTCAAGCCTCAGTAAATTTAGGAAAACTGAAATCATATCAAGCATCTTTTCTGACCACAACGCTATGAGATTAGAAATCAATTCCAGCGAAAAAAACGTAAAAAACACAAACACATGGAGTCTAAACAATACGTTACTAAATAACCAAGAGATCACTGAAGAAATCAAACAGGGAATCCAAAAATACATTGAGACAAATGACAATGAAAACACGACGATCCAAAACCTATGGGATGAAGCAAAAGCAGTTCTAAGAGGGAAGTTTATAGCAATACAATCCTACCTCAAGAAACAACAAACATCTCAAGTAAACAATCTACCCTTACACCTAAAGGAACTAGAGAAACAAGAACAAACAAAACCCAAAGTTAATAGAAGGAAAGAAATCATAAAAATCAGATCAGAAATAAATGAAATAGAAACAAAGAAAACAATAGCAAAGATCAATAAAACTAAAAGCTGGTTCTTTGAGAAGGTAAACAAAATTGATAAACCATTAACGAGACTCATCAAGAAAAAGAGGGAGTGGACTCAAATCAATAAAATTGGAAATGAAAAAGGAGAAGTTACCACACCACAGAAATACAAAGCATCCTAAGAGATTACTACAAGCAACTCTATGCCAACAAAATGGACAACCTGGAAGAAATGGACAAATTCTTAGAAAGGTATAACCTTCCAAGACTGAACCAGGAAGAAATATAAAATATGAACAGACCAATCACAAGTAATGAAATTGAAACTGGGATTAAAAATCTTCCAACAAACAAAAGTCCAGGACCAGATGGCTTCAGAGGTGAATTCTATTAAACATTTAGAGAAGAGCTAACACCCATCCTTCTCAAACTCTTCCAAGAATTGCAGAGCAAGGAACACTCCCAAACTCACTCTGTGAGGCCACCATCACCCTGATACCAAAACCAGACAAAGATACTACAAACAAACAAACAAAAAAATTACAGACCAATATCACTGATGAATATAGATGCAAAAATCCTCAATGAAATACTAGCAAACAGAATCCAACAACACATTAAAAGGATCATACACCATGATCAAGTGGGATTTATCCCAGGGATGCAAGGATTCTTCAATATATGCAAATCAATCAACATGATACACCATATTAACAAATTGAAGAATAAAAACCATATGGTCATCTCAATAGATGCAGAAAAACCTTTTGACAAAATTCAACAACGATTTATGATAAAAACTCTCCAGAAAGTAGGCATAGAGGGAACCTACCTCAACATAATAAAGGCCATATATGACAAACCCACAGCAAACATCATTCTCAATGGTGAAAAATTGAAAACATTTCCTCTAAGATCAGGAAGAAGACAAAGATGTCCACTCTCACCACTATTATTATTATTTTTTTTTTTTTTCGGTACGCAGGCCTCTCACTGTTGTGGCCTCTCCTGTTGCGGAGCACAGGCTCCGGATACGCAGGCTCAGCGGCCATGGCTTATGGGGCCAGCTGCTCCACGGTATGTGGGATCTTTCCAGACCGGGGCACGAACCCATGTCCCCTGCATCGGCAGGCGGACTCTCAACCACTGTGCCACCAGGGAAGCCCTCACCACTATTATTCAACATAGTTTTGGAAGTCCTAGCCATGGCACTCAGAGAAGAAAAAGAAATAAAAGGAATCCAAATTCGAAAAGAAGAAGTAAAACTGTCACTGTTTGCAGATGACATGATACTATACATTGAGAATCCTAAAGATGCCGTCAGAAAACTACTAGAGCTAATCAATGAATCTGGTAATGTTGCAGGACACAAAATTAATGCACAGAGATCTCTTGCATTCCTATACACTAATGATGAGAAATTTGAAAGAGAAATTTAGGAAACACTCCCATTTACCACTGCAACAAAAAGAATAAAATACCTAGGAATAAACCTACCTAGGGAGACAAAACACCCATATGCAGAAAACTATAAGACACTGATGAAAGAAATTAAAGATGATACCAACAGATGGAGAGATACACCATGTTCTTGGATTGGAAGAATCAACACTGTGAAAATGACTATACTACGCAAAGCAATCTACAGGTTCAATGCAATCCCTATCAAATTACCAATGGCATTTTTTACAGAACTAGAACAAAAAATCTTAAAATTTGTATGGAGACACAAAAGACCCCAAATAGCCAAAGTGGTCTTGAGGGAAAAAAACGGAGCTGGAGGAATCAGGCTCCTGGACTTCAGACTATACTACAAAGCTACAGTAAGCAAGACAATATGGTACTGGCACAAAAACAGAAATATAGATCAATGGAACAGGATAGAAAGCCCAGAGGTAAACCCATGCACCTATGGTCAACTAATCTGTGACAAAGGAGGCAAGGAGATAGAATGGAGAAAAGACAGTCTCTTCAATAAGTGGTGCTGGGAAAACTGGACAGCTACCTGTAAAAGAATGAAATTAGAACATTCCCTAACACCATACACAAAAATAAACTCAAAATGGATTAGAGACCTAAATGTAAGACTGGACACTGTAAAACTCTTAGAGGAAAACATAGGAAGAACACTCTTTTTTTTTATTTTATTTTTTTTTATTTTTTTTAAACATCTTTATTGGGGTATAATTGCTTTACAATGGTGTGTTAGTTTCTGCTTTACAACAAAGTGAATCAGCTATACATATACACATGTTCCCATATGGGAAGAACACTCTTTGACATAAATCACAGCAAGATCTTTTTTGATCCACCTCCTAGAGTAATGGAAATAAAAACCAAAATAAACAAAAATGGACCTAATGAAATTTAAAATATTTTGCACAGCAAAGGAAACCATAAACAAGACGAAAGGACAACCCTCAGAATGGGAGACAATATTTGCAAACGAATCAACGGACAAAGGATTAATCTCTAAAATATATAAACAGCTCATGCAGCTCAATATTAAAAAAACAAACAACCCAATCAAAAAATGGGCAGAAGACCTAAACAGACCTTTCTCTAAAGAAGACATACAGATGGCCAAGAGGCACATGAAAAGCTGCTCAACATCACTAATTATTAGAGAAATGCAAATCAAAACTACAATGAGGTATCACCTCACACCAGTTAGAATGGGCATCATCAGAAAATCTACAAACAACAAATGCTGGCGAGGGTGTGGAGAAAAGGGGACCCTCTTGCACTGTTGGTGGGAATGTAAATTGATACAGCCACCCTGAAGAACAGTATGGAGGTTCCTTAAAAAACTAAAAATAGAATTACCATATGATCCAGCAATCCCACTACTGGGTATATACCCTGAGAAAACCATAATTCAAAAAGACACATGCAGCCCAATGTTCTTTGCAGCACTATTTACAATAGCCAGGACATGGAAGCAACCTAAATGTCCATCGACAGATGAATGGATATAGAAGATGTGGTACATATCTACAATGGAATATTAGCCATAAAAAGGAATGAAATTTGGTCATTTGTAGAGATGTGGATGGATCCAGAGACTGTCATACAGAGTGAAGTAAGTCAGAAAGAGAAAAACAAATATCTTATATGAATGCATATCTGTGGAACCTAGAAAAATGGTACAGATGAACCAGTTTGCAGGGCAGAAATTGAGACACAGATGCAGAAAACAAACAGATGCAGGAAACAAACCAAGGCGGGACAGTGGCAGGGGGGCGGTGGTGGTGTGATGAACTGGGAAATTGGGATCGACATATATACACTAATATGTATAAAATGGGTAACTAATAAGAACCTACTG
The DNA here is from genome assembly GCF_963924675.1 of Phocoena phocoena. Taxonomy (NCBI): domain Eukaryota; kingdom Metazoa; phylum Chordata; class Mammalia; order Artiodactyla; family Phocoenidae; genus Phocoena; species Phocoena phocoena. Next base: position 30,147,265 of record NC_089230.1, on the reverse strand, counting down.
TATAAAAAAATAAATAAAATTAAAATTAAAAAAAGATAATAAAAATAAAAGGATAAATACTCACTTCCCAGTTCTATTGATAACTTTATACATGGGCACATGACCAAACTTCTGTGAACATCAGCTTCCTAATTATAAAATGAAAGATTGATTATTTTCAGTTCCACCATCCAATGGCTGTTAGTGAAGACACGATCCACGTCTCTGGATGTGCAGGCTCTCTGCTGATCTCTTCGGTTGGGGCACTTCTGTAGAATTCGTGAGCTCCTGGAAGACAGGGAGCTCTACTCACTGCTATATCCTTAGGACCTCGAACATAGTAGGTGCTCAAAAACTACCGATCAGTTGACTGTCTGAGATTTCTAGCAGATTAGATGAATATTCACGCCTATAGCACAAGAGCAGTCGGAGCTTGTGGTATAGATTCGGAAGGCATCAACTTGGTGGTAATAGTTGAAGCTGTCTGTGGTGGAGGATAAAAAGAGAGAGAGAGAGAAAGAAAGAGTGAGGAAATGGACTGAAAATAAGGTCATAAGTTAAAGAAGCCATCATTAGTGATTTTGAAGCAATGTCAATGGATTATTGTAGACTAGGGGGAGGAGGTCAGAGGAAAGCTAGATTCACGACACTAGAAAGATAGTGCATAGTGAAAAAATAGAAGTATCTGCGTTCAATCAATTTTTTGAGACATGTGACAGTGAAAGGAAGCTGAAAATGGAATATTAGTGAAGAGATGAAAAGTTCAGGGAATTATAAGGGCAAATACAAATTCAAAATAAAAGGCTTAATTCTCCTTTTTGAAAATAAGGGAAGAGACTCCTTCTCTCCCTTAGAGCATTTATTTAAAAGAAAAAAAGTGTAAGTTCTTTCTCTGTCTCTTTGAAATATAGGTAAATCTTTTGTAAAAGCTCAGTAAGCTGGCTCTTGCTAGCTTTACGACCCAGGAAGGCCTTGCTCAAGGACCTGGGAACTATCTCTGAAATATAATTATTAAGGAAGATGATGCCCCTAGCTCCCAGTTTCTGTGGGTTGGTAGGAGCTTAAGCTCAGCAGACACTTCACTCCTAGGATGCAAAACTATCTTTTGTCATAAAGAGGAGTTTATATTTCCTTTGGATAAAGCCAATTAGCACAGATGGTCAGCCCAACTACCAAGTGAATTTAGGATAAACTACGTGTGACAAATGGTGTGCTGTCGGTCCTTTTTCTTGAGGACTAGTTATTGTTTACCTTGAGAACATGTATGTATTAGTCAGGGTTCTCCAGAAAAACAGAGCCAGTAGGTTGTATATGTATATATGGAGAGATTTATTATAGGGAATTGACTCGCGTGATTATGGGCACCGACAAGTCTCAGGATCTGCAGGGTGAGATGGCAATTTGGAGATGGAGGAGAGCCAATGGTGTAGTTTCAGTCCAAAGGCCGACAGGCTCGGGACCTAAGAGTCGTCAATGCTGCAGTTTGAATCCAAAGGCAGAAAAAAGCCAATGTCCTCGTTCAAAAACAATCAGGCAGAAGGAATTCTCTTTTACTTGGCAAAGGTCAGCTTTTTGGTTCTGTTCAGTCCCTCGACAGATTTGTGTTTACCAGAGTGGGGCGAGGGGGAATTGGATGAAGGTAGTCAAAAGGTATAAACTTACAGTTATAAGATAAATAAGTACTTGGGATATAATGTACAACAGGATAAATATAATTAACATTGCTGTATGTTATATATGAAAATTAAGAGAGAAAATCCTGAGTTCTTATCACAAGAAAAAATTTTTCTGTTTCTTTAATTTTGTATCTATATGAGGTGATGGATGTTCACTAAACTTGTGAAAATCACTTCATAATGCATGTAAGTCAAATCATTATGTTGTACACCTTAAATTTATACAGTGCTGTATGTCAATTATATCTCAATAAAACTGGAGTTAAAAAATAAAGTCAGTTCATCACACACACACACACACACACACACACACAAATAGTGTGGAGGCTGAAAAGCAAAGTGGTACTTCAAAAATTGTAATCAGTTCAGAGCCCTGAGGATAGACCAAATGTTAGCAGGTCTCATAAATCTCTTAAAACTCCATTCAGACAATAGACTGGCTCATAAATAAAATCATCCTGATGCCACTAACTCTGAATATTTTCATGAACGTTATAGGGAGGATCTTTGGAGGATTGTTTGTATATCTATTCTTTGGCTACGACAAATAGAAGAATGGAAATGTAATGAGGCATTCGGCTTACACATTTTAGGAAGGATATTTTCTCTTTCTTAACTGACCATAAGACACTACAACTTGAGTCTTAATTTCTTATTGAACTTGAATCTCTGACCCAGATATTATATTCATATGGACCTATAGAGGACAGCCTTCTGCAAACTTTTGTAGGATGTAGGTTTTTTTTTTTTTTTACGCGGGCCTCTCACTGTTGTGGCCTCTCCCGTTGTGGAGCACAGGCTCCGGACGCGCAGGCTCAGCGGCCATGGCTCACGGGCCCAGCCGCTCCGCGGCATGTGGGATCTTCCCGGACCGGGGCACGAACCCGTGTCCCCTGCATCGGCAGGCGGACTCTCAACCATTGCGCCACCAGGGAAGCCCAGGATGTAGGTTTTTATACTGGATCCTTCCTCCTATCTCCTAAGGACCCTAGAATGGAGTGACCCAGTATGAAGTAAATCCATCCTTCTCACTTTCCCCCCAACCCAGGGGAGAGGGGAGGAGGAATAAACTAGGACAATGATTTATGATAGTGAATTTCCCACCGTGTCCAGCTCTGGATCTTCCCTTGCATCTTAGGAATTCTTGAAGACAAGCCCGAAACATAATGCTCATGTGGACACAGCCTAAGCTTGGTTACTCTCAATAATAATTTTTAAAAAAGGGAAATAAGAAGGAAGAAGAGGAGGGGCAAGAGGAGAGGTGAAGAAGAAAGAGGAGGAAGAGGAAGAAACCTGGGAGGAAGCGGGGGGAAAAGGAGGAGTAAGAGGGAGAGAAGGAAGAAAAGGGACGAGAAACAACCTTTACTGAACCTGTATCAGTCACTGGACTAAGGGCATTATGTGAAATCTCTAGTTTATTTCCATAACAACTCTAAAGTAATAGATACTATCATTATCATTGTTTTACAACGGAAGGGACTGAGAATTAGATATTTTAAGTTAAGTTAATACTGAGGGGCAGCAGTGAAGTTTGATTCCAGATTTGTCTGACTCCGGAGTTCCAACTACTAACCACTACCAAAAATTTGAAAGAAAAAAAGTTTGAGTGAAGGGTTTTCTTCTCTAGAGGTGATTTTTCCCGCAGACCCTCCAAACAGCTAGAGAGCGAAAACTGAGATAACTACACTGTTGTGAACTTTGCTTAACATCCATGGATGGATAGGTGGGCAGGGGAATCTTATTAATTACAAGCTAGGCAAGTGAGATAATAACATACTAACAGTAATTTCAAAACATTTTCAAAATAGTATTTGTTTTTGTCTCTAAAATTATTACAGTATATTTTTATCAGCAGTCTCTAAAAATAACTTTCACATATTTATTTCAGTTAAAATTGAATTATAAATATTTTCAGGCTAACAGATTTTATTTTCTTGCTATAATGTTTTTATAATCAATCTTTACAACAACTAGTTTTTTTGTACTAAGTACACACAATGTCAATTAATTTTCACTCATATTGCTATAGCAAGTAAACCCTCAGTTAGTTGTCTTTGATAAAGCAAGATGAAATTTTACCATAGACAGGAAGAAATCAGCAAGTTCACAATTTCAGTTAAGTCAACATCATAATCTGTTAAAACAGTATTTTGTGATACTAATATTTTCATAACTCAATTCAAAATTTATCCATTCATCCTATCTACAAAGCATATTGCCCAAATATTAACTATTTATCAGATAATCTACTACTGTGCTGACAGGTGGCCTTTATTTCCTTTGGCAGCAGTTCAAAGTTTCTAGAATGTATTGATGGCTAAATAGCTATTAACACTGATAAGAGCTCTTGCTGTGTTTCTGTGACTGGACCACCATATGGAGCCGATTTCAAAACAGAAAGATTAAAAGAGCTCACTCTTAACACATGTAAGGGAACACGAAGAGCACATTGTCATTGATCCTTCTAAACTTACCTCCCAAGTCTGAAAACTTTCTACTCTTTCTGTTGACAGTCTTCTCTCAGTGTCTAAGGAAAATTTATATTCTCCATGCCACGTATACAGATATGATTAATTAAGTTCAATCTTTTTTCAGGGTGTATATATATATTTAATATTAATTTTGTTCTCTCACCTAAGCCTTCACCCTGCATTCTATCAAAGTCTGTGACTATTAAAGCTACAAGATTGACTATGAGGAATGTGGTGTATTTAAGGTAAGGATGCAATTAAAACATAACTTTAATAATCACTAAGCAAAATTTCAGTGTCCAGCCCTTCAATCAAACAGGATTAACACTGAGTCCCTCAGGAAGCCACAGTCTAGCATGGCCATGTAAGAAAACACGAGTAACCTAGACTGCTAAAGAACACATTGGACACGAAGTTCAAAGATTCTGGTTTGAGGATCTGATACACCTAAATTAAGAGAGATGAGCACAACACTTTGCTCTCTAAGATAAAATAGAGAAAAATATACCTACTTTGTGAAATAAAAGAAAATACATGTTAAAATATTTTGTAAATTATAAAATGCTATATATAAAACATCAGTGATACCTTTACATACTCCTGGCAAGAAGATACAGATAAAATTGCCCTCAGATCAATGAAAAGGGCAGGGAAAGTTTGAGCAAATGTTGGTATTGGCTCGCAATTAGCAGGTACATGGTACTGACAACAAAGTAATGGGGCAAAAGGCAAAGAGTATAACATAACTATTGGTTTAGAATAAAAGAAGGATAAGTGGCAACCTTGGTGACTCATGGCAGACATTAATCATTTATTGAGTGATTTCTATATGCTAAAGTTAAAGAAGAATGTAAGATACACGCTTTTGAGGACCTTACATTCAGTGATAGACATTACTGTGTTAGCCAATATTTGTGAATTGTTTCCCTTTCCTGGACATGCAGAATTACACTTCCTACTTATTTAAATTTGGCATGGCCATGTGACTTTCTTTGGCCAATAGAATGAGTGGAAATGGCAGGTATCACTCTGGGTGAAAGCATTTAAAAGGCAGTGTGCAATTTCTCCATATTCTTTTCTCATGCTCTAGAAATTATGGGAGCAGTGTTGATAAGATGACACAAGATGAAAAAGCCTGGAGTCTGAGCCTTGACATATAGGCTAGCTGCCCTAGAATAGATTCTGAATGAATAAGAAATAAACTTTTATTTTAATAAACCATGATATTTTTTATATCATTTATTACTGCACCGTTACCTAGCCTATCCTGACTAAAACACATTCTACAGAGAAAGTATAGCATGGTGAAAGAGTGCATTCATCCTTCAGTAGCCAAAGGAGATTGATTTTAGGACCTCCTGTGGATATCAAAATTCTCAGATATTCAAGTCCCTTATACAAAATGGTATAGTATTTGTATATAACCTATGTACATCCTCCGGTACACTTTAAACTATCTCTAGATTACTTATAATACCTAATAAAATGTAAATGCTATGTAAATAGTTGCCAACACACAGAAAATTCAAATTTTGCTTTTTGGAACTTTCTGGAATTTTTTTTCAAATACTTTCAATCTACAGTTGGTTGAATCTGTGGACGCACTAACCACAGATATGGAGGCCCGATCGTACATACATCTGAGGCAAAAGGTGCTGAGTGTTTTACCTCATCCTAACTATTTATTATTGGTTGACTTTGAATATATTACTTAGTCCCTCCGAGCCTCAATGTTATCCTTGTAAAATAACAATGCTTGCTTAAAGAATTGTTTCATGTGAGAAAGTGTCTATTTTTAGTAGTAAATTAGTTAAACAAGGAAGCCATTAGACTAGGAGGTTCTAATAGCTTAGCAACCTATGTAAGCAAACCAAAACCTAAGCCTGTAAATGCCTGGAAGTTAAGAAACCAAAACCTAAGGACAACTAATCACAAACAGCCAACTAGGCTTTCCCAAATAGTTCAATAATTTTATTGAACTATCGCCAATAAAATTATTTCTTGCTTTGCTTTTTCATCTTCTCTATAAAAGCCTTGCCCCTAACTCTTGTCAGTGGAGCTCTCCTAACCACTTCTGGTTTGGTGCTGCCCCATTCAAATTGATTTTTGCTCCAATAAACTCTTAGAACATTTAATATGCCTCATTTTATCTTTTAATAGTTAATCCTTGAAATGCTCATTATTATTATACCTCAGCAATAATGAAATACAGTTGAAATATCTTAAAAATAAACACAACTCTTGTTGGTGCCACTACACATGGATGTCCCAATGCAATGGGTGCTAAAGAGCTATCAAGGGCTGGAAAATAGGAACCGTCCTTTGAGGGTGTGAGGGGTGGGATATTCCCTTGTTCCAGGAAATAAGGGTGAGGGGGCCATGCGTTCCTGCTGGGACATTTTTTGCATTTTGCAGTTGTTTAATTTTTTCTTTCTTTTTTGTAATTTTGAATTTTTTGTGAGACCCGGGTCTCAAGACAAGTGGAAACATCCTTACCACAGTGAGCAGACCACAGGTACTTTGAAACCTTTCCAAGGATTGACGATTCTTGGAATCTGGAAGTTCTGTTTTGTTTATGTTTTTATTTCTTTTAATTTTTATACAGATATATTCAGAGATCTAAGCAACTTTTTCCATTCCCTGTCTCCTCCACCAACTTGAAAGTGAATACTTTTAGCAAAGGAAGGAGGAAAATATTACAGCAACATTTTGAGAGGTTTGGGATTTTTTATGAAAAAAAAAAAGTAATGAACTGAGATGGAGAAAGTGTTCCCATCTTAAGCCCACATGAATCCCTCTCTCCCACCTCTACTGTCTTCCTAAGTTTCTATTAAAGAAGCCATTGAAGCAGCTCTACTATCATCACAAAGATGCATTGAGTGAGGAATAAAGAAAAAGACAGAGCTGGATAAAGAGTCACAGTCCATCGGTTCCCCAGTCGGTGTTCTACAGTACTCAGAATGTGAGAACTTGCATCGTGGCCATAACCTCCACATTCTGGAGTTGTGGCCGGCTGCTCAGTTGGCCCTTCTATCCTGGTCCTGGCATCTGGGCTCTCTTCACCCATCATCCTGCCTCAAAAGTGCATGAAGAACCCCATCAGTCCAGGTCAGCTGTTGTCAAAAAACCACCAGACGTGGAGTTCCCTTGATCCTGACACAAATCATGTCCCTGTGGGGTATGAACAAGATCGTTGAGATCTTGGCTTCTCCAGCATCCATACCCGGGAAGTGTTTGACTGTAGGAAACCCAGGTTCTCTAAGGTTGTACTGAAACCACAGTCCATGACTAGGGAAGCTCACAAAGTCTTTATCCTTGGCCGTTGAAATTTACCAAGTCCTGAGCTATGAGTAGAAAGAACAACACAGCAGCCAAGTGCTCCTGCCATGCCCGTAGGCTGAAAGAAAATGAGATTGTGGCACAGGAGACCTCAGCCCTCCGAGTGCAAGCCAAGCACATTTCCCTGTAGGGTGCATTTTTGATTGTTCTCTTTTGAAGAGACTCGTTTGTCTCCTGTCTGAGAGCACCATACCTGAACAAACCTTTCTGTCATAAACACTTTTCTAGTAGTACAAACACACTGACTCACATTTTAATCTACACCTGTGTCCAGCTATGTGCTCCCACACATGCTATGGCCTGTGTGTGTGGTCACCAAGGTGTGTCTGTGTGTGTGTGTGCACGCCCACATATGTATGAGTGAACATGTGTTCTTTTGCATTACTCTCCATTTTAAAAACCTTCATCTTTAGTTCAAAAAAAAAAGTACCATATTTTTATTAGATTATGGAGAACTCGGACGGTTTTCCTCCCCTGCTATTCTCTTTCCTCCCTCCCATTCAGTGTTGTTTCACGTTAGACCTTATTTACTTTTCCATGCTGCTGTCTTTGGAGTCACTAAGAACAACTTTGGTGAAATAGCAGATCTCAGTTTTCAAAAGTACAAGCTCTTATTTGTTTAATCTTTAAATTACCATGATAAAATGCTATACAAAATAATAGCACGACACTGCAGCACTGTTAACATATAGGTTGTTTTCCTCACATTTTAAGTTTTGGTGATAATTGTCTTCATATTTAAAGTGCTATTTAGATTTATGAAGTCCCATATTTACTTATTATTTTATCTACTACGTTTCACTTTAATAATGCCAACCACGACCAGGTAAGAATAGAATTATTAGAACACAGATTTGGTTTTGCACCATCTGTACCTAAATCACTAATCCCATTGTACACAAAAGCATGTTGCCTAAGTAGTACTAGTGGATGTGAGGTATTTTCCCCATTTAAAAATTTTATGTTCTTCTCAGAAACAAAAATTAAACTGATGCATTTGGAACATGCCTAGAACATCCACAAGACAGAGGATCAAAGGAAATGTGAGGAATGAACAGTTATTTTCCGTGTAGGAGTCAAATGCTGTATTTCAGAACAGCATTTTTTTTTTTCTGCTGTACGTGGGCCTTTCATTGTTGTGGCCTCTCCTGTTGCGGAGCACAGGCTCCGGACGCACAGGCTCAGAGGCCATGGCTCACGGGCCCAGCCGCTCTGCGGCATGTGGGATCTTCCCGGACCGGGGCACGAACCCGTGTGCCCTGCATCGGCAGGCGGACTCTCAACTGGGCCACCAGGGAAGCCCCAGAACAGCTTTTGATATTGATATGATTTCCTATTTGACCTTTTCCATGTTCCTCTTGATATCCAAAACACTTCAACTATTTAAGTGGATTTTTCCATTTTTAATACATAGTTTTATAAATTATTAGGAGAAAAAGACCTTGATGATTAAAAAAAATTGGCTCATTAAGTAAACAGGTAGCTTTTTAAAGACCCTTTTCCCTAGTAGTGTCAAGTCCTGAAGTAATCCTCACTCTAAGAAATTGTATAAGATAGTGTTTATTGTTTTAAGGTGTTAGGTTTGGTGTAACTTGTTATGTCACAATGGATAACATGTCACAATGGATAACAAATACATTTGTTAAGATTGAAGAGAAAAAGAAACATTTAGGGTTTTTTGAAGGCTTCAGTATTTTAAACCTATTACTGATATGCATCAGCATGTTTTCTGTTTTAAACTAAAATTGTAGGACGGTATTGAGGCTTACCACGCTGATTCCTATTCCTAAATACATAAGGATCTTCCTTATTTTCAAATAGGTTTCTTTTTTTTAACTCAGTTAATGTTGTCCAAAAGCACAAGATGAATTTTACTTATATATTTATTGGATTATATAGTATTTTTTAGGAAAAGCATCTGCCACAAGAATGTCTATTTCAAAAGGGTGCACTGCTGGCATGGATCACTGCTGCCAGTGTCCTGCTTTCCCTTGTAGAAGGTCATGTTTTGTACATTGTGAGGTTTGTATCAGGGCTATGTGGATATTCTATCAGGTGAGAGATGATTTGACTTCAAAGATGTTCTTTGTTTCACTAAGTTGTATAATGTCAAGAGATTCTGCTGTTACTAAAAGAGAACGTGTTTGATGCCAGTTTGACTGCATAATTTCATCAGTATGACTTTCTGGTTTCCTAACTCCAGAAGATCTCCAATAAGATGGTGACTTCACTATCATTTCATCAGCAATGCTTCTCTAAGAATATCTAGTGGAGTCTTGGGGAGCCAGGCTAGCTGGATATTCTTACTAGGTAAACATTTTGTTCAAGGTTCAATTAATGGTGAAAAATCAAGGTGGAGGGAGGGTGTTGGAATATGTATAAGTTTGCTAGGGCTGCCATAATAAAGTACCACAGACAGGCTTAAACAACAGAAATTTATTTTCTCATTCTGGAGGCTAGAAGTGTCAGCATGATTGATTTCTTCTGAGGGCCTCTCTCCTTGGCTTGTAGATAGCCATCTTCCTCTGTGTCTTCACATGGTCTCCCCCCTGTACATGTCTGTGTCCTAATCTGCTTTTCTTATAAGAACACCAGTCACATTGGATTAGGGCCCACCCTAATGGCCTCATTTTACTTCTTTAAAACCCTATCTCCAAATACAGTCACATTCTCAGGTATGGAGTTAGGACTTCAATGTATGAATTTCAGGGACACATAATTCAGCTCATAAGAGAACTGAAATGTATTGTTTAGGAAAATAACTAACATATTACATAAATAAAATTGTTGGGAGTCTTAAGCAGAACAGAGTAAAAGATACGTGTTATAATAAAAGTGGTAATGAGTTCAGACTTATTGTAGGTGATAAGGCTCAGAAACTGTATAAGAAATAAGAGCAGAAGAGTTAATCATGGAGAATCTCTCCATGGAGACTGGAGGTGAGGACCATTGGGGGCATCTTGGAATGGGCTGCCACAGTGAGAGTGTGTGTGTGTGTGTGTGTGTGTATTTGTCTAAACAAAAGAAAAAGTGTATTAGTAATTCACTGATATGATAGACCATGACCACTATTATCAAAATCCCAGACCCATTCTTCTTCTCACATCCACTTAATGATCTGAAGTAAAAGAGAGAAAATGTAAATATTCTACCAACCTAATGAGTACACAAGAGGTATGACAACTATGAGCATTACTCTCAGTGCCTGAGGTCTGAGAAAGCATTTGGTGCACTATCCTTCTCATATAACCTTCCAAACAGAGTTACTGTCAAGATAGGTCCAGATAGTGGCTTCTGGCTGCACAAGCGTCCGTCACTTGACACCTATTCAAAACACAGGGAAGTTGACTGAGAGTAACTTTCAGTTACACAACCTCACAACATACTCTTAAAATTCAGTACAACTGGATGAAGAAACAGTAAAAATAATGGCCAGATTCTATTCCATCTGAAATATGTGAAATTGTACAGAGTACAAGAAAAATTGGAGCTATGGAATTGGCACTGATCCATTTATTATTGAAATGCCCATAATATATATCTTATAATTTACTCTGAGAGAGCATCAGATGAGTTAATAAACATAAAACAATGGATCTGAGAATAAATAAGAGAGAAATCTTGTTCTCTCCTACAAGAAGAAGACTCCTCCGAAGGGTCAGGCGGGCTTGACTAAGGGGGTTATGGGCTAAGCCTCTATCATCCCTGACACTCACTCACCACAGCCTCCCTACCTGCCTATTGTCCCCAACTCCCCACAGCAACTGTTTGGAAGAGGAGAGGGGAGTGAGAGCAGGACCTGCAGGAAAAGTCAGTAGGGGAATGTGGCTGGACAGAGCAGTAATAAATTATTTCTTGCATATTAACAGAAAAAAAAGCTTTTGCTTTCTTGCCAATTCAGCGACTGTCCAATTCTCTCTAAGCTTTTCCTTCTTTCCTTTTCTCTGATGGTCACACGGTGCCCTAGGCCATCCCTCCCCAGTGACACAAAGAGGGTTCCTCTGGTGGGACTGGTCCTGAAACTCTTCTTGAGTCTTCTTTCTATTTGACCGACCTCAAACACCCCAGCCCACTCCCTGAAGTCCCCACAATAAGATATATTTCTTCATTCTCAAGGACATGCTCATTTTTCTCTAAGGGAATTTTAGACAAGAGATCCCATGTCCTCAGTGTCCTTGGTGAGACCTAAGGACAATTTTACCCTTTCCAAATGAAGGTTTTCATGATATCTGTAAGCACTTGGGCAGGTTTTCTACTCAAAAGATGCTTCCTCTTACATAAAATGAGTTGGCAATATTAAGCAAAAAATCGTACCTGAAATTCTCCAGGTGCAAGCTGATTTCCACTCAGCAACACCTCAGGGAAGACATACTGGGTTTCAAAAGTGCCACTGAGGGAGAACATTTCAAACCTGGTGGAAGCAGTTTCAACTGAATCACCACAAGTGTGTAAGTCCATTGTTTTACACTTCAACAGAGTACAAATCTAGGAACGTAAAAACAAAACAATAAGTCTTAGGAAAGCCAGTTGAAACATTCTCTTGACATAGAAAAAAGTGCCTACGCCCCTTTGTTTATAATGTTTGTTATAGTATTACTTCCTCATTAGATTAATCTGGTTCGTTGCTGAATGCTATTGCAACTAGTAATAAAAATAAAGGACTTCAGACCCTAGTGCTTTCTGTAGTTCACTGTAAACAGATTAAACCACATAAAGAAATAATCAGATCCTTGGTCTACAGTCATGAACAATTATACCCTAATTGTTTTCAAGTTAGCCATGTTTTTAATAATCAAAAGTGTTTGATTATTTTTAAAAAGTTTAGACACTAGTTTAATTTCTACCTTAGTGCCTATTTCTAACAATGAAGGAACTTTAAATCTGTACTGAGTCCTAGAGTTGATCTAGAGACAACTCTTGTGATCTGGAAAAGTCACATAACTTATACCTGAGCAGGATAATGATAACAGCTCTTGTTATCCTACATAGTTATACTATACTACACTACAATACATAGCTATTTGCATGTAAATTTAAGTGTATGAATCACCTCACCATGCAGATGCAAAGTCCCCAAAAGGAAGATCCATCTTCATTTAACTCCATCTGTACTGCATCTTCAAAGCTTTACTCCAAGCCACCTTTATTTCTTGCGTGACTAAAGCAATAGCCCTTAACTGGTCTCCCTGCTTCTACTTTTGAAGTTGGAGAGCAAGCGTTTTAGAGCAAGTGTGTCAAGATGGGATACAAATAACTTTCAGATAAAGGTAGAATGAACACATGCTTCAATTTTGTTCCCTTGCAATCCTACTAAAACCAACTTTATTATTATTATTATTTTTGGAAGATCTAAACCCACAAGGTTAGGAGAACAGGAGGATAGATTATGGCACAAGTTTAGAAGTTGGGGTGTTGATGCAAAAATGGTAACTGAGGAAGCAGCCCAAGTGCCCATCAACAGAGTATTGGATTAAGAAGATGAGGTACAGGGCTTCCCTGGTGGTGCAGTGGTTGAGAATCTGCCTGCCAATGCAGAGGACATGGGTTCGAGCCCTGGTCTGGGAAGATCCCACATGCTGCGGAGCAACTAGGCCCATGAGCCATAACTACTGAGCCTGCGCGTCTGGAGCCTGTGCTCCGCAAAAAGAGAGGCCATGATAGTGAGAGTCCTGCGTACCGCGATGAAGAGTGGCCCCCGCTTGCCGCAACTAGAGAAAGCCCTCGCACAGAAATGAAGACCCAACACAGCCAAAAATAAATAAATAAATAAATTTAAAAAGAAAAAAAAAGATGAGGTACATATATACAAAGGAATATTACTAAACCATAAAAAAGAATGAAATATTACCATTTGCAGCAACGTGGATGGACCTAGAGAATATTATACTTAGTGAAATAAGTCAGACAGAGAATGTGGAATCTAAAAAATGATACAGGGCTTCCCTGGTGGCACAGTGGTTGAGAGTCCGCCTGCCAATGCAGGGGACACGGGAGGATCCCACATGCCGCAGCGTGGCTAGGCCCGTGAGCCATGGCCACTGAGCCTGCACGTCTGGAGCCTATGCTCTGTAATGGGAGAGGCCACAACAGTGAGAGGCCCGCGTACCGCAAAAAAAAAAAAAAAAAAAAAAGGATACAAATGAATGTGTAAAAAAAAAAACTGAAACAGACTCATAGATATAGAAAACAAACTTGTGGTTACCAAAGGGAAGAAGGAAGGTGTGAGGGACAAATTAGGTTATGGGATTAACAGATACACGTTACTATACATAAAATAGATAAGCAACAAAGGTATACTGTATAGCACAGGGAATTACACCTATTATCTTTAACAACCTATGATGGAATTTAATCTGCAAAAATACTGAATCACTACGTCGTACACCTGAAACTAACACTATATTATAAATCAACTAAAGTTCAATTTAAAAAATGGTAACTGATTTAACAGACCTAAGAAAGCCAAGTTCTGAACTAACTGTGGGGAAAGCTAAGAATCAACCAATCTAAACTTTTGAGAATACTCAAAAGTTTCCATCTCTGGAAGCACTAGGTACCTCAGGAGCTGGGAGTAAATTGGGGTGCTTGAAGAAAGGAAAATTTGTGGGAAGTTGTTAAGAATGTCTCAGTACTGAGTCCCCACCAATGGATGGGCAGCTACCCTCTCCCTGTTCCAGTAAAAGATGGAATACTTATTTCCAGAGAGGGTAAAGCAGACGATGTTTAGATGGAGGTTTTGAAAGACACGTTTGAAGGGGATTCCTTGAATGAATCAAACTGAATGGTAAAACCATCTCCCTCCACCCTGCAAGGTCATTTCCCTCACTTGACTCTCTAAATGCTGTCAAAAAAGGCATTTATCCTTCAGGAATAGGGTTGCCAGATAAATTACAGGACAGGAGTCCCAGTTAAATCTGAAGTTCAGATAAACTAAAAAAATTAAACCCAGTTTTTAGTATAAATATGTCCCAACTATTGCATGGACATACTTATTTTTTTTTAAGTTGCTGTTTATCTGAACTCTGAATTTACCTGGGCATCCTGTGTTTTTATTTGTTAAATTATTCAGGAAGGGAAATAGAAGATTTTTTTTTTTTTTTTTGCGGTACGCGGGCCTCTCACTGCTGTGGCCCTTCCCACCGCGGAGCACAGGCTCTGGACGCGTAGGCCCAGCAGCCATGGCTCACGGGCCCAGCCGCTCCATGGTACGTGGGATCCTACTGGTCCGGGACACGAACCCGTGTTCCCTGTATCGGCAGGTGTACTCTCAACCACTGCGCCACCAGGGAAGCCGGGAAATAGAAGAATTTTGAAACCTGGAAAACGTAATCATCCCAAAGGGAAGTCTTTAAAGGCACTTACCTCAGGGATTCCCCTAATCAAAAGCCCAGCTAGACCGTCCCTCTGTGAAGCTTAAAATTGGCAAGTGTCACCCACAGGCTCAGAGCTTTTAGTCAGTTCTGGTAACCCTAAAAAGTCACCATATCCATGAAGAAAGCTTCTAAATTTAGAATTTTAAATTCGAAAACCTGTCTGGTACCAGTGGCTTAGCTAGGGGATCACTGTCCAGCAATAATAACAGAGGACTTCGTTTCATTTGACAGCACTAACCAACCTCCCAACACCAAGAAGAGACCTACCACCAATCCCCTCAAGTGGAACCAAGACTCTGGGGCAGGCAGAGAAGCAGACAAGACTGAGAGAGAAGGATGGAAAAGAGGGAGGAAGAGCTGAGAGACTGCTGTCTTGTGTTTTAACCAGCTTTTGAAACCTAAAACTAAATCACAAAATAATAATAAAAAAAAATAAGCACAATTTTTTAATTTTAAAAATATGGCAGTATAATACCATATATATACCACATATATAATGCAATATATGTCAATATGCTGAATAATATATGATAATATTTATATGGCAATAAATATTCTTCTACAACATAATTTTTTAAACTAATTTCCAATCATTGGACATTTTCTACCTGTGTTTTTTATACCATTTTTTCCCCCTTTCTTCTAGCACCTCAGAGCACTGATAAGAAATATTGATTCCGCCGATATTTTCATCCTTTCCTTTCTTGTTGCTCTTTCCCTTAGGCCTATAAAGATAATCGTGTTTCTCTCATCTGTTGGGAGAACACAAAACAAAAAAAGCATGGGCCTCTCTGTCTAGCTTCTACCTTGTTTCCTTTCTTCCTGTATCAGACAAGATTTTTGCAGAATAAATATTGACTCGCTCTTTCAATATGTCACTTCCCTTTGACTTTTCAACCCACTGTAATCTGTCTTTCACTCTATCATTATGAGCCCAGGAGATTCCACCAAAATTATACTCATTCATTCAATAATGGTAAACATATTGCACAAATACACTTCACAATTTCCTCCCTCTGAGAGTCTCTGCTTCCTTTCCTTCCATGAGAGTACTCTCGAAGTTCTCCTTTATTTCTCAAACATATTTGCATGTTCCTATTCTTCTGTTTATTTCCTGCCCAAACACAAGAGTTTCAAAAGCTTCCACCTTTAGCTCACTGTTCACTGTTTTAGTCAGCTTTTGCAATTCACTCTTGTGGGTTTACCACCACCTTTTTCCTGCTGGTTTTCAAAACAATATTTCTAAATCTCGTATCTTCCTAGAGTATCAGACCCATATATTCAACAGCCTATTGGATGGCTCCAACTGAATGTCCCCAGAGTAATTAAAAACCAGCACATCCAAAGCTGGATTGAACATCTTCCCCACTCCCATCCAATTTGCTCCTCCTCTTGAATCCTGATCTGTCAAAGCATCACATTTCATCCAGCCACTCTTGCCAGAAACCTGGTACATTCTAGATCCTTCTTTCTGCTTTCCTGTTCCATGTCAAATTAGTTACTAAGTTTAGTTTTCTAAATATTTCTTGACTCCATACCCTGCTTTTATTCCTATAAACATAATCTTGGTTCAGGTCCTAATAGGACTATTTTCATAATCTAACTAGTCATTTTGTCCTATGTTCCATGATCCGTAGGGCAACCAGAACAATCTACTCAAAAACAGATGTGATCACATCATTCCCCTGCTGAACACCTTCCAACAGAAACCCATCACTGATGGAATGAAGTCCACATCTTAGAAATGAGAGGTAAGATCCTGCAGGATGTGATCCCGCCTCTATGCTCATCTTCCACCCATCCTTGCTTCTTATGCTACATTTCAGTGACAGTCAGCTGCTTGCTTGTCCCAGCATACCCTGCTTTTTGACATATCCACCCCCTTGCTCAGGCTCTTAACCCCACCTAGAATTCCCTCCCACTTTTTTTCACCTGGATAAAATAGCATAAGTTCAAGCAGCATGCCTTCAGAAACTTCCCTGGATCCCCAAATTAGGCTAAGTGAAGTTCCTTAGTATTTCTATAGCAAAATATGCCTTTGTTCTATCACATGCCAACCTGTACTGAAATTATGTTCATCTGTCTTTTTCCCCTACTAAATTCCTCAAGAGAAGGGTCCATACTTATTCATCTTCATCACATTAGCACCAAATATACACCTGATGTGTATTTGGCACTCGATAAATGTTTGCCAAAATGAACAAGCTTTGGTAGAGGTGCTTATCATACAGCAAACAAAACGCTACACAGTGTGCATGGTTCCAGCACTCAAAAGGCTTTCAGTCTCAAACAAGTATGTACATAATTTGACATGATATGTCTTTGAAAAAGTTAACCATAGGATATTTGGGAGTATATAAAGGAGTTACCTAACCCAGCTTGGGGAGTGGGAGTGTCAGAGAAGCCACCTTGGTGAAGATAACACCTGTAAAGCACTATGAGTGCTGAGTAGCTGGGGGCCATCAAAACAACAACAACAAAAAAAACTGTTCAAACATCCGGAGGTTCTACAGATGCTGACACACTGTAGATGGGAAATGTCTCAATATGATAGAAGCCCAGGGTACATAGGGGAAGAAGTGACAGATGAGGACAGAGAGTAGGAAAAAGCACGTTAAGACTTCCTGAGTCTTTTATGTTAAGGAATTTGATTTGCCAATTAGAAAACAGTGAGGAATTTTAAGCAAGTGAGGGAAATAATCAGAAATGGTGTTCCATGATTTTTGTAATTATAGTGTAAAGAATGAACTGGATGGAACTGAAACTATCAATGGGAAGCCCTCTTAGGAGGACACTGCAATAATCTGGGTGAGACAGGATGGGGGCCAGATCAAGGAAAAGAAGAGCAGAATGAGAGAAACATGGAAGCAGCTTGTTCTTAAGGGTTCCACCTCAACTGGCTCTAATAGCTCCCCCTTTATGCTGAGGGCTGTGAGATGTCTGAATCTTTGCAGCTATTCTACTGCACATCACAGAGGTCAGCTCTATATGTCTCCGGGACATACTCAGCCTGAAGCTTCTTATAAAACAAGATAGGCGTTAGTGACCGTAAATGGGAAATGCCTTGATAAGTTCAGGCAGGAAATATTAGACGTTAAATATTCATTAAAATTATCTGTAATTTGATTAATAGATCATTTTAAACACTGGGACTGTAAGTGAATGTTCTGCCTTTTCCCAACCAGTTTAAAATTGGACTGACATCTAAGATTGCAAGTTTTAGCAAGTAAAAATTCAGGATACCCAATAAATTGGAATTTCAAATAAACAACCAATTTTCGGTATACACATGTCCCCCAAAGTGGGACATACTTATAATAATAAAAGTAATTCATTGTTTATCTGAAATTCAAATTTAACTGAGTGTCCTGTTTTATCCAGTAATTCCCCTGCCACCGAAAGAATCATTACCTGTAAGTAATAGCTCCCTTCCACAGTATGTAGTCCATCAAATGCCCCTAGTACATAAACTTCATCTGACCTCTTCTCAGACATCTTGTAACTTAGATGACAGCAGAGATCTTTCTGACAAACTGTGTAATTTCCTGTGACTCCTTTGAGCTCCAAGAAGGTGAACTCGTCAAAAAAGATGATGCCCTTAAATTCCTGGTTTCCCATTGAGGGGGCTTCTATACCACTCGCATAAGAAGTCCAATTCACTACTGCTGTGGGGTGTGGGTGGGAGGCCAGTTGTGAGAGAAGGAGTTTTCCCTTCTCTGTCTTCATATCATAATGAAATGCTCTTGGAGAATCAGGTGCGTAGATGCCACTTCCTGAAAATTGGAAATGACATTTAAAACAGTAAAGCAAAAAGGGGTTGCATAGTTGTTATTGTTATTCTAAACTCACGTTAACATTTTACTTTCTCTAAGCTATATATTTCATTAATTTCATTAAAATATGTTGATAAGGACAGATAGGTGAGATGAAATCCAATAGAGTATGTCACCAAGAAGCCAAGAAGAGAGAGTTTCATGCAA
This sequence comes from Phocoena phocoena, assembly GCF_963924675.1. Classification (NCBI taxonomy): domain Eukaryota; kingdom Metazoa; phylum Chordata; class Mammalia; order Artiodactyla; family Phocoenidae; genus Phocoena; species Phocoena phocoena. The sequence goes on along the minus strand of NC_089230.1, from coordinate 30,128,447 downwards.
GAAGTCGTAAATTTTGAAAAAAAACAAAAAGAGAGTACATTCAAGTTGAATAAAACTAAATCAATTTATGAAACAATTTAGGTTGAGATTGATCCTACAGCGTGTCACCAGCTAGATGTGCAACCATTAAGGGTTGGAAAACATTGTATTGAGGAGTACATGTTAGCTAGAAAGAACATGATTTGTTTTTTCCTTTTTTGATTATATCAAAATCTTAAAGATGACACGTTACCTGTCATTTTCTTTGAGGGGTAATGTAAATTGGATGCAAGGAAGTTGACTCCCATGCCCATAGCCCAAGCTGAGTGGAATTCAATAGCTGACAAATGTGGCAAAACATTCATCCAAGCTGTCGGGAAGAGTATGGTGTCCACGTGGAAATCTTTCACCAGGGTCACAGCAGGATCATGGAAGAGAATATCAAAGCACGTGAAAATGCCAAACTTTCCAAACGTGGTGTTGAAAGTCACGACCTCAGCTTCCTTGGGTGCATTGAACTGATCTTCACCCAAGAAAAGATTTTGCTGCAATAAACAGAAGATGATGGGAGGGGGAATCTCTTTTAAGAAGTTGGCCTGAATATCACTGCATCTAAAAGAGTGCAAGCTCGCATCTACTAAACAGTGCCAATCTCATCTATCACCACTGTCTCTGCAGGGAAAGAGCGTTAGAAAATCAAAGATCGCTATGCTGATAGGATTTCTATGGCCTTTGGTTTAATTTCCACATTTGATAGATCTGTAGAAGGGAATCCTTATCTATTAAGACCTTCTCGAATATTAGAGACATAGGAGTGAAACAGATAACTTCTATTTGCCAAGAACACATAACAATTTTCTGCAGACAAAGAACTTTCTTTCCTCCTTTCTCCTTAAAACCAAGTCTATCTGGTAAGGGGTTTTTCATTTTAGCCTTGACCCTTTGCCAGGGCATGTCATTAAAAGGACAAAGTCCAAAAGGCAACATTTTATTTCAAAACAGGGAGCTTCTACTGATTATCACATACTCGTAATGACACTTTCCTGTGTTCTTAAATGTACAGGACACCTCCCTTTTCTAGAACCTTATCACAAATAATCATTACTTTCTATGCTTTGTCTCTCCTCTGCTTTTAAAATAAGCTTGTTATTATCAACAATGGTGATTTTTTTCCCTTCTTGTCCACTTTATTTTGGTAAAGCAATTCAGCAGTTGAATTATCTGCAAATGAATTCTACCTTATGGTAGCGGGCCACCAATTTCCCCTTAGAATCAAACACCACATCAGTGTTGTATTGGTAACGACCATCAGGGGGACAGTGAGGGTCACTGGCATTGCATGGCTTCTTGTCTCCAATGTTTGCCACGACGTAGATGGAGTTGTCCTTGGCCAGACAGCTGAGCCTTTCTTGCACTGGGGTGCGGCCAAATCTGATATGTGTTCATTGGAAGAGGAAAAAAAAATCAAACTTAGCGTTTAATTAAATTCAGAATGATAGTTGCCTGAACTTATGTGATATACACAGAAATAACTTCTAAACAGCATAGATAGAAGGGAAGGATTAAAACAAGAAGAGACTTCAGAGGAAGTCCATGCTTGTGGGAATTTGGTTCTAGGAAATTATTCTAGGGTAAGACTCCAGGCCATGTATATTCTATGACATTTATCATCATCTATAATCCTATATTCATTTATGTGCTCATCTTGTATGTCACATCTTATAGATATTTGGGGGCAAAGACACACATCTCCTGTTCACCGAACACATGTCTGAAAGAAAAGAGGTATTAAAAAATATTTTGAATGAAAGAACAACATTTTGGAAGTAGGATGATTGCGGAAAGATGGCAGAGTAGGAAGCGCCAGGAATCCATCTCTCTACCTAGATAAAACTTGCCCTACAGGAATCTAGCTGACATAATTATTTTGGAAATCTGGAGTCTATTAAAAGACATGAAACTTCCAGGGAAACGCTTGGAAGATAAATTGCAGTCAGGTTGAGTCAATTTAAGCTCTTAGCTCAGCAGGGGCTATCCATGCCCCAGCCCCTGCAACCCACCCCATTGCAGGCAGCCATGCAGGTGTTCTTGGAGCAACTTGCCGGCAGTTTGTAGGAGCAGGGTGGGCCATAAGGACCCTGTCTTCCAGATATCAAGGGTCTGGTTCTGATCACTGCTAACTGCTCTGTTCATGGAGGTACACACACAGAGACAGGCCATTATTACATATACTGTTGCAAGCACTTCCCCCACTGGCTGAAACGACTTCTAGGGGATTTAAAGCACCAGTACCTTCTTTTTTACCCCTTTTTGGAGCCAGACATTAAAGGACTAGGACATGGAAAAGCAACAACTATACAGAATTCAGAAAAATCACTGCATATGCCCAGGGAAAGTCATAGACTAAGAAAAGACCTGAGAAGACTTTAAGCTTACTCCCAGCACGGAGACAGCCTACAACAATCAAAACAAACAAACAAAAGACATAAAACCCTGAAAAAGGCGGAGAATTTGATTTCCAGAGTTATCACATTATAAGATTCAGATGCCCACTTATCAAGAAAAAATCGTAAGGCATGCAAACAGGAAAATATGACCCATTCAAAGGGAAAAAATAAACCAATAAAAACTATCCTGGAGAAAGACCATATGGCATACCTGCTGGACAAAGACTTTAAGACAACTGTCTTAACGATGTTCAAAGAACTAAAGAAAGACATGAAGAAAGTCAAGATAATGATGTATGAACAAAATGGAAATATCAATAAAGAGATAGAAACCCCGCCCCCTCCCCAAATTCTGGGGCTGAAAATGACAGTAACTGAAACAGAAAATTTATGAAAGAGATTCAAAGACAGACTCAAACAGGCAATGATCTCTAAAAAGGATGAACTCAAAGAGACCCATATTAAGACACATTATAATCAAACTTTCAAAAGACAAAGACAAAATCATAATTTTGAAAGCAGCAAGAGAGAAGTGATTTATAATGTACAATTTATAATGTACAATGTATAATGTATACATTGTACATTATATAATGTATAATGTACAATGTATAATGTACTAAGATTATCAGCAGTTTTGAATCAGACAATTTGGAGGCCAGGAATGGGCTGATATATTTAAAGTGTTGAAAGAATAATACAGTTACTAAAAACCCTGTCTCTGGCAAAACCATCCTTCAAAAGTGAGGGAGAAATTAAGATATTCTATGTTAATATGAAACCAGATAGACTTTAAATCAAAAAAGGTTATGAGAAACAAAGGACATTATATATTAATATCCAGAGTACAAAGGGAACTCTTAAAAATCAACAACAGCAACACAAACCTGATTCAAAAATAGGCAAAAAACACAAAATAAAATTAATTAATTAATTAATTAATTTTAAAAAAAAAAAGGGACTTCTCTGGTAGTCCAGTGGTAAAGAATCTGCCTTTCAATGCAGGGAATACAGGATCAATCCCTGGTTACCGCAAGTGGGACCCAACGCAGCCAAAAAGATTAAATAAATAGGCAAAAGATTTGAACAAAATTTTCTCCAAAGATACACAAATGGCCAATAAGCACATGAAAATATGCTCAACTTCATTAATTATAGGGAAATGCTAATCAAAATCATGACAAGATACCTCAAACCCATTAAGATAGCAACTATTAAAAAAAAATAGAAGAACAGCTGCTGGTGAGGATTTGAAGAAACTGGAACACTTGAGCACTGTTGATGAGAATGCAAATGGTGCAGCCACTGTGGAAACCAGTCTAGCAGTTCCTCAAAAAATTAAAAATAGAACTACCATATGATCCAGCATGTTTGTGTATATATCCAAAAAGTTGAAAGCAGGGTCTCAAAGACATGTTTGTACACTCATGTTTATAGCAGCATTATTCACAATAGTTAAAAGGTAGAAGAAACCCAAATATCCATCGATGGATAAATGGACAAGCAAAATGTTGTACTATATACATAAAATAGAGTATTATTCATACACATATTCATACTTTCCTTAAAAGGAAAGGAAGTTCTGAACATGCTACATTGTAGATGAACCTTAAGAGCATTATGCTAAGTGAAACAAGCCAATCACAAAAAGATAAATAAGGTACAATTCCACTTATATGAAGTAGCTAGAGTGGTTAATTATAGAGAAAGAAAGTTGAATGATGGCTGCCAAGGGCTGAAGGGAGGGGGAAGTCAGGAGTTATTGTGTTTTTTCCCCAGTTGCATTGAGATAGAAGTGGTATATAACACTGTATAAGGTTAAGATGGAAAATGTGATGATTTGATACATGTATATATTGATAAGTGCTTACCACAATGTGATTATCCTTCACCTCACAGAATTACAATTTTATTGTTGTTATGGTGAGAACATTTAAAATCTACTCCCAAAGCAACTTTCAAATATACAATACAGTATTGTTAACTATAGTCACCATGCTGTACATTAGATCTGAGAACTTACTATAAGAAAATTTGGTGTCATCTGCTGGCAATATAAGAAAAACCACAGCAATCATACACAAAACATATCACTGAAAAAGACCAACAAGGATAGGAAACTGCATCTTAAAAAATTATTATCTCAGTGCATTTATATAAAAAATAACCATTTGATAGTTTTCCCCCCTTGTGTGCTTCAAGTCATATCTGAAATGCAGATATAAATACAATACGTTGGACCACTTGAAGTATATTTATCCCATGTCTTTTCAAATCACCTGAAGTGGTAGAATAGATACATGAAATAGAAGCTTACTGTTCTGAATTTCTAAAACAGTCCCGATTACATATTTTCCTCCTGTCTATATTAATCTTGAAAGTGCACCATGTATTTTAATACATTTCGATTTAAACTACATTTTTCTGACTGTTTGCTATACCCAGAAAAGCTCCAAAATTCTTTGTTAGATTTGGAGTTTAAAAAATGCATTTTGCTTATGTGAGCCTGAAATCTGCTTCTCACTTAATCCTTAATATCTGCTGAGCCCTTAAGGTATGCAGAGCTCTGTCCTAGGGCTACTGGGAACAGAAAAAGGAGGTGAAACAGAAGAATTAAAATATATTTTCTAAGACTGCTTTCAAAGTGTTCAATCTCAAAATATAATACAAGTCATCAATTATTGAAGAAGACATTTATTAACCTTAAAAATGTTATGAAATATTCAAAAAAATTTGTTGGGTCCTAGCACTACACAGAGCACCATGTTAGATATGTAGGCATCTGGGGAAAGGACATTCTGGGCAGAGCTGTCCAAGTGCACAGTGTGGGAGATACAGTGTAAAATAAGGCTGGTGCACTTCAAAATCCTCTAATCTTACTGGAGAAAATGTGTATGCACACAAAACCCTGAAACAACAGTACAAAATAATATGCAATCAAGTATCAAAATGCTTTTTCATTCAAGCTAGCTAATTAGGCAAGTTTTTTTTTTAACTTATTGAACTAATGACTGACTCTTTAATCTGTAGGCCACATCACCTTTATCAGAGGTGCAGACATTCGCTGTATTAAAGGATGTCCCTTGTTCAAGAATTCCTACTCATTCCCACAGTGGAGTACCCAGTACATAGGAAATAGTCAAGGAAAAAAAAGCTGAATAAGTAAATTCATCTTTGAGTTAGGCTCCTAGACACAGTTTGTCTCTCAAGAAATCTACAAGGTTTCTTCTGTGAGGCAATGAAAGCTTGTAAGTCATATTCTTCCTCTCAGCCTCCCAGAACTGTATTGTATGTTCATTTGTAATTGTCAGCCCACTACCATGCTGCCTTGTAACAACTACTTCCTCTACTTTATTCAGGTAGCTTCTCCTTTGTTTTTACATGTAAACTGTTGTGTTTTTTAATTATATAAGATTCTGTAAGAAGCCTCAGATCTTTCTGGAAGCATGTGAAGTATAAATGCTAAATAAATAAATAAAATTAAAAAGAGAAATAACGAGGGTCTGTTCCCATAACACCCAGGCTAAGTGGTGATGCAGACCGCCCCCCTCCAAAAGGTTGGTGACTTTGAGAAAAGAAAGTAATCAACTCTGGATATGTCAAACATACTCAACAAGGCATGATATCTGGTTGTATGCGAGGGGTAAAGGAGCTGGACTCCTCTCTTCCTTTCTCATCTTACATTCAATCTTTGAGCAAAACCTGTCAGAGCTACCTTCAGACTTTATTCGGAATCTGGTCATTTCTTAATATCCAAACTTCTACCATCTTCATCCAAACACCATAATCCCTCTGCCTAGATTATCGCCACAGCTTTTTTTTTTTTTTGCGGTACGTGGGCCTCTCACTGTCATGGCCTCTCCCGTTGTGGTACACAGCCTCCGGACGCGCAGTCTCAGCGGCCATGGCTCACGGGCCCAACCGCTCCGCGGCATGTGGGATCTTCCCGGACCGGGGCACGAACCCGCGTCCCCTGCATCGACAGGCGGACTCTCAACCACTGTGCCACCAGGGAAAGCCCCAATAGTGCTACTTTTATCAGACTTCATATTTCTTATTCTAGACTTGATGTAAAACACTTACACAGTTCTGCTATATCACCTCCTAGGTTATCACATTAAGCTTTAAGAATTTCATATATATTAAACTCATCCAGCTATCTTATTAATGTGAAAGGAAAAATTTTAATCTTAAACTGACATGTGACTCTGTTTCACTATTTTCTCACTTAGTTTTAAAAGTACAGACCTACATAGGGAAACAATTTTCTGTTCACTGGCAAGGAGTCAGAAGAGGTGAGTTTGGATATGGTTCTTCCTCTAGCCAACCACCCTGTGGCCCTAAGTTATGCTATCATCTCCAGATCATTCCCCCAGTGGAAATTCACATTGAATTTGATCATTTCTATGTTATGTTACAGCACTGACTTTTGTGATATCATAATGCATATTCATTTTCCTAATACACATGTCTGTAGGAGATGAAAAATTATAAAACTATCTTGAAACTTAGAGTCAATAGTAAATCTTATACAGTGATCTTCTACAAAGTTTTCCCAGGTAAAGTAATTTCATGTTCATGATTAAATTTTCCACAATATGTTTCTTTACCTGTCGGGATTATTACAAGGGATCCAGTTCACTTGAGGGTCTGGGATATCCTCCAAGTATGGGTAGATAGATTCCCTGTTGAAGTTAAAGCCGTAAATACCATCTTCTGGAGTCACAATAATATGTGCACCCTGTTAAAAATGGAGCTGAATCAAAATATTTCTCAAATAAGCAAACAGTCAAAAATGGGGCCTGCAAGAGGACCTGAGTGGCTGAAGAACAAACATTCAGGGTTTTTTTTTTACCACCTTATTCTTTTGCTTTCTACATTTTTATAATTTATTTTCTTTGTCCAACCAATTTCATTTTCTAATCCCACAGTAATCATTTCTATGTAACTTTTTCATCCTTTCATGGCTGTTAATATTTTTCCAGGCTATTCTCAGGCTCTACCATTCACTGTGGTTGTTAACTATAAACCTAACTCTTCCCTGGATAAACCCTCTCCCTGACCTTTGGCCAATTATTTTGCCTGAGTGTGTCAGGATTGATTTATCACTCTCTCCTCCACCCAGCCTTTCCTGCCTCATACCCTGCAAATGTGATTCCTGCTTCTCAGAAGGGAGCTCTGACACAGTTACCTGAAGGGTGCCAGGCCTAGAGGTACAACGTGAGCTCACCTGGGCGCCTTCAGTAGGAGGGCCATCCTGGAAGCTGCTGTGTGGCCTTTAAGGAAATAGTTGGACTAAGGTGAAAAAGAACCTCAGAATTCTTAATAACTTTCTAATTAATTAATTTATTTGTTTGGTTGCACTGGGTCTTAGTTGCGGCATGCAGGCTCCTTAGTTGTAGCTCACCGGCTCCTTAGTTGTGGCATTCGAGCTCTTAGTTGCAGCATGCATGTGGGATCTAGTTCCCTGACCAGGGATCGAACCCAGGCCCCCTGCATTGGGAGCTCGGAGTCTTAACCACTGCACTACCAGGGAAGTCCCCTTAATAACCTTTTTAAATCTTTGCATGTAGAAGAATGTATGTTGATAGATATATGTCACACGTATATATCCATGATTTTCGTCAGACTTTATATATCCCTTGTTTACCTGATCTACAAATAGCTTATTTCAACTATATTCGTCCAAACCACACACTTAAACTTAACCCTTCATTGAACTCAAGGACTTACTATACATTAAAATATGTACTTTTGTCTTGTAATTAGTATGAAGTATATAATACACACTGTATATAATAAACAATGCAATTTACGTTTAATTGTCTTGGTATTATGAACTAACCTAAAAACCTACAAACTCTTAAGAGCACAAAAGTACACCAAGGCCACAAACACTCTAAGAATAGCAACTGATCCCTCACCCATCTGTCCTTCACCCTCCATCTGTAGCAGAAAAGAGCAACAAAATTGTTGAATTTACAGCAAGTTCCTCAAAAGTTTGTTGCCACTTAATAACCAGCCGTTCTTTTCAAAATGTTGCTCTCACTACAAGGGAAGCATGTAATAGTGTCTTTGCTCTAATAACTAGGAGCAGGGAGGACTCTGTAAAAGAAGGACTTGGCTACCCTGACACATATGTCATTCAAAAGTGTAATTGACCCTGACAGTGATTCCGTCTCCTAAGACCCCACCCTTTTCTCTACGTAGAAGCCAGCACACTTGAGAAATGGTACCTGCTTTGATGCTGATGCGATTGCTTTCTCCAAAAGATCCAGATTTTGGTTCATTAATAGCAAGGCCTCTTCATGGGACACCGGTATCAGGGTGGCATTAGGCAATATCACCGCATGCTCATATACAGCTGCAGTAAACGTATCCAGAGAGCTGGCTGTTAAGACACAGAGAAAGAAAATTGCCGCATAATCCAGCAACTGAGACATAGTCATGCCGAAGTCCAACGATTGCTGAAAAGCAGAGCAAGCCCTGATATTTACAGGGAGAAATCACGTGGTTCCCAGAACTTAGTACTTTAAAAATAAATTACAAAAGCTAAGTTTAAGAAAGCCTTCTGGTTTTACAGCATAGATGTAGATGTAATCAGATTTTATGTAACAAATGACCTTCTTTTTGCAAGAGATTTTGAGGATCAAATAAGAAAATGCATATGTGTTTTCCTTCGCTAGGGTTGTCATAACAAAGTACCACACACTGGGTGGCTTAAACAACAGAAATGTATTCTCTGTCATTTCTGGAGGCTAGAAGTTTCAGAGGAAGTGGGTCAGCAGAATTGGTTCCTCCTGAGGGCTGTGAGGGAAAGATCTGTTCACGCCTCTTTCCCGGTGTTTTGCTGTCTTCTCCCTGTGTGTCTTCACCCGGTATTCTCCCTGTGTGCATACCTGAGTCCCAATTTTCTCTCTTTACAAGGACACGTGTTAATGGATTTAGTGCCCACCCTACTCCAGTAAGACGTCATCTTAACGAATTACATCTGATATGATATTATTTCCAAATAAGGTCACTTTCTGGGGTACAGGGTATTAAGACTTAAACACATGGATTTTTGGAATTCATACACTGAGAACTTCAGCACCTAGTAATCTATGTAAATAATTTGAAAAATAACTTTTCAATTTTGAAATTGTTATTAATATCATCACGTGAATATTTGAGCTTCATACTTTGTTCACTTTAGTTTGCACAAAATGGCAAAGAGTCAGAACAAAGGGGAATATAAAAGGGCTATTCATTGTCTGTGGAGAGCCACCTGAAAAGTGCTGCTGTGCCTCAGCAAGGCTGAGAACAATAGTGCTTGCATGGCAGGCACGGGTATGTACGTCATGGGAAAGCAAAGCTTCCCACAGCGTGGATTCTCTCAATTTCCCATGTATATAATAAAAGCTCTGAGTATTTGCTTGTATTAGTACTAATATTCCCATTACTCATGGGGGATTTTAAGAAAGGCTTCAATATAAAGTGGTAAAAACCTAAAAATCCCCCTCCAACTACACCAGCTGTTCCTACTTATTGACCTGCATATTGGATTAAAAGTAATGCTATAGGAATGTTTATATTGCAACAGCCTACGTTAATGGAAAAGTTAGATGATATATGACCAAAATGGGGAGTGCAAGATATATTTGGAGTACATTGGTATTGGCACGAGGGAAGTTTAATAAGAAATAAAGTTATGATGAAACACTTTTTAATGGAACATACAGCTGCAACGTTAAAGTTAAATTGTAAACCTGGGTTTTATATTAATAAGTATAAGGGACAATAGATCTATTGTAAATATTTTTAGGAAGATCTAAAGTCTAGATTAAAGATTCAATGTTTACCACCATGGCCCCCAAACCCACCGCTTTGGCTTCCCCGTACGTGTAGTGAGTGGCCACATAAATTGTGTCCACCTGTTAGTATATATTTTCGTGTTTTATGAAAATGTATATAAATAAAATTAAGAAGTTTTAAGAATGCTTTGATGAAATGCTTTTGATTTAATGATGATTAAACATTAAAAAGCTTTAAGAGTCTTTAGGTTAAGCCAAGAGTGAGACGTGACAAGGCTTCTTACCTGCACCACTGAGGCGAAACGTACAAAGAAAAGGGCGCTGACGCAGAGTATGTGGGAGTAAAGCACTGAAGCAAAGCGAACCAAGGAAAAGGACATGACGACTTTTGAGGAAACCACAAAGGACGTTTTTTAGCCACAAGGGACAATTGCTTTCAATCACAAGGGACAATTATAGACATAATAAGAAAATTACGTAAACTGCGTGTGTGAAATGCTTATGTAAAAGGTTCTTTTTGGTTTGAGAAAATGATGGTGATGATTGATAAAGTAATAAACTAAAATCAGTTTATTGTTTTGAAAGTATAAAAAAGTATAGTGTGTGCAATAAAGTTTGTCAGAATTCCTGCATCCTAAGAGGTGTTGTGTCTTCTGTCCTCGCCGACTCCGTCTCCCCTCAGGCAATCCTGTTCTGCTGAGGCTGGACCTCGGTAATTGTCCACTCCTATGTAACAGATCACCCTCCAAAAGTAGTGGCTTCTAACAGCAAGCATGTATGATCTCACATTTTCGGTGGGTCAGGAATCCTGGGGCAGCTTGGCTGGGTTCCTCAGGCCCAGGGTCTCTTTCACAAGTCTGCAAAGACTGCAGTTACCTCAAAACATGACTGGGGAAAGATTCACTTCTCAGCTCCAGGCTCACACAGCTGATGGCAGCTCTTGGGTCCTCACTGGTTATGGCCCAATAAGTTCTTGGCCACAAAGGCCTCAGGCCACACTAAAAGAACACTCACATTATGGCATGTAGGTTCCTTCAAAACCAGAGAGCAAGAGAGCCCACCACCCAAGACAGAAGTCACAGTCTTTAGTATTGTCATCTGGGAAGTGACAGCCCATCATTTTTGTTGTATTGTATTCATTAAAAGCAAGTCAGTACACTTGTTGGGAGGGGACTACACAAGGGCATGAATGAGGCAGGGATCATTGGGGACCATCTTAGAGGCTGCATACCATACGAGTCATAGAGAGGGGAGTATAAAGAATGAGAGGGATAATAAGAGGGAGATAGAGGGAGAGAGAAGAGAGGAAAATAATAGAAAAAGAGCTTATAGATTTTGGTATGGAAAAAGTAGGCAAATTTTTTTTTTTTTTTTTTTTTTTTTGCAATCTACGCGGGCCTCTCACTGTTGTGGCCTCTCCCGTTGCGGAGCACAGGCTCCGGACGCACAGTCTCAGCGGCCATGGCTCACGGGCCCAACCGCTCCGCGGCATGTGGGATCTTCCTGGACCGGGGCACGAACCCGTGTCCCTGCATCGGCAGGCAGACTCTCAACCACTGCGCCACCAGGGAAGCCCGCAAATTTTATTTGACTTGTGAATTAAGTATAACATATTTTATATTTACAGAATTAGTGTTTGTTTGTTTTGTTTTTAGATTTCACTTTGGATGGTGTTTTTATAGTTCAATTTGCAGATGGGTATATATGATTTTTTTTTTTTTTTTTTACTTCAGTACTACAGTAAATTTATTCTTTGACTGCCAAAGTAGCCAGGAGGCTGTTTGCCCGGTCTTCCTAAGTCTATAGCAAATACCAGCTCCCTCTGCTTGCTGACCTCCTTTGGGCTTTCCCTTCCCAGGTGGGGGGGATACACATACTTCACAAGGGTGTTGACCCAAAACAAACTACCATATATTTCTCCAGCAAAGATGGCTTTATCTGGGATCTGCAGAGAACTACAACTCAGGATCTGCCACCATGGTGAGCCCCCGCACGGCAAGGGAAGGAGAATGCTTACCCAGAGCGAAAAAGGAAGTTGAGAGGGCTAGAATAATCAAAAAGGCCATGGCTTTTCCTTGGCTGAGTCCCTGCCAGGAAGAAGAGAAGTGGTCTTCTTCCTGTTTGGCTCTGCTATTGTCACAGGGCACAAGAACTCCCCCTCTGGTCTTCCAGCTCTACTTAATTGAGGTTTCTGTTTATTAATTTTTTACAAGGAGATGCAGTCATTCCATAAGAATTTATAAAGGAAGCTCTGAAATAAAAGTTAAAACTGGAATGAGTCACCAAGAGATTAAAAAAATTACTTCTTTGATCTTATTAGAATAAAAATAAGAAGCTCCCGTTGTGTTTCTAGTCTGATATAGAAAGAGCTTGCAAGTCATCTCTACCATTTTCTCAATAAGAAAAAAGCTGAACAACTGAAAAGCAGCAACTTTTTTAGGTACATCAGAGAACTGGACTCATAGGACAAATCACTGCCCCCAGAGTTAGAGAGACAGGCTTGCCCGTAGCAGAAGTCCACTGCTAGAGCCAGTCCTGGTGTTGTCACTCCAGCTGTCTTTGACGCATGGCCAGAGGTTCAGCATGGACAGGCTCGAGAGATACAAATGGGGGGCTGAAGGTGGAGGAGGTTTCATTGTTGGGGGGCCCTCACGCTTTTGTGACTTTCACTCCAGAAGCCCAACCAGGTTCTCTGGGCAAATAAAGAGGAAATAAAACACCTTGTGCTTCTTCTAGGAGGAGGAAAAATACACCTACTTTGAAGTAAGTCCGGAGCGTTCTGTTCTCTTAACCAAAGCCTGCCTTCCATGGAAACAATTTACTAGAGCCTAACCTCCCTGGGGGACAGGGAAACCCCATCTCTAAACCCCTTCTAGCTTGCCTGTCCCAACTAAGGGGAAAGGAAACAGCTAAGAAACACTTGTGAAGGTCACAGCCCAGGAACACAAGCCCACTACAAGAGAGAGATTTAATCACTGGGCTATAGAACCCTTCCCCTCCCCCGACATTTACTACCACATCAAGCTGACATTTCTGGCCTACCCTGGCACATACCAACTGGGAGAAGCCTTTAGGTGGACAATTGTGGTTCTTGCAGTAGAATGCCATCCATCAGCTTAAATTAGAACCGGTGGGACACCAAATAGCCTCCACTATGATGGCTGAGCAGAATCTCCTGACCCCTAATGTTACCCCCACACTGGGTTTGCCTCTTGCTGGGTGTTGAGACAAAAGATGCAATCAAGCCAAAGAGCAGAAGGAAGGATCTTTTCACTTCCAACAAGTAAGAAGAACACCGGGGGTATTTCCCAATGCAGTGTCTCCCGAACAGCAAAACTGGGGAAGTTTTAAGCTGAGGGTACATTCATATTCATGAAGGGAAAGAAGGTCACATCCTTCCCAAGCGGAGGAGTCTAGGGCATAGGTAGCATCCTATCATCGAGTGTTATAGCCCCTGGAGAGAGATTCCAGGTAAAATGGAAACAGAGAGACAAAGGGCATTTTCTGCTGCCCAGAATGTCTCTAGCTTCCTGGAACTGGATCGATTTAAACCGAGTAGAAATGAACATCTGAGAAAAGATTAGGAAAGCAGTTGTCATATCTTTTAAGGGAAGGGAAAGGTGTCCCTAAACTCAGAGTCATCCTCAACCTCTCCCACACATCCTAGAGAGCACTGCTATTCTCGTGTGTGTCTCTTCCCAGAGTTAATAAGTGACAAACCAGGGAAAGGACTCAGGGTGCCAGGGTCAAGGGAACAAAGGTAACTGGGAGAAAGCTAACAGGGTGGCCTTTTCTGAGGAAGTTCCTGTCTGGCACAGGCTGCAACAAATCCATGAGTATGAGGGGCTCTAACCAGGATTGGGTAAATTTTAGGAAAGAATAATTTCAGAAGGAAACAGCGTGTGGTCTGAAGGAGATCATTTATTCATTTATCTCTTTCTAAATTTCCCTTCACAAGTATCTAATTTCCATACAAATATTCCATAAAGGTAGAATAAAGAGATAATGGAACAATTTTAATTTGTTATAAAAGTCATTCATAATTACTTTAAAAGATACCCTTGTTTTTTAACTTCCTGTATCCTAAAGACTAGCACCAAATACCCTCTGCGTTTTCAACGCTTACCCTGTGCATTTACAAATGAGAGACACAATATTTGCATACGTTAGAGAAGTTACCACAAAAGGACTCTTCTAGGCTCCCCTCCCATAAATACATGTTGCACTATACATGGACATACTGACACATACTTAAGTGCACCCACACAGAAGATGCATGCAGCTCCCAGAAATGAATATGTAAAAATGTGCACACAGGTCCAATTGCTTTTTAAGTCTTCTTAAGTTTGTTGTTTCAGCAAAGTGATGACATCTCTTCTAAACAGACACTAAAGACTCTCTCTTTTCCCTCTCTCTTTGCCAGGCTAATCCTGAAAGGATGGCGGTGAAGGAGATCATGGCAGTTGCCCAGTTCCCTGCCCTAAGTGCGGAGGGTCCCTCTCAAACACTCTTCCATACAGGGTCAGAACCAAGAAAGGCAAAGGGGCTCCACCTCAGCTCTGCAGACGTCCATCTCCTGAAACCCAATCAAAGAAAGCAAAGGATTAACTTCAGTGCAGAGTTGGTTCCAGCCCAGAAGCCTTCTCTGACAACATCACTCTAAAAGCAACATGAAATAGTCAAAAGCACACAAAATTTGGAGTCAGAAGACCCCTGTTTCAGCTCTACATATCTAATAGTATCAGAGGGACTTTGGATGAACATGTAGCAAATAAATCTATCGCCCTGAGGATTAAGTAAGATAATGTATAAAAACGAGGATTTTTTTTAATTCATGAAACTATACAAAGTATCAATTATTACTATCATTATTATAACTATGCAGAATAATGACCCCATGAAATAAGTTATAGATGCATTATTTAATGTATTCAACTTGAACCTTCTCCACTATGCAAAAAAGGAAAACATTAGTTGCCGGCTTTCATTGGCAATCATTATTTTTATTTTAATTCTTCCATAATCTCCTTGTTCCCTTGGATCTCAAAATCACATTTATGTAGAAAAATAAACCCCAAATTCTCCACCACAGCCTAAGGACAGTCTAGAACCACAACTTGTCTTCCATATCATAGCTTCTTTGTATAAGTTGCTTGAATAAGGTGAACGACAATGTTGCCATGTTGTCTCATTATTTCAACGGGTTTCATTATGCCAGTCTACTGCATCTGTTCAAAGACATTTATCCTCCTCAAAATCTCCTACCTCATAATGTCTTTCAGGGGCAAGCTGACTCTCACTAAGAATGATCTGTGGGAAAACATAACTCATTCCAAATGTGCCACTGAGGGAGAATTCTTCAAACTTGGTAAAAGCTGACCCCGCAGGCTCTCCACAAGTTCTCAGGTCAGTGGTTTGACACTTCAGTAATGTGCATACCTGTGTAGGAAAAGAAAAGTGGTTGGAAATCTTGGAAATATTTTCTCAGCTAAAAATCCAATTTCAAAGAATAGAAGAATATTTGTTAAGTTGCCTCTTAAGTAGTTTTTTTTTCAATTGCAGCTCATAATCTATTAGTAAATCCTAAAATTAATTTAGTGAGTCAAGATTAGCCCTTTTTTCAATGAAGCAAAATGGAGTAGACTAGAATTTTCAAAATTAGAGTATGTTGGTTATAATTTCTAATTCTGATTTGAATTATTATTATTATTTTTTTTTTTTTCGGGTCACAGGCCTCTCACTGTTGTGGCCTCTCCCGTTGCGGAGCACAGGCTCCGGACGTGCAGGCCCAGCGGCCATGGCTCACGGGCCCAGCCACTCTGTGGCATGTGGGATCTTCCCTGACCGGGGCACGAACCCGTGTCCCCTGCATCGGCAGTGGAATGTCAACCACTGCGCCACCAGGGAAGCCCCGATTTGAATTATTTTATAAAATGTTTGTTTCAATTAAATATCTCTTTTAACTCAGTCATACATCTTGACTGTGCTTGTTTATGATGTGAAATGGACTTCTTGCTCTGGACTCTAGATGAAGACAGTTTGCAAAACACAGCTCTAAAGTAACCTGACAGAAAAAGAGAGTATATGGGGGTTGTAGCTTTTTAAACTTGAACCCAGTCTGCTGAGAACTAATCAATCTGCTTCATGTTTTTACCTTGCAGCTCTAATTCTGTTCTCACTAAGACTGAACAAATAATGTGTTCTAGGGAGAAAAGTTCAGTGACAAATGTAACACCATTCCAATTAACTGAATCCAGCACAATTCTTCAAGAAATGCAATGATGACCTAGAAGACAAATCAGTAGAAGAGCCATTCTAACATATTTGAGTGTTTCTACCTGTAAGTAATACTGGCCTTCTACCATGCGCAGTCTGTCAAAGGCACCTAGTGCATACACCTCATTGGTTCGTTTCTCAGACACCTTGTAAGTTAAGTGACAACACAGGTCTTTCTGACAAACTGTGTAATTTCCTGTGTCTCTCTTAAGCTTAGTGAAGGTGAACACATCAAAATAAATCATCCCTGGAAAATTCAACTGTTCACATAAGAATGGCTTGACACCTCTGGCATAAGCACTCCAGTGAACAGCTGCAGAGTAACTGGGTTCTCTTCGAGGCCAGGACTTCAATTCTGAGAGCATCCGCTGGCCACTCTGTTTCCACGTCATAGTAATACACTTTGACAGCCTCTGGGGAGCAGATTCTACTTTCTACGGGTGACATAAAGAAACACAAATATTGGTTTCAAATTTTGCATGGTGACAAACTAATAGAATGACTTCCATAAGAACTGAAATATAAAGTTATGAAAGCATAAGCATTTTCAAGATAAGGAGGGAGAGAGCTTTACATTGACCTAAATTCCAATTTGACTCTGAGTCCTCCGTATGGGACAGCTTACACTGAAACTATATGACTTAGATAGCTTTTTTTTTTTTTTTAACTTAAACTCCCCTTTCTTTAGCCAATTTAACAGTAAACCAGAAAATCTCTCAAACATGAAGAACAATTTTAGCTCTCCACTAACCTATCTAATTTATGTGTTTGAGATTCTTCACCTGGGTCAATGAAGAACAAAGCTGCTTTACCTTGAAAGTGGAGGGGAGGCTGCTTTACCTTGAAAGTGGATACTCTAAAGGATAAACTCTAAAAACCTGATTAAGTCTAAACTGATTTTATCACCTCAACAGCAAGATTTATTTCAATATTACTCGTGGATGTTAGCTGCAGCGTTCTTTAGCTCTGGCTTTGCTTTTTTTATGTAACTTGAGTTCTCTCTAACTCCAATTTCCCCTCGCGTGAAACTGAGAATATAATGTTTGCCTCCTTCTTTACTCCCAGGAATAATGTTCCTTAAATAATGTTGGTATAGAAGCCCATGCTCTTATTAATTTTGTGACGTTGGAGTTAATAGAAGAATCTTTAAAGAAAAGCGTGGCTTGAAAATGAATGAAGGCTTCCCAAGACTGTGGCTGCCTGTTGGGGCAGAACCAGGGTGAGGTACGTGTCATGTGCGTGCTCGTGTTGTGGGTATTGGTAGCAAGCAGGTTGACTCCCAGGGCTCGGGCTCATGCCGGGTGGAAGGGGACCGCCGAGAGGAGGGGCAGCGTGTTGTACCAGGCCGTGGGGTAGAGAATGCTGTCAACCTGAAACTCTTCCACCACCATCACAGCTGGGTCATGAGAAAAAATGTCAAAACAAGTGAAAATGCCAAACTTCCCAAAGGGAGCGTCAAAAGTCACAAGTTCTGAGTCCTTGGGGAAATCAAATTGAATTTCAGGTGCAAAAAGATTGTACTGTTAAGCGAAATGCACAGAAGGGGAAGATTAGTAAGAAAACTCTCAAATAGAAGTGATCAGTATCTTCAAAATCTTTTCTTGCACGCATGTTGGTGTGCATACTTAAAACTGTTACACATAAATTAGTGTAAATTATACCCAGTATACCACTGTGAGTTTTCTCACTGTGACATTCATCAGAACACTTCATTTTCCCACAGCCTATGAATCAACCAATGAGTTCATAGCTACAAATGATATTTTATTTATAATTAATTAATTAATTTATGGCTTCGTTGGGTCTTTGTTGCTGTGCATGGGCTTTCTCTAGTTGTGGCGAGCTGGGGCTACTCTCCGTTGCTGTGCGTTGGCTTCTCATCGAGGTGGCTTCTCTTGGTGCGGAGCACGGGCTCTAGGCGTGCGGGCTTCAGTAGTTGTGGCACGTGGGCTCAGTAGTTGTGGCTTGCGGGCTCAGTAGTTGTGGCTCGCGAGCTCTAGAGCGTAGGCTCAGTAGTTGTGGTGCATGGGCTTAGCTGCTCCGCGGCATGTGGGATCTTCCCGGACCAGGGAATACGTGTCCCCTACATTGGCAGGTGGATGCTTAACCACTGTGGCACCAGGGAAGCCCCTACAAGTGACATTTAAAAGGTGAATATTTGTCTTAAAATCACTTGAAATTTTGAACCTCACAAATTTCTGATGGTTTTCCACTCTATTCTTTAAATACCAACAGCACTGTCCATGTGAAGTCTAACACGGTAATAAAATAAACTTTGTCATGTCTCCCCACGGTACTGCTAGGTCTATGTAAGTGAGGTGACGTAGACTGGAACTTAATTTAGACAATGTAATAGCTAAACCTTGTTAATTAGTAAACCATTAGAATTTTTTTTCCAGCTTGATTATTGCTCCCAAACTCCAACTACCTTGGGCTCAGAACAGCCTTATGTTCTGCTCACGTTTCTATTTGGCCTGATGTGTGCATATGTGCTCAGGCAACACCCCACCCCCACCCGACCAGTGAGCATCCCAAGCTCCTCGGCCCTCGGCTCAGAGGGTAGCCCATCCTTCATCCCCAGGTGATCGACTTGAAGGCGGCATGTGGCTGATTTGGAGTCAAGGAAGGCTAAGGTTTTTGCAGGGTTTCTAGGAAAGAGAAATGCAGTCTTCCTCTGGATTTTGTTGCTATTAGGATATGTGCTTTGTGATGAGCAGCCATGTGGCTTCTGAAAGGACAGTCTTCCTGGGAAAAAGTTGTAACAAAGGAATAAGAGAGCTAGAGGGATGGATGACATCTTCTGGGCCTCTGAGGGACAGACTGCATTGGAAACTAGACCTACCCTTTCTATGATTTATATTTTCTCAGGTACCTAAGCAAGGAAATTCTGTGCTGTTGTTTTTTTAAGCCAATTTCAGTTGGGGGGTGGTTTTCTATCATTGCAATCAAAAAAGTCCTAATGAAATGAATGACTACAGCTTAATACCAAATGTTACAAAATTGGGTCAAAAAACTAACTCTAGTACTAAATCTTGTGATGAAACTGAGCATTTCTCCTTTCTCAGTGAATATTAAAATCCTCGTGCAGCTATTAGCACATCTGCTTTAATAGTCTGATAGATTTGGGCTTCCCTGGTGGCGCAGTGGGTGAGAATCTGCCTGCTAATGCAGGGGACACGGGTTCGAGCCCTGGTCTGGGAAGATCCCACATGCCGCGGAGCTACTAGGCCCGTGCACCACAGCTACTGAGCCTGCGCGTCTGGAGCCCGTGCTCCGCAACAAGAGAGGCCGCGATAGTGAAGAGGCACGCGCACTGCGATGAAGAATGACCCCGCTCTCCACAACTAGAGAAAGCCCTCGCACAGAAACGAAGACCCAACACAGCCAAAAATAAAATATATAAAAATAAATAAATAAATAGTCTGGTAGATTCTATTTTATGACTAATTCAAATTCAGAACGCTTATATGAAATCAAAGTAAGTTAAATCCCTTTTTCAACTAAAGGTAATAATTCAGAAACGCATTCACAACAGTTCCCTCACCAGCATTCACAGACAAATATACCTAGATATCACAAACAATAGAAGTAAATCGAGGGGTTTCTCTGGTGGCGCAGTGGTTGAGTCCTCCTGCCGATGCAGGGGACACGGGTTCGTGTCCCGGTCCAGGAAAATCCCACGTGCCGTGGAGCGGCTGGGCCCGTGAGCCATGGCCACTGAGCCTGCACATCCGGAACCTGTGCTCCACAACGGGAGAGGCCACAACAGTGAGAGGCCCGCGTACCGCAAAAAAAAAAAAAAAAAAGAGAGAGAGAGAGAGAAGTAAATCAAGCTTAGCTAAGGCACAAGTAATTCTCACTTTGTGGAAGGGTCCACCAGCCTACCCTCAGAATCAAACACCACATCAGTGTTGTATTGGTAACGACCATCAGGGGGACACTGAGGGTCACTGGCATTGCATGGCTTCTCATTCCAAATATTTGCCACAATGTAGATAGAGTTGTCCTTGGCCAGACAGCTGAGCCTTTCTTGCACTGGGCTGCGGCCAAACCTAATTCAATAGATACTGCCTTAAACTCACTGTGTGTTAGTGATTTTGGAACTTCCAAAGTGATACTTCATTTGCCCGTTACCTGTAACACACAACAGCTCTAGGTTAAGAATCAACCATAAAGATTTAAAAACTCACATGTAATACAATCTTCTTCTTTATGAAAACTAACGTATTTTTTAACTGACAGATTCAGGATGGCAGGGCAAGACTGAAGCACAGAGAAAACTGAGGGGGAAGACGAGAAAGAAGAGAAGCAACACATTTTCTTATGATGTTCTCCTAGGAGCACAAATGAAGGGCTTGAAATTTAACACTTTTCTAATGGGGAGGACCTTTTCCATAATCCAAGCCACAGTCCTACCAGGAGGCAGTATAGAGTTGGGCCCAGGCAGATCATCTTCTACAGAGAACAAATGCAGCATTAGGTACTAGAAATATTTTTAAAAAGGAAAGAAAAGAAAAGGAAAAAAGAATTTCACTATGCAGTCTCAGTGTCCCCATTTGTCAATGCAACATAATAGCTTCCCTTCTATCTTAGAGGGCCCTTGAGTGAAACCCTGGGATAAATACAGACTATGAAATTGCTTTTCGGAGTAATGCCCAAACCACCCACCTTGGGGATGTTTACCCTAGAAATAAGAAGGGAGTGAGGTGAGGAAATAGCTGGGATTAGAGCTGGCTTCAAATAATTGAGAGATTCTAATTTGAAGAAGATGAGTCACGTATCTTAATATATGATAGGCGCAGTATGAACACCAAAGGAAGTTATAGATAGATGATTTCCGTGGAAAATAAGATTAAAATTTCTAGCAACCAGAACACGCTAGAAGTAGATTCACTAGTCACTGGAAATTTCAAGTATAAGATGGTGCTTCCAGGCACTCAGAAGCCCATTCCGTTAGTGTGGCTCAGTGGAAATGGCTGTGTTTGAATTCCAGCCAGGCTAATTACCAATTGTGAAACCTTAAGCTCCCTTCTATTCTTTTTTTTTTTTTTTTTGCGGTACTCGGGCCTCTCACTGTTGTGGCCTCTCCCGTTGCAGAGCACAGGCTCCAGATGTGCAGGCTCAGTGGCCATGACTCAGGGGCCCAGCCGCTCCGCAGCATGTAGGATCTTCCCGGACCAGGGCACGAACCCGTGTCCGCTGCATCGGCAGACGGACTCTCAACCACTGCGCCACCAGGGAAGCCCTCCCTTCTTTTCTTCATATTTAAAATGGAAATAGGGACTTCCCTGGTGGCGCAATGGTTAAGAATCCACCTACCAATCCAGGGTACACGGGTTCGAGTCCTGGTCCGGGAACATCCCACATGCTGCAGAACAACTAAGCCCGTGTGCCACAACTACTGAGCCAGCACCGGAGTGCTGGCTCAGGAGTTTCTGTTCTGTTTGGTAACATAACAGCATGTTCATACACTGCAGTGATAAAAGTGTCCTGTGCCAACACTCAGGACAAAGATGGCTAAAATGGCACCACATTTTGGAAAATATGATATAATCATAGCTAAAACTTAATGCGCTTTGATAAACTCAGATTCTTGTACTTTGTATCACTGGAAAAACTTTTATGTTAAAGACCTTCCTGTCTGCTACCACCTATCTGTACTTCCTCATATCTGTACTTCCTCATGAATAGATTACACAGCACGGGGTTGAGAAAGAATATTGTGAAAGAAGTACATCATCAGATGGACTCAAGTGTGCGATGCTGTTTTTGGCATCGTTCAGAGGTCAACCCAACTCTAAAAGTGAAGTTAATGAGCCAGACAGATTAGTCCACCCCATTCCAAAACACACTGGCTGTTAAACTCTTTTCTTTTAATAAAATATATTTTCCTAGTAGTTCAATGCTTCCATTAATAGGGCCAATATGGGATCACTGTAGTAAGAGCTATCGTAGCAACAATTTGTGAAAATTTACATATTTAGCTGTAAGAGACAGAACAGAGTGTTAGGCAAGCCCTGGTTTTAACAGAGCTCACAAAATGGCTCACAAAATATACATGCAAGTGACTGAACGCAATGTTCATGACCAGTGACCATAAATGCTTGCGTTTATAAGAAGCTATCAGCAGAAAACACAGGAAGGACTGCCTAATAATCTGAGATATTAGAACTTTACCTGAACACTGTGCAAAGCATAGATAGATGATAATGTGGTCAATGATGGCAAGTGCCCAACAGGTTAAAACTCCGGACCTCTTGGGAACCCAGCTAATGCTGTGGAGTTCATGTGCAGAAAACATAAACTCCAGGGAGCTAGGCTCTGGGATCATACAATTTCTTCATCTTTATAGAATATGCTCATTTTCCAAGTGAACCCCTTTTCCCTAAATACTTATACTAGCACATCGCTCAAAATCTAATTTTCAAGAGGTTGTTTCCTTATGCCTCATCTGATGTAGGGAAACTGGTAGGTTTGGGATATTTGTGCCTTTTGTTTCTTTGGTTGCTTCGGGCCTCTCTCACTGTTGTGGCCTCTCCCGTTGCAGAGCACAGGCTCCGGACCCGCAGGCTCAGCGACCTCGGCTCACGGGCCCAGCCGCTCCGCGGCACGTGGGATCCTCCCGGACCAGGGCACAAACCCGTGTCCCCTGCCTCGGCAGGCGGACCCTCAACCACTGCGCCACCAGGGAAGCCCTTAAGCCCTTTAATTCTAATAACTTTTTTCATTATCTGAATATGCCTTTATTCTCCCAGACCGCCTGGTGAGTTTCCATGTGTCCTTATGAAATAATATCCATCAGACACAAATTCATTTCAGAAAAAATTATTCGAGGGCAAGATGAGACCTGTGTAAGACAGATAAATTGCTTTAGAATGAGAAGGAACTTATTTTCATATGTCAAGTTGAAATTCTATCTGTTGCTTCAGTTGACCTGACTTTCTGAATAGAAGCAAAAAGAAACAAAGGAATTTCCCTTCACTCTCCCTAATATCAGGAAGTATACCAACTTTTTATTATGTTGAAATCAATAGAAACTTGCATTAAATATTTCGATAGCAAGTGTCGTTAGTAATGCCTTTGCCTCATTTGTACATAAGGAGTAGGGATTGTGGATGCAAATTATTTAAACGAGGTTTGAACATAAACATTCAAGTACATAATTTGAATGACAATTCAAAATTATTGTGGGATTAGGAAGTTTAGAGTCTAAAGTTTTGTATTAAAATAAATATAATTCTGCCTTTAAATATGTAAGGTACAAATTTTAAATGAGAG
The DNA here is from genome assembly GCF_963924675.1 of Phocoena phocoena. NCBI lineage: Eukaryota > Metazoa > Chordata > Mammalia > Artiodactyla > Phocoenidae > Phocoena > Phocoena phocoena. The sequence goes on along the minus strand of NC_089230.1, from coordinate 30,104,674 downwards.
AAGGGCCCGTAGAATAAAATCTCTAAGTTTGTTGGCTCTCCCCAGGTCCTTAGTTCCAATATCCATTATAAAACCTGCTTTCTATTTTTATCATCAGAGCCCTGACTCTGTGGCCAAGAGTTACTCTTACAAGGCCCTCCATCAGCCCTTGTGATCTCACTCCTCCCAACCGAATCTTCAATCAATACTGCAAACTATTGAGTTCCCTTAACCCTTGCTCTCATTAAGTGAAATGCTTCCCATGTGTATATCAAATCAAGGCAGATAATCAGAGCCTTCTCCCACTCAGTCCCATTTTATCTTTCCTGTTCTTAGCTAAGACCACCCTTCTTATTATATTTTAATACGCTTACTACCGCTCTGATCCTGGGTTGATTCCTCGCTAAATCCTGACCTTCCAACTCAAGTTTCTCACCTCTCACCTCTGTTGCTGTTCGCTTCTCTGAACTCTGAATGCACTTATGGTCAGTAGCCACGTTATTCATTACTTTTCGTTCTGTATTCTACCGTCTTGCCCCCATAGCAGATCCTTTTCTATCTCATACCCTTAACTACCCTCTATGAACTGAAAACTACTGTCTCTATCTTTAGCTCAAACTTCTCTCCTGAACTCCAGGATTGTTTATCCAACTAAATAGACTTCCACAAGCTCCTACAAAGCATCAGTCCACTTGGCAGCATCCATGCCTATGAAGTCCACCTCCCCTCCTCTCACTGTCAATGACTACTCATGCCTCTCTATATGTCCTTTCCCTATCCTTGTCCACCAGATCCCAAAGACATTTGCTTCAGAAATTCTCTCTCTTCCTCCTTATCATCAATTTTTCTTTCTCTATTGGGTTAATTCCATCAGCATACAAATATCCTGTTGTATTTCTTACCTTAAATAAAAACAAAACAAAACCCTCTCTTGATCTGACAACCCCTTCCAGTTCCTGTCTCATTTCTCTGTTCTGTTGTACGACAGAGCTCTTCTACATGGTTGTGTATACTCTCTGTCTTAATTCCTTCCTTCCCATCAGGACTTTGTCCCCATGACTTCACCGCCTTGTCAAGGTCACCACTGATCTCTGCGTTACTGAGTTAGTTGACATGCTGGCAGCATTTGACACAGCTGTGTCATTTTTGAGATACTTTCTTCGTCCACAATTTCCTGGTTTTCCTCATTCTTTCTTATTGGTTTTTGTACTTACTTACTTCAGAGTCTTTTGCGGGCTTTTTTCTTCCTGCTTCCTTCTCATCATCCCTAACCTCTCAACGATGTTTGCCTTGGAGTCCAATTCTTAGAAGTCTTCTGTTCCTATCTACACTCATCCATTTTGTGGCTCTAAATACCATTTATATTGTTAGTGATTCAAAGATCTCCATCTCTATTTCAGACCTCTCCTTGAACTCCAGACTTCTGTGTCCTAAAAATTTTGTCTGCCCAGAATCTCCAGTTGGATATATAAAGGCGTGTCAAATCAACATAAACAAAGCTGAGCTTTTGACCTTCCATTTCCGACATTCCTGAAGTTAGCCTTTCAGATCTCAGTTAACGGCTTCTTTAAACTACCAGTTGTTGAGGCCAAAGCCCTTGGAGTTATCCTTCCTTCTATCTTTGTCTCTCAGTCTACACATGTTCAATCAGGAGGTTCTTTCACTACTGCAGCTCTGGTCCAAGCCCATCATCATCTCCGTCCTGGATTATTCCAATACCCTGCTACCTGTCTGTGACGCCACTTCTTATATTTTGCACAACAGCAGTTAGAGTGATCCTATTAAAATGTAAAACTAATTGTGTCCATCTGCTCAAAAACTTCCAAAGGCCTCCTACCTCACTTTTCAGGGTAAAAAGCCAAGTTCTTGCAATGGCTGCAAGATCCAGCCTTCTCTTACTTCTAGCATCAATTCCTAGTGATTTCCTCCATGTTCATTTGGCTCCAGTTGTATTGGCCTTGGCCTCCTTGATGTTCCTCAATGTGTTATTCTGCCACCACTACCCGGAGGGAACTATTAGAATCGTCTCCTATATGGCTACCCTACATTTAGAATTTTCCCTTCTTATCTATCCTCCAACCTACTAGCCAAGTAATTTTTTCTGGAAATTTAGTTGATTTACAAAGTTGTGTTAATTTCTGCTGTACAGCAAAGTGATTCAGTTATACACATATATACATTCTTTTTTTGTATTCTATTCCACTATGGTTTATCATAGGATATTGAACATAGTTCTCTGTGCTATACAGTAGGACCTTGTTGTTTATCCATTCTGTATATAAAAGTGCAAAGTAATTTTTAAAACTATTTAGTTCATCGTGATACTTGACTCTAAAATCCCTCAATGAGTCTTTTAGCTTCAGGATAAAGTCCAGACTTCATTTGTGCTTCAACGATCTGGCCCCCGCCTATCTTTCTGGCCTCATATTCTTCCATTGTCTCTCCTTACCCTTCCTCCTTTTACCCTCCCCCAGCCTCAATATATTGGTCTCTACTTGCAGCATGCCATTCTTCCATGTCTTTGTATGCATGACTCTCTCTACCTAGGATGTTCTGATTGACTTACCCAACTGGTCTCTGACAACTCTCTTGTCTTCCAAGGCAAAATTGACCCATTATAATATTCTGTGATGTTCATTACATGTATTAAATGAGATAGTTGAAAATGCATAAGACAGTGTAAGGCATATTCTACTTGCTCAATTTAAAAAAAATTTTTTTTTATTTTTTTGCGGTACGCAGGGCTCTCACTGTTGTGGCCTCTCCTGTTGCAGAGCACAGGCTCCGGACGCACAGGCTCAGCGGCCATGGCTCACGGGCCCAGCCGCTCCGCGGCACGTGGGATCTTCCCAGATGGGGGCACAAACCCGTGTCCCCTGCATCGGCAGACGGACTCTCAACCACTGCGCCACCAGGGAAGCCCTCCCTTCTTTTCTTCATATTTAAAATGGAAATAGGGACTTCCCTGGTGGCGCAATGGTTAAGAATCCACCTACCAATCCAGGGTACACGGGTTCGAGTCCTGGTCTGGGAACATCCCACATGCTGCAGAACAACTAAGCCCGTGTGCCACAACTACTGAGCCAGCACCGGAGTGCTGGCTCAGGAGTTTCTGTTCTGTTTGGTAACATAACAGCATGCTCATACACTGCAGTGATAAAAGTGTCCTGTGCCAACACTCAGGACAAAGATGGCTAAAATGGCACCACATTTTGGAAAATATGATATAATCATAGCTAAAACTTAGTGCGCTTTGATAAACTCAGATTCTTGTACTTTGTATCACTGGAAAAACTTTTATGTTAAAGACCTTCCTGTCTGCTACCACCTATCTGTACTTCTTCATGAATAAATTACACAGCACAGGGTTGAGAAAGAATATTGTGAAAGAAGTACATCATCAGATGGACTCAAGTGTGTGATGCTGTTGTTGGCATCGTTCAGAGGTCAACCCAACTCTAAAAGTGAAGTTAATGAGCCAGACAGATTAGTCCACCCCATTCCAAAACACACTGGCTGTTAAACTCTTTTCTTTTAATAAAATATATTTTCCTAGTAGTTCAATGCTTCCATTAATAGGGCCAATATGGGATCACTGTAGTAAGAGCTATCGTAGCAACAATTTGTGAAAATTTACATATTTAGCTGTAAGAGACAGAACAGAGTGTTAGGCAAGCCCTGGTTTTAACAGAGCTCACAAAATGGCTCACAAAATATACATGCAAGTGACTGAACGCAATGTTCATGACCAGTGACCATAAATGCTTACGTTTATAAGAAGCTATCAGCAGAAAACACAGGAAGGACTGCCTAATAATCTGAGATATTAGAACTTTACCTGAACACTGTGCAAAGCATAGATAGATGATAATGTGGTCAATGATGGCAAGTGCCCAACAGGTTAAAACTCCGGACCTCTTGGGAACCCAGCTAATGCTGTGGAGTTCATGTGCAGAAAACAGGGAGCTAGGCTCTGGGATCATACAATTTCTTCATCTTTATAGAATATGCTCATTTTCCAAGTGAACCCCTTTTCCCTAAATACTTATACTAGCACATCGCTCAAAATCTAATTTTCAAGAGGTTGTTTCCTTATGCCTCATCTGATGTAGGGAAACTGGTAGGTTTGGGATATTTGTGCCTTTTGTTTCTTTGGTTGCTTCGGGCCTCTCTCACTGTTGTGGCCTCTCCCGTTGCAGAGCACAGGCTCCGGACCCGCAGGCTCAGCGACCTCGGCTCACGGGCCCAGCCGCTCCGCGGCACGTGGGATCCTCCCGGACCAGGGCACAAACCCGTGTCCCCTGCCTCGGCAGGCGGACCCTCAACCACTGCGCCACCAGGGAAGCCCTTAAGCCCTTTAATTCTAATAACTTTTTTCATTATCTGAATATGCCTTTATTCTCCCAGACCGCCTGGTGAGTTTCCATGTGTCCTTATGAAATAATATCCATCAGACACAAATTCATTTCAGAAAAAATTATTCGAGGGCAAGATGAGACCTGTGTAAGACAGATAAATTGCTTTAGAATGAGAAGGAACTTATTTTCATATGTCAAGTTGAAATTCTATCTGTTGCTTCAGTTGACCTGACTTTCTGAATAGAAGCAAAAAGAAACAAAGGAATTTCCCTTCACTCTCCCTAATATCAGGAAGTATACCAACTTTTTATTATGTTGAAATCAATAGAAACTTGCATTAAATATTTCGATAGCAAGTGTCGTTAGTAATGCCTTTGCCTCATTTGTACATAAGGAGTAGGGATTGTGGATGCAAATTATTTAAACGAGGTTTGAACATAAACATTCAAGTACATAATTTGAATGACAATTCAAAATTATTGTGGGATTAGGAAGTTTAGAGTCTAAAGTTTTGTATTAAAATAAATATAATTCTGCCTTTAAATATGTAAGGTACAAATTTTAAATGAGAGAAGGGCCCGTAGAATAAAATCTCTAAGTTTGTTGGCTCTCCCCAGGTCCTTAGTTCCAATATCCATTATAAAACCTGCTTTCTATTTTTATCATCAGAGCCCTGACTCTGTGGCCAAGAGTTACTCTTACAAGGCCCTCCATCAGCCCTTGTGATCTCACTCCTCCCAACCGAATCTTCAATCAATACTGCAAACTATTGAGTTCCCTTAACCCTTGCTCTCATTAAGTGAAATGCTTCCCATGTGTATATCAAATCAAGGCAGATAATCAGAGCCTTCTCCCACTCAGTCCCATTTTATCTTTCCTGTTCTTAGCTAAGACCACCTTTCTTATTATATTTTAATACGCTTACTACCGCTCTGATCCTGGGTTGATTCCTCGCTAAATCCTGACCTTCCAACTCAAGTTTCTCACCTCTCACCTCTGTTGCTGTTCGCTTCTCTGAACTCTGAATGCACTTATGGTCAGTAGCCACGTTATTCATTACTTTTCGTTCTGTATTCTACCGTCTTGCCCCCATAGCAGATCCTTTTCTATCTCATACCCTTAACTACCCTCTATGAACTGAAAACTACTGTCTCTATCTTTAGCTCAAACTTCTCTCCTGAACTCCAGGATTGTTTATCCAACTAAATAGACTTCCACAAGCTCCTACAAAGCATCAGTCCACTTGGCAGCATCCATGCCTATGAAGTCCACCTCCCCTCCTCTCACTGTCAATGACTACTCATGCCTCTCTATATGTCCTTTCCCTATCCTTGTCCACCAGATCCCAAAGACATTTGCTTCAGAAATTCTCTCTCTTCCTCCTTATCATCAATTTTTCTTTCTCTATTGGGTTAATTCCATCAGCATACAAATATCCTGTTGTATTTCTTACCTTAAATAAAAACAAAACAAAACCCTCTCTTGATCTGACAACCCCTTCCAGTTCCTGTCTCATTTCTCTGTTCTGTTGTACGACAGAGCTCTTCTACATGGTTGTGTATACTCTCTGTCTTAATTCCTTCCTTCCCATCAGGACTTTGTCCCCATGACTTCACCGCCTTGTCAAGGTCACCACTGATCTCTGCGTTACTGAGTTAGTTGACATGCTGGCAGCATTTGACACAGCTGTGTCATTTTTGAGATACTTTCTTCGTCCACAATTTCCTGGTTTTCCTCATTCTTTCTTATTGGTTTTTGTACTTACTTACTTCAGAGTCTTTTGCGGGCTTTTTTCTTCCTGCTTCCTTCTCATCATCCCTAACCTCTCAACGATGTTTGCCTTGGAGTCCAATTCTTAGAAGTCTTCTGTTCCTATCTACACTCATCCATTTTGTGGCTCTAAATACCATTTATATTGTTAGTGATTCAAAGATCTCTATCTCTATTTCAGACCTCTCCTTGAACTCCAGACTTCTGTGTCCTAAAAATTTTGTCTGCCCAGAATCTCCAGTTGGATATATAAAGGCGTGTCAAATCAACATAAACAAAGCTGAGCTTTTGACCTTCCATTTCCGACATTCCTGAAGTTAGCCTTTCAGATCTCAGTTAACGGCTTCTTTAAACTACCAGTTGTTGAGGCCAAAGCCCTTGGAGTTATCCTTCCTTCTATCTTTGTCTCTCAGTCTACACATGTTCAATCAGGAGGTTCTTTCACTACTGCAGCTCTGGTCCAAGCCCATCATCATCTCCGTCCTGGATTATTCCAATACCCTGCTACCTGTCTGTGACGCCACTTCTTATATTTTGCACAACAGCAGTTAGAGTGATCCTATTAAAATGTAAAACTAATTGTGTCCATCTGCTCAAAAACTTCCAAAGGCCTCCTACCTCACTTTTCAGAGTAAAAAGCCAAGTTCTTGCAATGGCTGCAAGATCCAGCCTTCTCTTACTTCTAGCATCAATTCCTAGTGATTTCCTCCATGTTCATTTGGCTCCAGTTGTATTGGCCTTGGCCTCCTTGATGTTCCTCAATGTGTTATTCTGCCACCACTACCCGGAGGGAACTATTAGAATCGTCTCCTATATGGCTACCCTACATTTAGAATTTTCCCTTCTTATCTATCCTCCAACCTACTAGCCAAGTAATTTTTTCTGGAAATTTAGTTGATTTACAAAGTTGTGTTAATTTCTGCTGTACAGCAAAGTGATTCAGTTATACACATATATACATTCTTTTTTTGTATTCTATTCCACTATGGTTTATCATAGGATATTGAACATAGTTCTCTGTGCTATACAGTAGGACCTTGTTGTTTATCCATTCTGTATATAAAAGTGCAAAGTAATTTTTAAAACTATTTAGTTCATCGTGATACTTGACTCTAAAATCCCTCAATGAGTCTTTTAGCTTCAGGATAAAGTCCAGACTTCATTTGTGCTTCAACGATCTGGCCCCCGCCTATCTTTCTGGCCTCATATTCTTCCATTGTCTCTCCTTACCCTTCCTCCTTTTACCCTCCCCCAGCCTCAATATATTGGTCTCTACTTGCAGCATGCCATTCTTCCATGTCTTTGTATGCATGACTCTCTCTACCTAGGATGTTCTGATTGACTTACCCAACTGGTCTCTGACAACTCTCTTGTCTTCCAAGGCAAAATTGACCCATTATAATATTCTGTGATGTTCATTACATGTATTAAATGAGATAGTTGAAAATGCATAAGACAGTGTAAGGCATATTCTACTTGCTCAATTTTTTTTTTTTTTTTTTTTTTTTTTGCGGTACGCGGGCCTCTCACTGCTGTGGCCTCTCCCGTTGTGGAGCACAGGCTCCGGACGCGCTGGCTCAGCGGCCATGGCTCACGGGCCCATCCGCTCCGCGGGCACGTGGGATCCTCCCGGACCGCGGCACGAACCCGTGTCACCTGCATCGGCAGGTGGACTCTCAACCACTGCGCCACCAGGGAAGCCCTCAATATTTGATTATTATGATAAAGAGTGACAATAATGATGGTGGTGTTCTGTCTCCTAGACTGAGATTCTTAGAAAAGAAACTTTTGTTTTATTCATCATCACCATCCAGCACAAGACCTTCCTGGCCAGTTGTAGGAATCAAAAATAAGTTGTTGGACTTCTTAAGATGCACAGGGAGATATGTACAAGAATGCTCAG